>NC_139820.1:22368976-22718976 GCF_963457635.1 Microchirus variegatus
ACTAATAATAATAATAATGACTCGTCGTCATGACGACCTCACTGACGACACGTGTCGACGCCCTGCAGACGAACAAAGAACCAGACCAGGTCTGAGAGACTCCCTCACATTAAAGACAGGAAGAGGACTTTTTTTTTTACCCAGCATCCTCCTCTTCTCCTGCAACACTGACTTCACAAGTTTCTCTCTCTCTCTCCTCCCGAGAGAAAGCAGAGGAAGAGGCCTTCTGTGTGTGTGTGTGTGTGTGTGTGTGTGTGTGTGTGTGTGTGTGTGTGTGTGTGTGTGTTCACCTCCACCTCACACACACACACAGGCCTGGTCCACATTTCAGAGTCCATCCTGGAAGGAAACGAGGCGGAGAAGAATAGGCTTTTACGTCGAGGCCATTTCCTGCACAACACACACACACACACACACACTGAGGTGTGTGTATCCGCTGTATAACACAGCAGCTGTCAGCAGAAACACACACACACACACACACACACACACACACACACACACACACACACACACACAGTTAGAGAAAGTGTCACTTTTTCTTCTCCAACAACAGCGTTAGCGTCTTTTTCCCTCATTAACGATCAATAATTCCAGATTATCTTCTCAGAATAATAAAAATCTACATTTCTGTCTAAAAAATAGTCAATTTTAAGCTTGTTTTTGAAAGAACATGAAGGTTCTTCATGAAAAACATGGACCACAGAACCCAAACGCTGCCTCTGCTCAAGAAGGACCTTAAAATCTGAAGGTCACGACCTTTAAGAGCTTTAAAAACCAGGAAGAAACTCCAGGATTAGAGGATAATCTTCACTTCAGATCTTTATTCTCCTTCAAGGAGAACGTTGATTTAGTCGCAGTAGGACAAAACGACCACAAGGAGATCGGAGATGATCTTCAGGTTCTTCAAAACTGGACCATTTTCTGTAAACTCCAGAGGAGATTACGTGTTATAGATAAATAATCCCAGTAGATTAGAGTCACTTGGTGACTATTGAACCTGCTTCTGTTCCTTGAACTGTCCTTTATTTCAGTGTCTAATAATGAGCTTTAAATATGAGGAACATTTGTGTCTTGAAAGAACGTTAGGTTCTCACGTGAAGAGGAGAATCTGAGGGATTATAATCTGAAACTATGAAGATTATTATTAACTTCTTCTTCTTCTTCTTCTCTGCAGCAGATCTCTCAGCTCCTCTCACTCCTGCGTCAGGGTCAACTTCAGCCGAGGCCGAACTTCAGAGGAAACAAATACTCTCATCGGAACAGGTTAGTCCTCCTCCTCCTCCTCCTCTTCCTCCTCGTCTTCCTCCTCTTCCTCCTCCTCCTATTTTGAAAAACCTCATGATTGACATTAAAGCCACACATGTTTCCTGTCTGCGGACGTTTATATAAAAATAATAATAATAACGTGACTTTGGTTACGGTAGAAACCAGGTTTCTCATGTGGACTTTGATCCGTGTCGTGGCTCCTTTGAAGCTTCTCAGACTTTTAAAGTTCTTACTGAAAAGTGAAGAAGAACAAGAAGAACGAGAAGAACAAGTAGAACCAGAAGATCGAGAAGAACGAGAAGAACGTGAAGAACGTGAAGAACTTGAAGAACGAGAATAACAAGAAGATCGAGAATAATGAGAAGATCGAGAAGAACAAGCAGAACGAGAAGAACGTGAAGAACGAGAAGATCGAGAATAACAAGAAGATCGAGAATAACGAGAAGAACGAGAAGATCGAGAAGAACGAGAAGAACGAGAAGATCGTGAAGATCGAGAAGAAGAAGGTCATGTCCAGACGGCGTTTGATCTCCAGTCCGTCTCAGACGGTGAAGGATGCCGAGCTCAGACTCAACCACAGTGAGGAGGAAATGATCAGAAGGTCAGATGATGATGATGATGATGATGATGAGGAGGAGGAGGAGAACTGGTCAGGTCTGAAGTTCTGGTCGGCGAACGGCGAATCCGAACCGTCCTTCAGACCGGACAAGGTCCTGGAGGCCACGGCCAACGCAGACGACTGGTACCAGGAGGTGGAGCGAGTGCTGCCTCAGCTCCAGGTCAGCGTCCGCAAGCAAAACAAGGACTGGAGGATCCACATGGAGCGGATGCACCAGTACCGCGACGAGATCAGGTCGTCGTTCGAGGACTTCCGCGGCGGCCTGGGCAAACTGGCGGAGAACATCGACAGGACCCAGGAGAAGGTGATCAGCAGGGAGAAGCACATCAACCAGCAGCTGGAGCAGCAGATCCACGACTTCCACCGCACTCGCGTCAAACTCGGCCAGGTCACGGAGCAGCTGCAGCAGGCCAGCGCCCGGGTGGACGGGAAGACCCGGCTCCTCGCCGACATGAACCACAAGATGGGCAGCGCCAAGCAGGAGATGGAGGTGAAGGTGAGCAGCATGTCGGACGGAGCGCCGGTGGAGAACATCAAGCAGAGTCTGAAGAAGCTGAAGCAGGAGATCGCGGACATGGACGTGAGGATCGGAGTCATTCAGCAAACGCTGCTGCAGGTCCGAGTCAAAGAGAAGTTCAACAGGACGCCGGACACGTTCTCCACCAACATCCCAGAACCTTCTCCAACATCAGCTGATCAACTGTGACACGAATAAAACTCTAAATGTCCCTCACTTGTTGTCCCCATGTTGTCCTTTGTTTCACCAACTGACCAGTCAGTCTGTTTGTTTGTGAATGTATAGAACAGCTCACTATTTGGCAGCCAATCTGTTGCTGGATGTAAAGAGAATATGTCACAAACTCGGTCTGTTTGTGAATGTTTAGAACAGCTCATTATTTGGCATTCAGTCTGATGGTATAGAAATTAGCTAATTATTTGGGAGTCAATCTGTTGCTGGATATAATGAAAATAGCTCATTATTTGACAGTAAGTCTTGATATAGAGAATAGCTCATTATTTGGCAATCAATCCATTGGTAGGATATAGAATAGCTCATTATTTAGCAGTCAATCCATTGGTGGATATAGAATAGCCCACTATTTGGCAGTCAATCCATTGGCAGATATATAGAATAGCTCATTATTTGGCAGGCAATCCATTGGTGGATATATAGAATAGCTCATTATTTGGCTGCCAATGTGTTGCTGGATATAAAGAAAACTCATTATTTGGCAGTCAGTCTTGGTGTAAATAGCTCATCATTTGGCAGGCAATCCATTTGTGGATATAGAATAGCTCATTATTTGGCTGCCAATCTGTTGCTGTATATAAAGAACATAGCTCATTATCTGGCAGTCAATCTGTTGCTGGATTTATTGAAGAGTATGCGAATACAACAGCTTATCAATTGGCAGTCAGTCTGAGGTGATATATAAATAGCTCACTATTTGGCAGTCAGGCTCTTCTTTGCCTTCTGTTCTCATCTGTGTTTTCTGGCAAAGATCTAATGAAGAAGGAAAACAATGAATTTTTTTTTTACAGATACTAGAATTCTTATCTGCCTTTGATCTGTCGTAGATCACACGACAAAATACGACGTCCTGATGTCACTGACGGTTCACTCACGCTGCATTTCTTTGCAGGAAATGTAAATAATTAATAAATAATTAATAAATAATTAATAAAAAAAATGGCGTCGCAGCAGTAGAACGAGCTGCTGCAGACGCCGGGAAAAACGCCAGACGCCAAACTGATGATACGCCCACAGCCTGGAGTTTGTGTGAAGACGAACTCTGATCCAGACACGAGGTTTTCATCAACATCTGTCACTCAGACTCAGTCCAGGGAGAGAAGCTTGTGGAGCTGCTGCAGTCGGAGGACGCCAGCGGCGACAGATTTCCCATGAGCCTCGGCGAGCCTCACACAGAGGTGGACGACGGGGGCTCAGGGCTGCACGGCCTGCGGCGTGGTCGTCAACCGCGGGGTTCTTCCAGGAGTGTGGCGCCCTGGTGTCGTTTCAGGGTCTGGAGAAGAAATACGACTTAGAGCTGAGCAGGAAGTGGAAGCTGCTGAAGAACAGGAAGGTCTTTGGATCTGTGAGCAAAACGTCCGCAAACAAGAGCTGCAGCCTTAACCTCTCTTTGCTTGTGGAGCCTCCTGCTGGTGACCCCGAGTACCTCGATGCTGAAATAAAGCTTCCTGGGGTCCGTGAACCTTCTCTTCTCTGTGGTCTTCCTCCTTCTGTTCCTTCTGCCCTGCAGCTCCAACTTCAACATCCTGTGTCCAGTATCCTCACTGTCCCTCTGGAGGTCGGAATTGGAAGTTCTTCTTCTTCTTCTGCTTCTTTCTTCTCCCTTTAGTGTAGCATCATCTCCACGATTAAAAATGAAACGTAACTTTTACGTTTACGGCTGATTTACTGACAGAAGTGCAGTAAATGGTAGAAGTAGCCGTGTTTCTTTGGTGGCGGCCATCTTGGAATCCCCATGTTGGGGTCGGTTAAGGTTGCTCCCAAGTTGGAAATATGGATTATCCGACTTCCGACTTCAACTGGAATGCACCGTACTTGACAGGGAAAGTAAGATAAGCTTTGTTTATGGGAAATAATTTTTATTTGCCTGTTGATTCACACCAGTTAGTGAAGTTTGAAAAACTCTGTGTAAATAAGAAGTTCATCTGTCATCTGCCTTTGATGTGTCCGTGTGCACAGATCAAAGACAGCAAAGAGGCTGAAGCGAGTCGACGCTCACAAACCAAACGTCGGAAGCTACGCGTCGCCGCGCGTATATAGAGTGCTTTAACGTAGCGTTGTCATAGTGATGGTGCGAAGCTCGACAACATGCGCTCCGTGTTTTGGTATTTCAGCGAGACGGCAAACCGGGGGCGGAGTCGCCCGCCCAAGAAGAAGAGCGACCGCAAATACGACACGTGTCTGGCCGCTCGCGTCCAGGACTACATCCAGGACTTCAAGACCAACATCGAGCACAACCTGGAGTCGACCAAGATGCAGATTCTGATGGAGCGCAACGCGTCGGTGCGAGCGTGCTTGAAGGCCAACATCGAGACCCTGGGCGCCGTCCTCAACCTGCTGCACGGCAAACGCGAGGAGGACCCGCCCACCGTCGCCCGGCTCAGGGACGAGATCGCCGAACTCAAGGAGAGGCTCCAGGAGTCGCAGGACATCCGCAGGAGGAACGCCGAGAGCCTCTACGTCCACAAGAAGATGAGCATGGACTTCAAGTGTCAGCTGAACAAGGCGTACAAGACGCAGAGCAAGACGGAGCGGGAGGCGGAGCGACGCGAGCAGCAGCTGCTTGGCCAGATGAAGGACGCCCAGCAGACCTTTGACGCCAGACTGAGCCGCGAGGCGTCGGTCAACGCCGACCTCCGGCGGCAGCTGAGCGACGCCCACAAACAGCTGCAGCAGCAGCAGCAGAAGCAGGAGAGCGTCCACAGCGCGGGAGACTCGCCGGGAAGGAAAACCAGGGACGGAGGGGCGCAAAAACGGGAGGAGGAGGAGGTCGCCGCAGACTCGGAGTCGGAGTCGGAGAGGACGCAGATGGAGCAGAAGCTGACGAAGCATCTGGTGGAGCTGAACAGGAACTTTAACTCAACGATCCAGAGGAACGGGGGCGGGAAGGGGAGGAGCTTCAACAGGCTAATTTCACGAGTGCGGAGGGTTGTGAGTGGGCTCTGTCCATAGCTTGTTTTTTTCATCTGTATAGGATTCCAAGATTATCTGCTACCATCGATATTCCCGCTAATTTCACTCGTGTTGTATTTGTTTCACAGTAAATCGTAAGTCGTTCACATCGTACTCTTTGACTGGTGTTGCTAACGTCGCCGATCTTTGCTCCTTTGCGTATCGGTTTTACCCCCGACTTCCCTCCGGAACTCCGTGAACTTCGAGGTCTAATGGTTTTGAGGTCTAACCCTCCTAGGGTTAGGGGCTTGAGGTCTAACCCTTGCAGGTCCGAACACTGCCATCTTCAATTAGAAAACTCGTACCCTACCAATGTCCCAAGAGTCAGCTAGATCTAAAGATGGGTAGCAGCTTGAGCAGAGAAGCCCAGACTTCGTCCATATCTCCCAAGGATTCCTGAGGGACATCGTCTCTACAGCAATTCCTGCGTCTTTTCCAGGGCCTCCTCCTCCCAGTGGGATGTACCCAGACCACCCCCCAACCAGGGAGGCATCCTAACCAGGGAGGCATCTTAACCAGGAAGGTCTCCTAACCAGGAAGGTCTCCTAACCAAGAAGGCCTCCTAGCCAGGGAGGCATCTTAACCAGGGAGGCCTTCTAACCAGGAAGGTCTCCTAACCAGAAAGGCATCCTAACCAGGGAGGCAACCTAACCAGGAAGGCCTCCTAACCAGGGAGGCATCTTAACCAGGAAGGCAACCTAACCAGGAAGGCATCTTAACCAGGGAGGCATCTTAACCAGGACCAGGAAGGCAACCTTACCAGGAAGGCCTCCTAACCAGGGAGGCAGATCGACCGATCCGTTCTTCCCTCACTCGTGAAGATCTTTTTTTTCTCTCCCAATAATAAAAAACTAGTTTCTCTGATTTTTCAGCTTCTTGAATGTGAATGTATTACATTTCTTTTCCCCCATATAACAAAAGAAATCATTGAAAACTGAGTTTATTTTTTAGTTTCTTACACTTCAGTTTATTTCTGGGTAAACTCGGGGGTGTCAGGGTTCATAGACAATTTTCTAAAATTGTCAAAATCAAGCACTTTCAAGGTCCATTTCTACACTTTTCCAGCACCTTAGAACTTGAAAACCACCAAACTTTCCCAGAAACAAAAGTTATTTTCCTTATTTTACTCCTTCTAAAGTGACTTTTTTTTACAGTGTAGCTCAGGCAGCGAGGAGTTAAACATCTGGAAACACCTGCAGCAGCTGATCTTCACGCTGAGATTCGCTCGGCTGCGTCACATTAAAGGGGGAATGCCCTGGTTTTCTCTTTAATAACAGATCACAGATGTTTCTGCTGCTCTTTGATCGTCCTCCTCCTCCTCTTCTTCTTCTTCTTTTATTGTCTCATCTCATCGACTCATTTCAAGGACACTTTGGCAGAGGCGGGAATCAAACCCACAACTTTCCATTTCAAAGACAAACTCACTCAACTGGTTGATTTTATGACACTGGAAGTTTACGACACATTTTAAGGTCAAACTCGAGCACTTTCATGGTCCATTTGCACACTTTTCCAGCACCTTTTAACTGCTGTAATTGACGTATTTAATATAGAAATCCAAATAAAATACAACTTCTTTAAAAATCACATTTAAAGGGATGATGTTAGGTTAAAAACCACCTCAGTTATGTTTTATAGAAAGTTTTCCACAAGAAAATCGATTTTTAAGAAACAATATCTGCCTTTTTCAGCTTTAATGACCAGAAATAAGCTTAAATAATAGTCTGTGTGTGTAAATCTAACACATTCTTAGGTATAAATACTTAATAAATGAATGAATGAATGAATGAATAAATAAATAAATAAATAAATAAATAAATAAATAAATAAATAAATGCCTTGAAAACAGCAGACAAATTATGACACGAGTGGCTTTCCATACATCTCCTGGAAAGGTCTTTAAAAGTAATCCTGATTGTTTTTGTTCTGACAAAGTGATAATAATTCACACTAGTGTTTTTTTCTGTGTGTGTGTGTGTGTGTGTGTGTGTGTTGCGCTGAGATTTCTTTGTCTTTTCTAAAAAATCGCTCAGAACGGTTGCGTTAATCGCTCGTCGTGAACGCGATGAAAGACAGAAGTCGCTCGTGACGAACGTCTTCCTGCGAGTTTGTGAGCGACTGAAATAACAGAAGCTCACAAACAGGAAGACACTGTGTGTGTCTGTCTGTGTGTGTGTGTGTGTGTGTGTGTGTGCTTGTGTTTGACACCATGTCAGGACCAGTGTAAGTCCTCATGGAGACCAAAACCTGGTCCTAATGAGACCAGAACCTGATGGTTTTCGGAGGAACTGAGGTAAAAGTTACAGACTAAGATTTAAATTGTGTTTAGGTTAAGGATTAGGGATTAGGATTTGTTTGTGTGTGTGTGTGTGTGTGTAGAATAATTGTTGAAACTGTGTGTGTGTGTGTGTGTGTGTGTGTTTTAAGGCGATGACAGATCTAATCTCATCGCCACAGCGGCGCTGATGTAGCTGCTTCCTGTGGCTCACACACACACAAACACACACACACACACACACGCACGCAGACACACACACACACACACACACACACACACACACACAGTAGTGTGAATTATTATCGCTTTGTAAGAACAAAAACAATCGGGATTATTTTTAAAGACCTTTTGCACAGAGACGTACGGAAAGCCGCTCACGTCACAATACATCTGCACAATTACGCACGTTTACGGTTTAAGTAAACAATGTTTGAACTTCCCCTTTATTATATAATTACTGCTTTACATATGTGAATGTTTTACACATGATTCCTTTTATTTAAAAAAAGACAGATTTTTAAATTAAAACTAAAGAATGAATCCAAAACAATCCCCAGAATTATCTTGATTTGATATTTAAAATGTCTCAAATTGTCTAAAACGTCTCGTTTTCCATTAAAAACACACCGTAATGTTCTCACAACAACATTAAAAACCTTTAAATGTTCGTTTTCCTTAATTTGACCTTAAATATTTGATGAATGACGTCACTAACACTGATCTGTTGAGTTGTACGGAAGGGGAAACACATCATAAAATGAAAACATGTTTAAACCTGAGGTGAAAAACTGAAGCGTGATTTCATCTCAGATCAGATTTTGATCTGAAAGTGACTCCAGAGTGACTGAAGAAGACTTCCTGTCTGAGCCTGTCCACACACACACACACACACACAGTGATTTATGGCCTTATTTTAAAGGCTCCTTTGTGTTTGTGTTAAAAACTCACAATAAATCAATTTTATGTTTGGTAATTATATTTTTAAACAGTTTCCTGTGATTACACAAAACCCTGCGTTGATATTCTTCACCGTTAAATCATCTGAAGTTGTTTTACTGAACTGAATTATCTTCACGACTCATTTTTATGTAGAATATAATCATCATTTCTCTGTGTTATTTCAATCTTTGGTGGATTAAATGAACTGCAGCCAATTTACCTTCAGGGATTAATAACGTGATTGTTCGTGTCCTTATTCGTTAGTTGAAAGCAGCGATGTTTTTCATATAAGGATAATGTGTAATGTGATGATGTGTGTGTGTGCACAGATATGGAGGTCAGGACTGCTCTGATTGGCTGAGCACCAAAGACAGTGGACACGGAGAGAGTGAAGCCGGGGACATGGACTGGGAACCAGGAAGAGACTCACCTATAGACCCACAGCTGGAGGAGGGGCTTAACAACCTGTTCAACAACCCTGGTACACACACACACACACACACAACGTTTCAGCCTTTTCCTTTTTCAGTCACTGATTTTGAGAAATAATGTCAAACTTTTGACTTTTTATTAACAACTAACCAAACTGGGGAATCATTAATTAATTAATTAATTAATTAATTAATTAATTAAATGTATATTTTTTAAACAATTAATTAATTAATTAATTAATTGATTAATGAATGAATTAATTAATTAATTAAATGTATATTTTTTAAACATTTAAAACACCTTAATTAATTAATTAATTAATTAATAAAATATAAAAATAAAAAAAATTAATAAAATATTAAAAGAATATATTAAATAATTAATTTATCCATCCATCCATTAATAAATTAAATGATGAATGAATTAATAAATAAATAAATAAATTAATTAATTAAGTAAAATAAATAAACAATTAATTCATAGGTTCAGCTAAGTCTTAACAGCCTTTTTAAGGCGTGACACGATGCGAGGAGCAGCAAAAATGTCCTCACTTTCACAAAATGTCCTCACTTCCTGTGGTTTTTCCACATTGTTTTGGTCCTCCGTACACACACACACACACACACACACACACACACTGAACCTTTTACTCAGGACAAGCAAGAACAAAAGTTCAAAAATAATAATCTGTGAGATAAAAACAACGATAAAAGTTAAACACACAAATCACTGAATAAAATATCTTTATCTTATCTTTGATCTAAAGCCGTTAACATGTCCATAATTTACATAAATTACATTAATAAACCTTTTCTTTCTTTGTCTTTGAACACAAACTCATCATAAACATAAAGAGTTAAAGTAAAGTGGACGTGGGAGTGAAAACCTGTGTTATTTCCTGCTTTTGTCCTGTTGTTTCTACCTTTGACAGTGTGTGTGTGTGTGTGTGTGTGTGTGTGTATATATATATTCTGCTGGGGTTCAAAGGTCAAACCCTTTTATCCTGATGAATCGGAGGTCGACGTTAAACTCACTGACGCCGGCGTTTACTTCCCTGTTTGTGTTTGTGTTTGTCTAAAATAGATCAAAGTCGGTCAAAAACATCAAGAGAAACTTGACTCACAAGAAAATGTACATTATTTAAAGTTTTGAGTATGTTTTTATCGGTTTATTTCACTGTCGGAGAGACTTTTCCTACAGGAAAGTGAAGTTCGCAGCGCGTTCACTCCCCCACACCAAAGCCCGTAGAGAAAACCAGTGATTTTACGTCTATTTAACGTCACATCGCACAAGTTCAAACGTCCTATTTTTATGAATTCCGCTTTTGAAATCCTTCGTTACGATTAACCTCAGTGACACAAAGTGACCACACGAGGCAGCACCTGTGTCCCCCGTGAGCTAAAATCACTGATTTTCTCTATGGGGTTTGGTGTGTGTTTGCGAAACTTTTGTGTTTCCTGTTGAAAAACATCGTCTAACGGTGAAATAAAGACGTGAACGTGTTTTTAAAGCATCTCAGATTTTTTTAAAAAGTGTTTTTATTACAATAATAATGACTTTAAATCAGCTCATACGGAGCAGATATTTTTGTGAACGACAAAAACAATGTCATTGTGTCGCTGGGAATTCCAGCGTGGAATGTAGGCCAGACTCAGAGTGTGTGTGTGTACAGTGTTTGTGTGTGTGTGTGTGTCTTCCTGGTATTGTGGTTGTCGGAGCCCGGGGGTGAACAGAGGGGGTTACCACCTGACGACGGCCGAGCGAGCTTCACTTTATAGTGTGAGAAAGAGAGAGAGAGGGAGAGTGTGAGTTTTCTTCTTTATTTGATGGTGTGATGATGCTTTGACTCACCTTCTGCCCTGAAGGCTGAGCGCACACCTGTGTGTGTGTGTGTGTGTGTGTGTGTGTGTGTGTGTGTGTGTGTAGCTTTGATCAACACATTCCTTTCCTTCTTTTGGATTTTTCTGACCCGTGACTCGTCCGTTTTGTTCGACGCCGTCACGGTGAATCACGCATCAGACACAAACCTGCTGCCTTTGTTCAGCTGTGAACGTGATATGATGTGTGTGTGTGTGTGTGTGTGTGTGTGTGTGTCAGATTCTTATCTTAAAGGTCCAGTGTGTAACTTTCACGATGCTTTAATTACCAAAAAAATGAATATTTTTAGGCTCGGGTTTGTCGTCAGCGTATGTTTGACCCACTTTGAGCAACTTCCTGTCTGCATTTTTTGACGGATCAATCTAAATTTTTCGGGATGCGTAGTCGATCACCCGAGTATGTTCCCATTCAATTTTGGTACGAATCCGCTAACCGATGACGTCACAGTGGACAAAACTGGAGATTACGTAGTACGGATTTACATTTAACGTGGAAAAACCTCATTGAACGAACTTCCCCTGACGTTTTTGTTGCGCTGTGCACTCTCACCACTAGGTGTCACTCATTCTCACACACTGGCTCTTTTCAGCAAATCTAGCTCACGATGTTATACGTGATTTTCGTCAATTTCTTTTTTTACGATCACTCGCGTAATCGCTTGCGTTTACTAGCTAACGTAGCTCAAATTTACAAACGCGCGCCTGAGGCTAACGCTCGAGCCAACGTGCGTTCAAAGTAAAGCGCAACCGACGGAAGTTGCCGAGATAATCCGACTCAGTTTTGGCCACGCCCTCTTGCTTTTTCTGTCCAAGAAACTGTTCTCGACGTTACATCGTAACGTTGAAATAATACGTTCGCGATATCGTATTCACATAATTCGGGTGAGATCAACTTATATTTACGTTAAATTCATTTTTACACTCTTGATTTATACAGTTTTATTGCTACATGTATATTTTTCTCCTTTAATATTCAATGTTATTGCCTCTTATTCTTTATTTTTAAGTGTTTAGATCTAAAAAAAGATCCATTCTTTTGTGTTTATAGTCGAAAAAATACTGTTTTTCTCCCAAGAGCGTAAGGATCATCGTCGTTATCGGTGAATCTGACAGTTTATTTCCTCGATTAGCATCAGCAGCAGCATCAGCAGACTGTTTTATCGCAGAAGAATCTGCTGAAACTTCACTAATTTAAAAAGGATTTGTGAGGTTTTTAGAGAATCTGTGATGAAATACTGTCAAAACAAAGGGAGGAGAGGCTCTGAGGGCGGTCTGTGCCACACTGAGTGTGTGTCTGTGTGTGTGTGTGTGTGTGTGTGTGTGTGTGTGTGTGTGTGTGTGTGTGTTAATTCCCCGCATCTGGTTGTGGTTTAGATGAAGCCGACCACAGACGTCGTCAGCAGCTGATGAGTCTCAGCTGAGAGTCAAACCCAGATTTTTGTCTTCACTGCGTTCAAGTTTTTATTGATAAATGACAGCGAGAGACGACAGAAACGTGTCTTTGTCAATAAAGTTACGTTTGTCTACAGTTTTAAACGGATCAATGTGAATATTTCATGATGCGTAGTTGATAAAAATCGTTTCATTCCAATCTCAAGCGAGCAGAGGCCATGTTTTCATAGTCGTGGGTTTATCGTCAGCATAAGTTTGACCTTCTTCGAGCAACTTCCTGTCTGCAGTTTTTGACGCATCGATCAAAATTTTTCACGTTGCGTAGTCGATCACCCGAGTATGTTCCCATTCAATTTTGGTAAGAATCCACCCACTGATGACGCCACAGCAGACATAAATGTAAAATTACGTAGTACGGATTTACATTTAACGTGGAAAAACCTCATTGAACGAGTTCACGTGAGTTTAAATCAGCGACGTCTTCACAGATCGGGATGAATTTTGTCACTTTTATGTAAAATAGTGATATTTATAAGCAGGTGAAATTCAACACTGTGGATTTTAAATGTACACGTTTCAGGAGCTGGTTTTGTCTCGAGGTCTTGGTCTGTTTTACCTATATATATGACCTATATAACTTAGGCCACGCCCACTTCACGCAGGTGCCGTCAATCACAACAATCAACCAATCAACCTCCACCTGTTGTGAAGCAGCAAACAATTTCAGGGTCATTTTTAACATTTTAAACATACAAGGAAACAGAATATAACAATACACATATAAAAACAAGATATATATATATATGTGTGTGTAAAACACATACAAATCTAAATATTATTTGATTAACTTTCAAATAAATGTGTTTGTATTTAAAACAAATGAATAATCTGTTTATAATATTTAAAACACTACAGTTTTAAACAAACGTAGTTGCACGTGAAACCAATCAAAACATAAAAGTATGACAATAACTGTACTTTAAAGCTGAAAAAGTCATAAAAACAAACCAATTGAGACAAAACAAACACTTAAAAATATATATATACTTCAAAAATTCTCTTTAAATCAACAAAAAAGACAAAAAGTAAACAATTTCAACTAAAGTATTTGTACAGAAAGCCAACAGAGACAAAACAAACAACAAACAATTGTATAAGAAACTCAATTGAAAACATCTTTGAAGCGAAAACCATATATATATATCTATATATATTTATATATATATCTATATATATAAACCACTGAAGAAAAACTATATTTAAAACCTACATTAAAGCAGGAAACATAAAAAATCCCGACATAACGTCTGACTTTGTGATTTCCGCTGATAAACATCCACATCCTGAGTTTCCGCCGCGCTGTGGAAAAGTGTCGAAGTAAACACTTCTTTCATGGTTTCACAGACTAAATTAGATCAGATGAAACTTTGACTTTGACGGATGAGAAACTGTTACCAGGAGAAGAAGAAGAAGAAGAAGAAAAAGACGTAAACAGGAAACAACGAGGAGGAGGAAAAACAAAGGAGAGAAAACGACTTGGCTGTCGAACGTGTTTGTGTTGATTTCCAGTCGACGACATGTTTTACAGTGAATGAATCGAGACGTATAATCATCTTTGTTTGACTCTCATTTTCTGTCTTTTTCGCCCGAGACACACCCGACGTTTACAGTGACAGAAAAACCCGCTGTGTCATTTCCTGCTTTTTCTGAACTCAGACACAGACAAACTCTCTGTTTTTGCTGCATCACATTTGTCAATAAATAAGAAATATGAATTTACGACGTCTATCTGTGTCGGAATCAGTCGGACTGCGACTGCGATGTGGGATAAAAATCGTGGTTAAAGCGAATAGAGACCAATTTATGTTTTCATAGCTGTGGGTTTATCATCAGGGTAAGTTTGACCTCCTTTGAGCAACTTCCTGTCCGCAGTTTTTGACGGATCAATCTAAATTTTTCGTGATTAGTAGTTAATCACCAGAGTATGTTCCCATCTAATTTTGGTAAGAATCGACTCACCGGTGACGTCACAATGGACAAAACTGTAAAATTCCGTATTACGAATTTTGGCGGCAATTGAAATTTCACGTGGAAAAAAGATGCGGCTCCCCCTTGTGGCACTACAACATAAATCAGTCAGACTGTGACTGCGATGTGGGATAAAAATCGTGGTTAAAGTGAATAGAGACCAATTTTTTTGTTCATGTTATGTTTTCATAGACGTGGGTTTATCGTCAGCGTAAGTTTGACCTACTTTGATCAACTTCCTGTCTGCAGCTTTTGACGGATCGATCCAAATTTTGCATAATTACTAGTTAATCACCCGAGTATGTTCACATTTAATTTTGGTACAAACCGGCTCATCGATAACGTTGAAATTTAACGTGGAAAACACCCAAACTCTCTGTTTTTGCTGTTTCATAGTTTGTCAATAAATAAAAACGATGAATTAACGACGTCTTTCTGTGTTTCTCTCTCTGTAGACGACGTCTTCTCCGACATCACTGACCCGTCCTGGATGGCCAGACTGTCGCTGCCGCTCGGCGCCGATTACCACGACAACGTTTTTGTCCCCACTGGACCACCGTCCCCCGAGACTGAGCTTCTGCCTCGCGACTGTCTGGACTCGTCGTCCTTCTCCACCTTCGGTATAAACCTCAAAGAAATATAAGTTGCACGTATTTATTTCACTGTTTGACGGACTTTTCCAACAGGAAACTGAAGTTCGTAAACAGTAAAACTCTCTCACACCAAAGCCCATAGAGAAAATCAGTGATTTTAGCTCACAGGGACACAGAAGCTGCTGGTCTAGTGCTGCCTCGTGTGGTCACTTTGTGTCACTGAGGTCAATCTGAACAAAAGATTTTAAAACATCTTTCTGTTTAAAAAGTTCTTGTTTTAGTTCTCACAAACTCCTCCTCCTTCCAGGTAAAACTCCAGACAAGGACGGCCCACTGGGCGGAGCCCTGCTGTCTGAGGTCAGCACGCTGTTTGAGATGCTCATGACACAGAAGGCCGACGCCCACCCGGGCCCCCGACCGGACGTCCTGTACCGTCTCTCGGCGGCGTACCGGCGCTCGCTGGGCCTGGATGGCGGCGGCAGCGGCGGTGGGGCCTCCACGCCAGCAGGGGGAGCAGGGAGGAGCTCTGGGAACGCAGAGAAACGGTCGGGCGCCGCTAACGCAGTGCCATCAGGACTCTACAAGTAAACGTAACGCGTGTTCTCAAAAACACTGGAAAAGACTGAGAGCTGAGGCTCAGAACAGGGAGTGATGTCATGTAGCTAGCTAGCTTTCTGCTACTGAGAAAGTGCATTCCAGTTATAATCGGAAGTCGGAGATCAACCCGGAACGCGGAGATATTTCCGACCTCCGACGTAAATGGAATCACTGAAGTAGGATGGATGTAATTTTAATTTTTTTTTTAAAACCTTTACTGACGCAAAAAATCAAAACTTAGACGTACTTAGAGGGTGAAGAGATTCGTGTAAGTCGTGAATCGCGATCGGAGACGTGACGGGATGAACGTGAAGATGGACGATGGAAGTCGGAAGACGGAAAGTGAAAGTGACTGTGACGTGACAATGATCTGCCAAAGTACTTCTGAGCCAATGAGGCGACTCCGTCCATCATAGTCACGTGACTGTTTTACCGAGAATACCGACGTTAAGACTTGATGTTAACGCACATTCAGCAGCCGTTTCTGCCCTAAAGTCCTTGAATTTTGTCGAAAATAGTTAAAACTGTAGATGGAGACTAACTAAAATAGAGAAACGTCGCGTTTGAACAAACGTTTGGCACTATAACTATGACTTTGATCTTTGTTTATCGTCTGCGTAAGTTTGACCTACTTTGAGCAACTTCCTGTCCGCAGTTTTTTCGTGATTAGTAGTTAATCACCCGAGTATGTTCCCATTTAATTTTGGTAAGAATCGACTCACCGGTGACGTTACAATGGACAAAACTGTAAAATTCTGTACTACGAATTTTGGCGGCAATTGAAATTGAACATGGAAAAAAGATGCGGCTCCCCCTTGTGGCACTACAAAATAAATCAGTCAGACTGTGACTGCGATGTGGGATAAAAATCGTGGTTAAAGAGAGTAGAGACCAATTTTTTTGTTCATGTTATGTTTCCATAGGCGTGGGTTTATCGTCTGCGTAAGTTTGACCTACTTTAAGAAACTTCCTGTCCGCAGTTTTTGACGGATCAATCTAAATTTTGCATAATTAGTAGTTAATCACCCGAGTATGTTCCCATCCAATTTTGGTAAGAATCGACTCACCGATGACGTCATAGTGGACAAAACTGTAAAATTCCGTATTACGAATTTTGGCGGCAAATGAAATTGAACATGGAAAAACCTCATTGAACGAAGTTCACGTGAGTTTATCTCAGCGACGTCTTCACAGATCACGATGAATTTTGTCACGTTTGTGTAAAACGGTGATAACTATCAGCAGGTAAAGTTCTAGAAAGATCCAGAAAGTTCTTCTGGGTCAAAAGTGTATTTTTAAAATGTAAACATTTCAGGTGCTGGTTTTGTAAAACACAGATCGAGTGATTGTTTCATGTTTTTTTTTATAATGTATATATTTGCAAAATACAATTAGGTTTGTCAGTGAAAACACTGGAAATCTTATATTTGTACTTTTATCTGTTAAATATTCAACGTTTCTTCGTTTTTATCGGGATTTCAGAGGCGTAGGTTTGTACATAACTAACGAGGAGACAAGCATTTTCTTTTTTTAAATGACTTTAAAATGACTTTACCGCACGATAACGTGACTTATTTTTGACTTTTCTGACGTGACAGTGACAGAGTTTGGACACTGGTTTGGGAGAAAAACAGGAAACAGGAAACAAATCCAGCTCCACTCGCGTTTTTCTTTGACCTTAAACTTGTCAAATTTAAATCATCGCACGTCTGTCGTTGTTTATTCAGGACGGTTCGTGTGTTTTTTGTCCGTTTGTTTCTTAAATTATTGGTTTTTCACCTCCATACAATGTTTTTTTCCTCTATTTTAAACCAGATTTTTGTTTAAAAAAAAAAAAAAGCACTTTGTACATAGTTTTTTTTGTGAAATCTTTTTCTTTCTTGTATTAAAATGTTTTTTTGTTGTTTTTGTCGTTAAAAAAACTGATTTGTAACTGATTTTTTTCCCCAATAAAACGTTTATCATGTGACACAATCAGCATCAGAACCTCATTGAAAAAAAACTGCACATTTAAGACTGAAGGTGAGCATTGAACTGAATAACTGTGGCGCCATCTAGTGGCAGCTTCAGGAATCTTCTTCTGTGTGTGTTTGAAATGATTTAAAACCATTTAAAGGATTATTTGTTACTTTTTTATTTGTAATAAGAATTAAGAAAATGACAAAAACGTGGTCATGATGTGGATGATGATGTTATTTAGGATATTCATATAATTTAAGAAATCCTACAAGTATTTCATTAAAACATTGATATCTACTCATGAATCAGTTCTCAGTTAAATCTTCGTTTGAAAGTTTAAATCAAATCAAACTCAAACATTTTCATATAAAACCAACATATTTTAAAAGTTTAATACTCAAATGTACTTTAATATTTATATTTCACACCAAAATCGGGGAGTGGTTAAAAGGAAAATGCAATAAAATTGAGTTTTATTGTCTTTACTGACAGGAATGACTAACATATTATTGTGACTCATAGTCCGATTATGGAGCTAGTCTTAGTCGGACTAACGTACCTGGATATTGTGGCTCAGTCCGTTAATGGAGGTAGTCTTAGTCAGACTAACATACCTGGATACGTGACTCATAGTCCGATTATGGAGCTAGTCTTAGTCAGACTAACATACCTGGATAATGTGACTCATAGTCCTATTATGGAGCTAGTCTTAGTCAGACTAACATATTATTGTGACTCATAGTCCGATTATGGAGCTAGTCTTAGTCAGACTAACATATTATTGTGACTCATAGTCCGATTATGGAGCTAGTCTTAGTCGGACTAACGTACCTGGATATTGTGACTCATAGTCCAATTATGGAGCTAGTCTTAGTCGGACTAACGTACCTGGATATTGTGACTCATAGTCCGATTATGGAGCTAGTCTTAGTCAGACTAACATATTATTGTGACTCATAGTCCGATTATGGAGCTAGTCTTAGTCGGACTAACGTACCTGGATATTGTGACTCATAGTCCAATTATGGAGCTAGTCTTAGTTGGACTAACGTACCTGGATACGTGACTCTTATTCCGATTATAGAACTAGTCTTAGTCGGACTAACGTACCTGGATAATGCGACTCATAGTCCGATTATGGAGCTAAAAAAACAGTAGCCCGTTATTTCCGTAGCGCGTAATTCACTTAATTTGTCTATTTTGATCACTTTTTGTGTATTTTAGAGGATTATTATCATCTGATTTGTTGTTTCTTGTTCAGTTTTGTGTATTTTTTTATTCTTTTTCAGGAAGTTTCCTCCTACATTAGTCTTTACAGATGTGCAGTTTCGTCCGGTTGATAAATACGTAGTGTTTTTCAGGTCTCTGTGGGTCTGCATGAGTCCACTTCCTCCTCCTCTTTAACCACTTTAAAAACCCACAAACATTCATCTCAGAGACACAAAAAACCGCCGCACAAACACTTTCCGTGACGCTGAAGCTGCGGCTAATGTTAGCGCAGCGAGGAAATCCAATAAAGACTCTATTAAAAAACACCGCGCTCTTCTTTTATCGGTAAAATCTAATAAACGCTGAGCGCGGCGTGAATAAAAAAAATCTCCTCGTGAGGAAGGAAAACGTCTCAGGAGGACGAGGGAGGAAACCAGGAAACCACAAAACAACAGAAAAACAAACAACAACAGGTGTTTAATTTTACCGCCGTCGTCTCTGATGATGAAAGAGCCGGAGTTTGTGTTTAAGAGGGAAATAAGTTTGGGATTTAAGAAGTTTGAGCATCTATCCATTTATGAAACTTTACGATGTTTACGAAGCCGTTTTTTGCCTCTTTTGTGATTAAAATCTTTAAAGAGAAGGAGATTGAAGATTGTGTCGACAGTTGCACTGATTATAAGTGTTATTTTATTGTTTTTATTGACTATTTTAATCAAAATGTACATGAAGTTTGTATAAAAACAGATAAATGAGACAAAACAAGGGAAAAAAAAACACTTTATGTATTAGATGTTTGAGATTAAAGCAGTTTTACGATGATATCTTTGTGTTTTTTTTAACTCAGACGTTAAATTGACCTTGTTTTTCTTCAAAAAGAACGTCCAGGTTCACATTAATGTCGTTAAAAAGAAGGAGATTGAAGCCGATTATTTACATGCATTTTGTATGAAAATGGATAAAAAACAGATAAATCAGACAAAAGAGGGAGAAAAAACACAAAACACAATCATTTATGTGTTTTTAAAACTTAAATTTTAGCATAAATGAACAGATTTAATTACTTTTTTTTAAGTTTTAAGTGACAAATGAGGGGAAATTCTTTAAATATTTGGCCAAAAATAACACAAACATTCATTAAATGACTCGAATTTCTTTAGAAAATTAGATTTTAATTGAAATGAGTTGCACATGTTTTTATTTTTTACCTCAATAATATTTAATAATAAGTAGTTTTATAATTTCACCTCTTATTTATACAAAATTACCTAAATTTTGACTCAAAAATAACACAAAGCTCACGATTCGTCCGTGAGTTGTTCGTATTTTTCATGTCTGAGTGAAAAACCACTGAAGTGCAGACAGACCATAATAACTCAGACAGGAAATTACATTTAAAAGCCTTTAATTCATTTAATGACAGAAAAACAGAAAAGAAAAAGTGCGTCATCAGGTCCTTTTTCTTTATTTCTTTATAATAATATAACATATTTATTGTTTCCCATGTATTTTACTGCATGTATTTAACGTAAGGTCAGTGTTATAAAACCTCACATTGTTCTTATTATAATAATAATTATTATTATTATTACTACAATGACAGCAGCTGCTGTGTCTGCAGGGAAACACTAGGGGGCAGCAGCAGCCTGTGAATGAACAGCTGCAGCTTCAGAACATCAGCACTTTCTCCTCAGAGACGAGAATTAAAGAGCAATAGAAAAAAAGTCTCCTTTATGAGTCGATCGCGATCAATAATCAATCAAAAAAACACACACAACAGAAACACGCGTGTGTTGTTCCTGAGGGAGAAAACAACAACAACACAACAAAATCAATTAGCAGCAGCAGCAGCAGCAGCTGTGTGAGTGCAGCTCTGCACCAAAGCCCATTCAAATAAATGGCATTTTTAATAACCTCCGTCTCCTCAGATGTTACTGTCGGCTCCCGCTGAGGTCTGCAGGCATGACACGGCAGTTTACAGCTGTTACCACGGCAACAGCACGGTAACACGCCGCCGCTGTGAAGACGACTCACACACACACACACACACTTTGACCCCCCCCTTCCACCCAGCGTACACAGGGATGTCAGTGATGGGCGATCGGCCCAGACCTGGAGCTCAGAGCTCCGTGTGTTTGGCTCGTGTTTGACGTCCGGTAATCGTCAATATGTGTGTTTTTTTTCTTTATGTTTTGGCAAAAAAAAAAAAAGTCACAATTTACGGCGACGTTAAAGGACCGTTTGTAAGTTTGTCTCTCGCCAAGAGCAAGAACGAGTGAATGTGAGGAAGTGAAGCCAAAGAAGGAAAAACATCTGTGTAAACACGATAGTCGGACTAGAATAGAGCTGGTCTTAGTCGGACTAACATGTAATGGTGGCTCATAGTCCTATTATGGAGCTAGTCTTAGTCGGACTAACGTATTATTGTGGCTCATAGTCTGATTATGGAGCTAGTCTTAGTGGGACTAACATATTATTGTGGCTCATAGTCCTATTATGGAGCTAGTCTTAGTCAGACTAACATATTATTGTGGCTCATAGTCTGATTATGGAGCAAGTCTTAGTCAGACTAACATATTATTGTGACTCAAAGTCCGTTTATGGAGCTAGTCTTAGTCGGACTAAAGTACCTGGATCATGTGGCTCATAGTCTGATTATGGAGCTAGTCTTAGTCGAACTGACATATTATTGTGACTCATAGTCCAATTATGGAGCAAGTCTTAGTCGGAATAACATACCTGGACAATGTGACTCATAGTCCAATTATGGAGCTAGTCTTAGTCAGACTAACATACCTGGATATTGTGACTCATAGTCTGATTACTCCTGCATGTGAACACTTAGTCTGACTAGAAGGGAGCTAATCTTGGTCAGACTAACATACCAGGATATTGTGGCTCATAGTTTGATTATGGAGCTAGTTTTAGTCAGACTAACATATTATTGTGGCTCATAGTCTGATTATGGAGCTTGTTTTAGTCGGACTAACATACCTGGATATTGTAACTCGTAGTCCGATTATGGAGCGAGTCTCAGTCGGACTAACATACCTGGATATTGTGACTCATAGTCCGATTATGGAGCGAGTCTTAATCGGACCAACATACCTGGATAATGTTACTCATAGTCCAATTACCTGGATATTGTGACTCATAGTCCGATTATGGAGCTAGTCCTAGTCAGACTACGGCCTTAGCTTGATTAAACCTATAAACGTACTGACTGTGTGTTTGAGAGACGGGGCTGAGTAAAAATGTCCAACAGCAGCGACAGATGTAAACGTCTGGCGTCCCTGGGGGGGGCAGCGTTGGGGGGGCAGCGTTGACACAAACGGCTGCTACGCTTCACAGACCTGATGTTAGCGAGCGTGTTTGTCCTGAACCGTGACGGCGGCTGCACAAAGACGAGCTTGTAACGTCAACGTCGGCGAGAGGAAGAAGATGAAGAAGAAGAAGAAACGCCGCCGTCGTCGATCCTCGGAAAAACATCCCGAGACGAACAGGACGTCAAACTGTGAGGAGATGAAGCCTCAAGAGTGAACTGAGGGAAACACTTTAACAACACTTTCATTTAATAACAGAATTAATGACCGTTCAATCACGGACAAAGATTCACCAGCACGTCACATCTTTGCAAACATAGAGAAACACCATTTAGTCGTCTGCGTAGACAGACACCCAGAAAAGTCCTCATAAAGACGTAAAAACGCGAATTATTTGCATTTTTGATTATTAGAAGTCGTGAAGGATGGTCCCACTTTTTGGCAGCCTTCTGTTGTTGTAGCTAGCGCAGTGTTTTAGGGTCTAAGGGGAGGAGCTAGACACTCTGAGCACCTTTGATTGGTCGAAGGAGAATTGGAGAAATTTCCGGGCAACGGGTCAGCAAGTTGTAAATCATCCGAAAAACCCACAACCAGTGTTTCCGACCTCTTTGTCGCACGTTTTAGCAACGTTTTCAGACCCCAGATATCGGCTTTTTGCTCAAAAAAGGCGACTAGCGGCAAATGTAGCCACTTTCTAGCCAAACCTTTAGCTTTTTTCCAAAAGAAATAAAGCCGTTAGTTCTGCAAGAAAGTTGTTTTTCCAGAGAGTTTTTGATCGCTCTGTCATAGACGTGACTGTGTGCTAATGCTAATGCTAATGCTAGGTAGCATAGACGTCGGAAACGTGGGTTTATATTGGAATGAGTGACCCTCAGGTGACCCACTTTAAAAACCTTACGTTCTTATTACTGAAACAAATCTCATTAAAACAATGTTTTGTTTCTTGGTGCGTCACGTCACAACCGTCCCCCGCCACCTCAGCTCCGAGCTCATTGGTTCCCGCCAAACGTTTTTAACGGCATCACCAAAATAAACATAATTTACTAAATCGTTTGTTTGCTGTAAATTAAAACGGGGGAGAAAAGGGCGCATTTGTCACTGTCAGCAGGAAATTATTAAAATGAGTATTTGGGCCAGAGGATGATTGTGCTCAGAGAAATAAGACGTGCAGGGATTTGGACACGACATCATTTATGTGATATAAAAAAAACAGTCATTGTTGTTGGTTTTTTTTTTGGTTCTTTTTAAACAGGATGTGTTGAAATAAGAGAAAAAAACAACATCTAATCCTTTGAATGTTCTTGGTTTGGTTTCAGCTGCTTCTTCTTCATCATCCTCAGAAGTTGTTGTTTATTTTCAAAATGAAAGCGGCCCCGGCTCTTTTTTTGTAAAATGTGGAAACAGTTGTTGCTCCTTCATGCGTTGGCGAGCGTTCCGGTTCCTCCAGTGTGTTTTTGTTGCATCCTGGTAAACACGGACCTTCATGTGCCATATGGTTTTTACCTCTGCCAGATCCTCCACCAGGACTTTATCATCCCACACACACACACACAAATATGGACTCAGAGGAGGAAACAGATCGACTTGTTTCCTGTTTGAAAGTGTGTGTTTGTGTGCGTTTGTGTTGACGCCACGATTCTGCTGTGGTGTCTTTTTTTGAACACAAAGAACTGAAGCAGCAGATAAACGTGGCTTTAAACCAGCTCTTAATATCACACAGACTGAAAAAGACAACAGTGACAGAGAGGCAGGAAAATTAAAGTCAAAGCAGATATTATTGCCTTTTCTCTGAAGTTCGGGAAACCGTTTTTCTCCCCGACACCAAAACCCATAGAGAAAATCGGTGATTTTAGCTCACGTGGACACAGGAGCTGCTGGTCTACTGCTGCCTCGTGTGGTCACTTTGTGTCACTGTGGTAAACCCGAACAAAGTTTTTCAAAAGGCAAATTCACAAAATAAAACATTTAAACTCATGGTTGTTGAGTTACGGTTCTTATTGTTATTCAACAACACTTGTGTGGGTCTTAGTCGGACTAACATACCTGGATATTGTGACTCCTAGTCCGATTATGGAGCTAATCTTAGTCGGACTAACATACCTGGATAGTGTGACTTGTAGTCTGATTATGGAGCTAGTCTTAGTCGGACTAACATACCTGGATATTGTGACTCATAGTCCGATTATGGAGCTAGTCTTAGTCGGACTAACGTACTTGGATAGTGTGACTCATAGTCAGTTTATGGAGCTAGTCTTAGTCGGACTAACATACCTGGATATTGTGACTCATAGTCCGACTATGGAACTAGTCTTAGTCGTACTAACATACCTGGATAGTGTGACTCATAGTCCGATTATGGAGCTAGTCTTTGTCAGTCTAACGTACCTGGATAGGGTGACTCATAGTCCGATTATGGAGCTAGTCTTAATCGGACTAACGTACCTGGATAGTGTGACTCATAGTCCGATTATGGAGCTAGTCTTAGTCGGACTAACATACCTGGATAGTGTGAGTCGTAGTCCGATTAAGGAGCCAGTCTTAGTCGGACTAACATACCTGGATCATGTGACTCATAGTCCGATTATGGAGCTAGTCTTAGAAAACTCCAGATCTACACTTTTGTCTGGACGGTCGAGTTTTCTTGACGTCGCCGAGTTGACTGACGGATTTGTTGTCCATGTATTTATGTATTTATTGCCGCTGCTGTTTCCACAGAGCAAACAAATATTTATTTGCTCTGCAGGCCTCAGCCGCGAAGAGTGTGTGTGTGTGAGTGTGGGTGTGTGTGTGTGTGTGTGTGTGTGTGTGTGTGTCACATGTGAGTTCAGAGGCTCAGTGACAGAGCAGACTGTGGTCAAACACCAGCGGCTGCAGCCAATTTACTCCACACCAAACATTTATTAGAGCCTAAGCTGCTGCGGCTGATGGAGGTTTATCTCTGCAGCTTCACTCTCTTGATTCCTTCGCTCACTCGTCTCCTCTTCCCTTTGTCTCTCTTCATCCCTCCACACTCATTTGGATCAACACTGATTTTCCTTTTCCTTCTAACTTTCTGGTTCTTGTTGTTGTGTGTGTTTTTTTTTTCTCATTTTCCGGCATCTGCTGCTGCACCAAACCTGATTATCAGGGCTGAGACTTCCATTTAATTCTCATTTTGTCAGACGAATCCATCGTGTCTGCATCACACGGCCTGTGCTGGAGGTTTCTGTGAGCTGTTAGCATTTGTCACCGGGAAAAAAAAAAGAAAAGAAAAGAAAAGAAAAGAAAGAGAAACATGTCAAATTAAAAGTTTTTGCGACAACTGGCGTGATTCATGTTTCTGTGTCGCTGTTCGTCCGACTTCAGACCGCAGAGAAAACAACCAACACGACATCATTAATGGCAAAAATGACTTTTTGTTTGCTTGTTGTTGTTGGTCAAAAAAATTGGGTCCGACATTCAGTTATCAACTCTTTATGAGTTATGAATTATTTACTATGTTTTCTTTCTTATAAAACACACAGATCACTGATTTCTCACTTGGAAATTGAGTTTTCAGGACTTAGTCGGACTAACATACCTGGATATTGTGACTCATAGTCTAATTATGGAGCTAGTCTTAGTCAGACTAACATACCCGGATATTGTGACTCATAGTCTAATTATGGAGCTAGTCTTAGTCAGACTAACATACCCGGATATTGTGACTCATAGTCCGATTATGGAGATAGTCTTAGTCGGACTAGCATACCTGGATAATGTGACTCGTAGTCCGATTATGAAGCTAGTCTTAGTCGGACTAACTGGTCTGGATATTGGGACTCATAGTCCGATTATGGAGCTAGTCTTAGTCGGACTAACTGGTCTGAATAGTGTGACTCATAGTCCGATTATGGAGCTAGTCTTAGTCGGACTAACTGGTCTGGATAGTGTGACATAGTCTAATTATGGAGCCAGTCTTAGTCGGACTAAAATACCTGGATATTGTGACTCATAGTTCGATTATGGAGCGTGTTCTAGTCGGACTAACATGCCTAGACAGTGAGACTCATGGTCTGATTATGGAGCAAGTTTTAGTCAGACTAACATACCTGTATAGTGTGACTCAGTCTTAGTTGGACTAACGTACCCAGATATTGGGACTCATAGTCCGATTATGGAGCTAGTCTTAGTCGGACTAACGTACCTGGATATTGTGATTCATAGTCCGATTATGGAGCAAGTTTTCATCGGACGAACAACCTGGATAATGTGACTCATAGTCCGATTATGGAGCTAATCTTAGTCCGACTAACATACCTGGATATTGTGAGAGTCAGCTGACCTGATATTTGACCTGACACCTGATTCAGTTTCCTGTTGAAAAACAGTGAGAAAACCTCTTACAAAGACATCACAGACTTTACGTTGTCTTTTATTTAGCAGCTAAAGCCGATGTTTCCTGACACGCGTTCACAGAGAGTGAACTCTCGGCGCCCGTTTCATCACTTTAATGCGTTCGCAGCGGTGGAGGAAAGCGCCGGAGCGTCGTCCATCTTCATTCACCGAGTGCTGAGGAAGACAAATAAACTCAAGTCGTCGCTCGAGTCGTCGCGAGCGCGAGGAAGAGAACGGGAAAGGTCACATTCCTTCACCGCCGTGAACGTTAGCTAAGCTGCAGCAGCAGAGTTCTGCAGCCGAGCGCGGCGCGGCGTGGAGCTTCTGAGTCCAGCTGCTCCAGCTGTTAGCGTCCAGCGCTAAACCGACCACCGGCTGCAGGGTCAAGGTTCAGTGGAGCACGAGAGGATTTAGTCTGAAGGATCTTTTAAGTAAAAGTCAAAGTTTTCTTGATCAAAACTAAAAAACTAAAAAAAAAAAAAAAAGTTTTTCAGCCTCAAATATTTGTGTGCAGGTGTAAAACACACACACACACACACACACACACACACACACACACACACACACACACACACACACACACACACACACACACACACACACACACACACACACACCAGTGTAATCCCACACCTCATATAGCTTTACGATCAGCCCTGCATCACCTGGGGATGAGCGTATGAGTGTGTGTGTGTGTGTGTGTGTGTGTGTGTGTGTGTGTATGTGCGTGTGTGTGTGTGTGTAATCCTGTTTGCATGTTATCAGCGAACCCATTACTACAGCAGTAACCTCCACCTGTGGGAGTGAGGAACCAAAGCCTTGCAGTCGCCGATGGGACAAAAAAAAAAAACGCCAAAACAAAAGCCCCCCCCAAACCCCCCAAAGTTAAAATATTACGCACTTATTTTGAAATCCCGTCTCTTACATGAAAAAGAAAAACACAAAATAAAGTTGCACTCCCTCTTCAGGAAGTGCAGAAATGGAACTTTGAAGCGTCATTATTGATCGATAAATCAAACATGCCTGGATAGTGTGACTCATAGTCCGGTTATGTAGCTAGTCTAAGTCGGACTAACATACCTGGATAGTGTGACTCATAGTCCGGTTATGTAGCTAGTCTAAGTCGGACTAACATACCTGGATAGTGTGACTCATAGTCCGATTATGGAGCTCGTCTTAGTCAGACTAACATACCTGGATAGTGTGACTCATAGTCCGGTTATGTAGCTAGTCTAAGTCGGACTAACATACCTGGATAGTGTGACTCATAGTCCAATTATGGAGCTCGTCTTAGTCAGACTAACATACCTGGATAGTGTGACTTATAGTCCGGTTATGTAGCTAGTCTTAGTCAGACTTTAAATACCTGGATAGTGTGACTCATAGTCCGATTATGGAGCTAGTCTTAGTCGGACTAACATACCTGGATAGTGTGACTCATAGTCCGGTTATGGAGCTGGTCTTAGTCAGACTAACATACCTGGATAGTGTGACTCATAGTCCAATTATGTAGCTCGTCTTAGTCAGACTCACATACCTGGATAGTGTGACTCATAGTCCGGTTATGTAGCTAGTCTAAGTCGGACTAACATACCTGGATAGTGTGACTCATAGTCCAATTATGGAGCTCGTCTTAGTCAGACTAACATACCTGGATAGTGTGACTTATAGTCCGGTTATGTAGCTAGTCTTAGTCAGACTTTAAATACCTGGATAGTGTGACTCATAGTCCGATTATGGAGCTAGTCTTAGTCGGACTAACATACCTGGATAGTGTGACTCATAGTCCGATTATGGAGCTAGTCTTAGTCAGACTAACATACCTAGATATTGTGACTCAGTCCGATTATGGAGCTAGTCTTAGTCGGACTAAAATACCTGGATAGTGTGTCTCATAGTCCGATTAAAGAGTGAGTTTTACATAAATCCAGAATAGTGTTTAGATCATAACGTCAATGACGTTCATCGCAGAGAAAATCTGGTTTAAAATCATAAATAATCCCACCTCAAACAGAACAATCACCTCGTTCTCCGTCAATCTCTTAATCTGTGTTCTCCACAATCTCGCTCTAACCCTAATTGCAGCAGTAGCAGTGTAAAGCGATACCAGATTAGCCTGTTAAAGTGGCTAATCCGTGTGCTAATAAAACCTTGGGAGAAGACGATTGCATCACGAGGCCTCGGGCTCCTCCGGCTCTTATTTGATTCTTTTCAATCCGGACGTGTTTTATTGGTGGGAAAATCTCAAACATCTGACGGTCGACTTCAGCGCCTTTCATTTATTTTCCTCGTCAGTCGGAACCCGAACTCAAATCAGTCAAGTGGAAAATAAAGATTAAGACTCAGCGAGAGAGACTTTACTGCGAGGGGAAGAAGAACAAGTGTTTCTGAGATGACGATCGGGTTTTTCCTGCTCGCAGCCCGGAGGGAGGGAAGTTAATCTACGACTCTGGAGCTCCAGCTCCAGATTAAATTTAGAGGAGGGAACGCAATAAAATATTCAGACGTTTGGATTCTGGCCGTGCAGCGAGTTTTTACTCTGAAGGGTTTGTATTTCCCTCTGATTTGTTCCTCGTGCCTCGTGAGAGCTGTAAATCACACTCAGAGTTCAGGCCTCTTCGCACTCGCGGGGCGTTGTTTTTGTTTACGACACAACTGCAGCGCCCCCTGGTGTTGTGATTACTCAGCGCCTGCTCTTTAAAACTCTTCAGACACTTCTCAAACTGTTCTGCAGCTGTACGGTTGGGTACCGTTTGTAAATTAACCAAACTTATTAGCTTATTTCGCTATTTTTTAAATCTTGTTTGGTTGTAAAACACCTTCCCCTAGTTAGCTAGCTGATAATTAGCCGAACGTCTCATTTTGTCGTCAATGAACGGGTATCATTCGTAATTGAACCGATAGGCTACCAGCATCGGTGTCTAGAAATCGCTAACGGTAGCAAACGGTAGCTTATTTCGCTACTTTTAAAATCTTTTTTGGTTGTAAAACACCTTCACCTAGTTAGCTAGCTGATAATTAGCCGAACGTCTCATTTCGTCGTCAATGTTGAATTTCGTGGTCAACGTTTCCAGTTTGACTGGCTTCAGGGGTGCTGCTACTACTGGTAGCAGTGCTAGTAGTAGTAGCTAGCTGCTACCATTGGTAGCTGACGCAGCAGTCGTCACTTTCCATGAGTCAAAAATCCTTCAGCCGGCCCGGTCTTGCATTTGGCGTCCCGAATATTACATCGTGCGCTAAACTTTCTAACGTTTTACTGCTCGTCGTTATTAGTATAGTTAGTATAGTATAGTCTCACGATGCGTAGCTCTCGCAATCTCGCACTCTCTCATTTCAAGTTACCGACATTTGGCACCGATACTGCCGTACGGTTGGGTACCGGTATCTGGAATTCACTAACGGTACCAAAACGGTAGCTTATTTTGCTACTTTGCTTAGAGATAGCTAGCTGATAATTACCTGAACGTCTCATTTTGTCGTCAATGTTTCTAGCTTGACTGGCTTCAGGGGTGTTGTTACTGCTAGTAGTAGCTAGCTGCTAGCGTTGGTCGCTGACGCAGCAGTCGTCACTTTCCGGTAAAAAAACGGTACAATCTTCAGTTTTTAAGTAAGTCCCTGTGCTTTTTGCGTTGCAAATATTACATTGAGCGCTAACTTTTGAGCTTTTTTTGCGGCTCACCGTTATTGCTGTCGCGTTCTCGTATTCTCGCGACGCGTAGCTCTCACATTCTCGCGCGCTCTCTCCCGGACATTTCAAGTTACCGAAATTTGGCACCATATCATTAAATACTCGTACCAATAAGTACGAATACGTTTTTTTGTCGGTACCCAACCCCACTGAGGACATGTTTCCTGATAAGATAAGTAAGACGATAATATAACATAATGGTTATACATGATTTTTTTTACTTGATCGTTTTAAACGAAAATCTGTCGAGCGAGACACGTCGGGGGTCCCGACTACGTGCCGCGTAGATGGCGGCAGGATCCAGATACCGGAGCAGCTGCAGCGGTGTTCACAGATCTGATCTCGTTTGACTCCAGTTAGCATCGTGAGTCGTCTGTGGAAATCACTGTGTCTCTAATTACGCCTGTGTGTGTGTGTGTGTGTGTGTGTGTGTAATGGATCCACCTGAGCGACTCCAGCTCCGACTCCGGCTCCGGTTCCTCTGCTGCAGGCGGCAGAGACTCCATCTTGTTTTAATGGGGACTTTGTCATTCAGGCCTGCAGCTCCCTGATGCGTTCTTTATTTTCCATCTCCCCGTCTGACTCTACCTGGGTTTATGCTCCTCTCATTATTTCCCACACTCCTCACTAGTTCTTGTTCATTTTCAGTTATTATTTCTCAATCTGTCCATCTCATTTCCCTCCTCCTCCTCCTCCTCCTCGTCTCTCTCCGCTCAGCTTCACACTTCCCGGGTTTAATTTAGCTTCTTCTTCTTGTTTTCTTTTTTTTTTTTTTCTCTCCCTGCAGGACTTCCATTAACAAGCTTTACTTTTACGCCGCTAAACAGTCGACACCGGAGACCTGGACGACTCCTCGGAGACGTCCAGGTCAATGTCAGCGCTGGTGTCGGTGTTTTAGAAGAAGTCTCTGGGAGGATGAGAGTCTTTGACTGCTCAGATACATGACAGTCGCACACACACACACACACACACACGCACACACGCACACACATTGTTGGATGGAGCTGAAAGTTTTGGGTAGAAGTGGAAGCTTTAAAGTGTAAATAAACTACTTTTTTTCCCAGGTGTAAATCAGTGGATATGGAAATTTAATCATGTTATTTATTGCTTGTCACTCGCGCCCGCGATACGAAACATTTATTTAGTTTCTCTCTGGTTAAACATTTAAACTTTTAACACTGGAGTTCTGACGCTAAGGTTGCGCAAAACAAATTTTCTTATCGCACCGTGGTATTTACATCATACGCGACGCAGTGACTTTCTCCAAACAAACAAAAAGTATCTCGGAATGACTTGAAATTTACCACAATAATAGTCGGCATCGCCCTGAACAAGGATCCGATGAAAATATTTGCAAACCTCTTAAGGAATAATTTTAATGAATTTTTGAAATTCAGGAAATCATTCGTTTGCCCTGATGCACTTTGTCATAGAGCTGACTTTCTTCAAAAAAATAAAAACTATCTCGGAATGACTTGAAATTTACCATCATAATAGTCGGCGTCGCCCTGAATAAGGATTCGTTTAAATTTTTTTGTAAATCTAGTAAGGAATAATTTATATGAATTTTTGAAAATCAGAAAATGATCCATTTGCCCTGATGCACTTTGACAGTGAGCTGCATTTCTTCTCAAAAACAAAAAGTATCTCGGAATGACTTGAAATTTACCGTCATAATAGTCGGCATCGCCCTGAACAAGGATCTGTTGAAAATATTTGCAAACCTCTTAAAGAATAATTTTAGCGAATTTTTGAAATTCAGGAAATGATCCATTAGCTTTGATGCACTTTGACAGAGAGTGGACTTTCTTCAAAAAAACAAAAAGTATCTCGGAATGACTTGAAATTTACCATCATAATAGTCGGCATCACCCTGAACAAGGATCCTTTGAAAATATTTGCAAATCTCTAAAGGAATAATTTTCATGAATTTTTGAAATTGAAGAAATGATCCATTTGCCCTGATGCACTTCGACAGTGAGCTGATTTTCTCCAAAAAAACAAAAAGTATCTCAGAATGACTTGAAATTTACCATCATAATAGTCGGCATCGCCCTGAACAAGGATCAGTTGAAAATATTTGCAAACCTCTTAAGGAATAATTTTCATGAATTTTTGAAATTCAGGAAATCATTCATTTGCCCTGATGCACTTCGACAGTGAGCTGATTCTCTTCAAAAAAACAAAAAGTATCTCAGAATGACTTGAAATTTACCTTCATAATAGTCGGCATCTCCCTGAACAAGGATCAGTTGAAAATATTTGCAAATCTCCTAAGGAATAATTTTGATGAATCTTTGAAATTAAGGAAATTATCCATCTGCCCTGATGCACTTTGACAGTGAGCTGACTTTCTTTTATCAATTCAGAGTTTCCACATGTCCTTGAAATCCTTGAAAGTTTTTGGCTTCCTTTTCCACGTTTTAAGGACCATCACAGTCTGAAAGTTTCTCCAGATTTACAGGCTAGCTTTAAATATTCTAGCCAAGCTAAATTTGCTGGATTATCTTTTTGATTTTTCTGAAAATTACGGTCAAATTAAGATTATTCAGTGAAGATATCAAAGTGGAAAAACACAACATTTTTGCATTATGAAGTTTCTAATCACCTGGGGTTAAGACAAAGGTTTCCTGTGTATGCAGTTACATTCGTACGTTTTTTACAACAGCAGAAGCTGAAAGCTCACACAGCCACGAGCTGCTGCTGCTTTGACTCGCTCACTCTCTCTCACACACACACACACACACACTTGTCCTTTTCTGCCCACATACAAATATCCACACAAACCTATTTAATGCGCCCAGCGACCACAAATGACATTTTGAAGTCTGCGAGCAGCACAAACAGCCAGAGGCCGCCCGCTGTTTACCGACTCCGCATTGATGCCATCCTGCTCGGCTCGGACTCGCCATAATACGACTCAATACTTCAAGCCCTTTGGTGTATCAGCCACTCGAGTGGGTGCAGTGTGATAATAACAGCCAAAGGTAATGTGCATGCAAGTGTGAATGCTGCACTCAGAGAGTGTGTGTGAGTGAGTGAGCGCGAGTGTTTGGACTGAAATCTATATTTGTGTTTGGCCGCTCGAGCTGCCAACAGCAGCAGATTGATGCCAGAACTCGTCAGATCATCGACGACATCTGGACCCAAAGCAAACTGCTGCAGAGCTGCATGTTAACGACACACACACACACACACACACACTGTACGTATATCCGTTCAATCTGTGTGCGGTCGGTTTACGTCACGCTGTGGGGACCGGAAGACGATATCTCGCTAATATACTGTACGTTTTAGCTGTTTGTTTGTTTAGGGACCCGGGCTCGGTGCCAAGGCCGTATGGCAAACTCGAGCCCCGCGGGCCGCATCTGTTACAAGTTAGACAGTCCGTAAAAAGAAAATAAACAAACTGAATGTGGACTTTGAAAACACAGAGCCGTAAAAATAGATTTTAAGGGGGCTAAAATATCAGTGGGTTTTTTTTCCGTTCACGTTCAAACGCAGGCCTCGAGTTTTACAATCCATCGATCGAGTCCCCCTGTCCTTAGCTCCTCCCACTAGACAAACATGGAGAAAAAAAATCCTCACAAGTGATATGCAAGATGACCCTAAGCTCCGCCCATATGCACACATTTTTATTTATCTTATTTTTTAATGTCTGACTCAGTTTTAGACTCATCTAAACACTGTATGTTAGATTGTGGCGTTCCTCAAGGCTCGATTCTTGGTCCCATACTTTTTTAGCAACTTCATTTTCGACTCCAGTTTTTTACCGTTTTCCTGATGTTGACCAAACTTTGGTCAAAGATAACCCAAGATGACCCTAGGCTCCGCCCAAATTCACACATTTTTCAGTGTCTGACTCTAAAAACTGTATGTTGAATTGTGGCGTTCCTCAAGGCTCGATTCTTGGTCCGACACTTTTTGAACAAACATTTCTTTTAGACTCTTTTGTTTCTGGGTTTCTTTACCGTGTTGGAATAGTGACCTTTCCAGGCAGAGAATATGTACGTGAATCTGCTTCATAGAAGAGCCAACAGGAGGCGCCCTCTTCCACTCTCTTTGCACTGACCTGAGGATGACCCGAAGCTCCACCCATATTAACATATTTATCTAATTATTACTGAGTTTTAGACTCATCTAAGAGATGTACGTTGAATTGTGGCGTTCCTCAAGGCTCAATTCTTGGTCCCATACTTTTTTAAAAATACACCTTTCTTTTAGACTCTTTTGTTTCTCGGTTTCTTTGCTTTACTGAGCTTTACACTCACCTAAGGGCTGTACGTTGAATTGTGGTGTTCCTCAAGGCTCAATTCTTGGGTCCTACAACTTTTAAAAAACTTTCTTTCGGACTCTTTTGTTTGTAGTTTTTTTTTTTAGAGTTTTCTTTTTTCTGACCAACCTTTGGTCAAAGATGACCCAAGATTACCCAAGGCTCCACCCAAATTCACCCTTTTTTTCCGTCCTGACTGAGTTCTAGACTCATCTAAGAGCTGTACGTTGAATTGTGGCGTTCCTCAAGGCTCAATTCTTGGTTCGACACTTTTTAGCGACTTCATTTTAGACTCCAGTTTTTCACCGTTTTCCTGATGTTGACCAAACTTTGGTCAAAGATGACCCAACATGTCCCTAGGCTCCACCCAAATTCACACATTTTTTAATGTCTGAATGTCAGTTCTACACTCATCTAAGTGGCGTTCCTCAAGGCTCGATTCTTGGGTCCCACACCTTTTTAAAGATTTACTTTTGGACTCTTTTGTTTCTCGGTTTCTTTGCCTTACTGAGTTTTAGACTCATCTCAGAGCTGGACGTTGAATTGTGGCGTTCCTCAAGGCTCAATTCTTGGGTCCCACGCCTTTTTAAAGACTTACCTTTGGACTCTTTTGTTTGTAGTTTTTAACCATTTTCCTTTTTCTGACCAACCTTTGATCAAAGGTGACCCAAGATAACCCAAGGCTCCACCCAAATTCAGTCATTTTTTCCGATCTGACTCAGTTCTAGACTCTTTCCCGTTTTCTTTGCGACACCCGTGTTGGAATAGTGACCTTTCCAGGTCGAGAATATGTACGTGAATCTGCTCCATAGAAGAGCCAACAGGGGGCGCCCTCTCCCACTGTCTCTCTGTGAACTGACCTTTGTTTGGTCAAAGGCGGGCCACAGAGTCCGGAGTTAGTTCTCTCAAGTTACTTTGGAATTAATCGATCAACGACATTAAACTTTCTCGTCTACCGCAGCTTTTTTGTTGTTGTTGTTGTTTCAGGTTGAACACTCGCTCTCTATGCTCATGAGTACGTTTGGTTCCCCCCCCCCCCCACACACACACACACACACACACATATACATGCTGAGGTTCTGTCAGGAGGCCCACGGGCCTTCCTGCAGCAGCAGCAGCGGCAACAGAAATATGAAGTGGTGCTCACGGACAGATGAGCATCTTTGGATGGCACATTGACAGACAGCGTCGCCGCCGGCCCTCCTCCCTGTTAGCGGGGGATGCCCCGCGCTTCTGACAGCGTTTGAAAATCCTCTCCTCAGTTTCGGCAGCGAGATGAAGGCGAAGCCGCTCCGCCTGCAGAGCCTCTCCGCCTCAGGCATCATGTCGGAGAATTTGTTTTGTTTTTACACCTCACTCCCTCTTCGCTTCTCTTCTTCTTCTTTCTTTTTTTTTTTCATTTCTTCGAGGCCCTTCATTGCTTCCCCGCCGTTTGCAGAAATAGATACAAGCTCAGTGGGGTTTGTCGGGGGGAGGGGAAAAAACAGCAGAATATCAAAACTATCAAGGATGAGAGGGTTTTTCATGGTTTATAAGCTGCAGCCGCCGCCGCCGCCGCCGCCGCCGCTGCTGCTGCTGCTTCTGTCAGTGAGCAGGTGTGTTATTCTTGTAAAATAAAAAGGTGGAAGAATCAGAAAGAGTTTGGTGAACTCCACTCGACGAGACATGTTCATCCGACACTGTTCGCGTCTGAAAACTTGCACCTACTTATTTTCCCTAGAATATTTACGGGAACTAATCCACTTTGATATAATTCTGTATTATTGTGAATTTATTTTTTTGCCGATTATATATATACATATCCAATATTTTAATCCACAGCTGCAGTAAAGAGAGATTTTCTATGTAATTTAACCCTGTTTATATCAGTTTTATTGGTTTATTATAATTTTCTTACTCTGTCTCGTGACTTTTTTTACAACTATCTCTTATTCCTATCTCTTGATTTTATGACTTCTCCTTGATTTTATGTTAATATAAAGTTGGAGTAAATTTGGAGCTGCGTGGTAAAGGGAACAGCAGGAGAAAAAAAAAGTAAAAAAGTAGTGAAATCTGCTTGGGTTTCTGTCAATTTCTGATCAAGAGCAATAAAATAAAGACTGCCCTCTAGAGGAGGTATTGTGTAACGTCCAAAACCAACGCAAAAAGACACAAAAAGTGTACGTAGAGTCATAAACAGTATAAATGAGCCTTTAATGGACTCATTTACAAGTTTGAGTTCTTCTCCAAAAGAACATTTAAGTCAGTTTAGTAAATTATGTTCACATTTAGAGGAAAATACAGCAATAAAGTTGTTCTAGGTGACGTCAGTGAACGAATCAGAGGACATAAAGTCTTAAAGCGAAGGTTTCCGGGTCACGCGGTCGACCCTTTGTCACTTCTGTGAGGTCTACGTTAATATAAAGGTCTATTCTGTCTTGTATCTGCAACTGGAGTATATTTGGAGCCGCGTGGTACAGTGAACAGCAGGAGATGTGTGTAAAAAAAAAGTTGTGAAATCTGCTTGGGTTTCTGTCAATTTCAGATCAGGAGCAATAAAATAAACACTGTCCTCTAGAGGAGGTATTGTGTAACGTCCATACCAACACAAAAAGACACACCGAGTGTATGTAGGGTCATAAAACAGACGAAAATGGAGTATAAACGAGCCTTTAATGGACTCAATTACAAGTTTGAGCTCTTCTCCAAAAGACCATTTAAGTCATTTTATTAAATTATGTTCACATTTAGAGGAAAATACAGCAATAAAGTTGTTGTAGGTGACGTCAGTGCACGAATCAGAGGACATAAAGTCTTAAAGCGAAGGTTTCCGGGTCACGCGGTCGACCCTTTGTCACTTCTGTGAGGTCAGATGTCTGAAAAATGTCCTAAAGTTCACGATAAACGTCTGTAAATAAAGTGACGGGAGCGCTTGTTTTTCCGTGACCTCTCCACCCCCCCCACAGCGGTGACTCCTCTGTGAGTTAATGCACCTCACAGTCAAACTGTGTCTCATCGTCGTCGTCGTCGTCTTCATCGCAGACACCGAGCATCTGTTGAAATGAAAGGGGGAAAAAAAATGAAAGAAATAAATGGCCTCGCGGACCTTCCACCTCTTGGCATTCTCCTGCCGGCTCGGCCGCTCACAGACTATTAGAGCGTTTACGCTGCGGGTGGAGAGGCAGCCGCTGAACTCATTTCACAGGTTAATTAGAACAAAAGGATCAGCCTTCGAGCGGCCGAGAGGCTTTCCATTATTGAAAGGTTGTGGCTCGTTCTCCCTCCCCGAGGGCGTCCGCCGAGAGGACGGAGTACACCGGGCTCCAAATGCCACCTATCCATCACCCGATCACGCCTGGCCGCCGTCATTAGCGCGCCGTGATTGAGAGGCAGAGCTCGGTAATCATCCGCGGGCGAAAATGCAGAGCGAGTATATTAGCGTAGCGACGCGTTCCGCGAAGTTGGGTCAACTTTGTGAAAATGAGCGTTGACCGGGAACCCGGAGTGAGGAGTTCAGCGCCGACGGACGGACGGGATCCTGATCCTGTTTGATCGCCACACTGACTGTGACGGCTCAGGTGAGTTGTTAGCGTAGCTTAGCGTCAGTGAGCGCTGAGATTTTTCAAAATTCATACTTTAGTTTAATACGTTAGGGGTAGAATTGTGTCACTTTTAAGAAGCAAAGGACACAAGAGTGAATCGAGCAAACAATACCCTAACCTAACTCCCTAACTTCTTTGCGCTTCCTGGTTTTTTGTTTACGATTCTGACCATGGGCGGGGCTAAGGAAGCGGCCTCCTGATTGGCTAGCGACAGCTCAACGGAAGTACCTTGTTGGATGTCGGCGGGTAGAAACTTAGCGAGTTCAGTGTCAGTAAAAGCAGAACTTTCTGGAAAGTCTGATTGCTTTTTTCTTTTTTGTTTCTACACAGCTCCCCCTACAGTTTGGGAGGACATGTTTTTTACGACACCACCGCAAACATCCATCAATCCGTCGTCTTGGTTCTCTCTGTTTTTTTTTCCGCTAACTCTGTCAAAAGTAAGACTCTCGCGAGACTTTGTGAGACCTCTGTGTTCTGAGGGACTCCCAGGTCTTGGCAGCCTGGTTTTCCTGCTTACAGACAGTAGGGGGCAGTGGAGACAATACCACCCAATCGCCCCAATATCACAATGACTCTTAAGATGTTTAATTGGGATAAAAACTCTGCAGAGTTCTGCTCGATAGCCACTTTTTATGATTAAAAAGACACAAAACGAGTGGATCCCGAACTTGTGTTGCACACATTACCACAAGGTGGCAGCAGCAGCAAGTGTTTGGTGACTGGATTTTCATGGGTTTGTCTTGAAGGCACCTTGAAAATTCTCGTCTAACCCTCAACACACTGTGTAGACTGCACAGAAGTGACGAGAGTTACCGGGGTCGTTGAATGCATCTTTAATTTCTCAGCACCCAACACTCATTCATATGGTTTTTCTTTATAAATCAGTAAAAGCATAACTTTCCGGAAAGTCTGGTTGCTTTTTTCCCTTTTGTTTCTACACAGCTCCCCCTACAGTTTGGGAGGACATTTTTTTTACGACACCGCCGTAAACATCCATCGATCCATCGTCTTGGTTTTCTCTGTTTCTTTTTTCGCTAACTCTGTCAAAAGTAAGACTCTCGCGAGACTTTGCGAGACCTCCGTGTTCTGAGGGACTCCCAGGTCTTGTAAGCCTGGATTTCCCGCTAACCGACAGTAGGGGGCAGTGGAGACAATGCCATCCAATCGCCACAATATCACAATGACTTTTAAGATGTTAAATTAGGGTAAAAACCCTGCAGATTTCTGCTCGAAAGCCAATTTCTGTGATTAAAAAGACACAAAAGTAGTGGATCCCTAACATTACCACAAGGTGGCAGCAGCAGCAAGTGTTTGGTGACTGGATTTTCATGGGTTTGTCTTGAAGGCACCTTGAAAATTCTCGTCTAACCCTCAAGACTCGACAGAAGTGACGAGAGTTACCGGGGTCGTTGAATGCATCTTTAATTCTATGATTTTTTCTTTAATAAAGACGGTTCTCAATCTTTTTATTGGCGTTAAAATGCAGTGGGGCGTAAATAGAGCGAGCGAAGTCACGGGAGGAACCGGGCGCCACGGTTTGAGAACCGCGGCTCTATACAGTAACACAGTATAATCCATACACAGGCTTTCATCCATAGCGTGTGATTATTTCGCTCTCAGAGAAGCTTTTCAGTGATCGGCTTTAGCAGATAATGGATGTTTTCACCGATCCTCTTCCTCCTCCTCCTCCTCCTCCTCCTCCTCCTCCTCTCAGAAGGTCTAACACCAGAGTGAAAGACCATTTCAAAGAAAACGAGAGCATCCGACACCGTGAATCTCACTAAACACACAAAAACATCCTCTCCATTCAGATGCATCTCCTTCTCCTTCTTCTTTTTTTTTTTTATCATATCACATTCACTGCGAGTCTTTTCATCAGCGCTCTCTCTCTCTCTCTCTCTCTCTCTCTCTCTCTCTCTCTCTCTCTCTCTCTCTCTCTCTCTCGCTGCACTTTTGTTTCACTCGGCCTCTTCAGCTCCGAAACGACGGGAAAAAACACTGGAGGTTGAATCAGAGGCGTTTAAGTGCAGCGGGTTTTTTCCCGTCTCTGTTCGACTCTCCGTGGACCTTCGGAGACGAGAGGAGGCGAACGGCGGCGCGGAGGAAAACTGACTCTCGTATTTACGGGATAATAAACAGACGGCAGATAAACTCGCGCGCCGATAAACGCAAATCTATCTCAGTGTCATCGGCTCCTCTGCTCTTTAGTCTGCATCTCAAACATCTTTTTTAAAAGGTGCATTTTTACTTTATACAGTTCTAGCTCAACTCAAAACTTCATAGCTCTTCAAAGTAGGCGCTAATTTAACTGCTGTCATATTTGACGTACTCCAAATTCCGTGTCGATGTTGTTATGCTAACAGTGGCTAACCCACGACACGTTTTTCATCCACAATTTTTGTTTATTTTGCCCCAACTTCTATTAGGAAAGTCGCAAACGTCCATAATTTGATCTTGCTCGAAAGCGCCCCCCTAAGGTGCGACTTGGATAGAGCAAGCCAAAATTAAGTTGCACCAAATTTCACGAAACTTGGTAGAAACATGTGACAGCCCAAGCCGAACAAAAAAGTCTATTGGGACCATGGTCTACACTCAACAGAAAGACGGACATTTTGAATTTTAGCGTCCATCTTGGCGATTCGCGCGTCGTAAACTCGCCTGAGCGTTTGTCGTTTATCGTACGTATAAAACAATATGTGTGACTTTGTACTTTTCATTTATTTTGCCTAACTTCTCTCTGGAATGTCGCAAACGTCCACATTTTGATCTTGCTAGCTTGCGGAGCACATGCGCAGCAAATGGCTGCCAAGAGAATGTCAATGCTAACAGGATTCAGAGTCTTAACGTCCCCTTTTAACTCGTGTTGCCTGGTGTGACTGACGCTAACTCTCCTAGCATCTTCGTTTTGACTTTGTGTGTGTTATTCATGTGAGGGCTAATGCTTGAGCTAAGAGCTAAAAGCCACAGTGCTATGAATAAATGTTAAAATTTAGCGTGGAGGTCAGGTGTGGGGAAACATGCAATATGGTCATGCGCGTTGCCCCAGGGCTCTAAAGCGCCCCCCTAAGGTGCAACGTGGATGGAGCGAGCCAAAACTAAGTTGTACCGAATTTCACGAAACTTGGTGGGAACATGTGACAGCCCAAGCCGAACAAAAAAGTCTATCAGGACCATGGTCTAAACTCAACAGGAAGACGGACATTTTGAATTTTAGCTTCCATCTTGCATCGTAAATTAGCAAACTCGTCTGAGCGTTTGTCGTTAATCGCACGGACATACAATACATGTGAATTTGTACTCGACACATCAAAGATGAAAAAGGTTATCAAAAGGTTTCAGATTCGAAAGGGCGTGGCCACGGAAAGCGTTGAACATTTTGGCGAATTTCGACCAATCGCCACGAAACAGGAAGTGCCGCGTAACTTCGCCGTACGTTGACCGAACGGCTCGAAAGTTCCTACGTGACACAAGAGCCCGACCACGAACATGAACATGAACTTGACCAAACACCATTTCGATGTTTTGTGGTTAAAAACTAATACAAACTTTTCAATTTAACTTCCTCCAATCCAACTTTATTTGAGTGCTTTACAGAACAATAGATGTAAGACACAAATATCTTTGTTTCAAGTCCTCGCTGTTACTTTTGTTTGTTTCTTTGTCTCCTTTTTTAAACTTTAAAAAAAAAAAAAAAAGGGTTAACTTTTTTTCAAATTGCCGTAGAGAAGCTAACCAACAGCTAACAAGCGGCCAAAAAACAGTGTTGGTGACACAACGTCAGGACTTTGGAAAGAACGGAAACGCAGATCGTGACACACACACACACACACACACACACACAGGAACATGTTTGGATATAAATAGTCCGACGCCGCTGACGCCGCCGTCACCGAGACAATTAGCCGAGTTGTCGGCGTGTGATGTGAGAACAGATGTGATTTTGCTGCTGTGAGCAGAGAAATGTGAGGAAGAATAAAAGCCCATGGGGTCAGAGTCTGCTTTCATACGTACGACGACGGCGACGACGACGGCGGCGACGCGTTTGTTCTATTAATGGACTTTTCTTTTTCCCACTTAGTGCCACTTACACCTGAACGCAGCACGACAAGAAGCCTCCGTCATTTCAACATTCAATAGAGCGATAATGGCAATAATTTAGCAATAATCTGAGTCTTGGTGGTCTTAGTATTGGCATAAACTGAATATATGAAGCATAAGTATGTTTTTATAAGTGTTTCAACCTTCAATACAGCATGTGTTTTGTTAATTTGGCAATAATCTGAGTCGAATTTAAACTCTAGCATCTTTTTTGAGGGATAAAATTAAAAAAATGTGATATATTTGATATACTCTTTGATAAGGTGACATAAAAAGGTCTAATGTGTCACATTTAGGAGGTTTTATTGGCAGAAATAAAATAAAATAATGTTTTAATAAGTGTTTCAACCCTCTATACAGCATGTGTTTTGTTAATTTGGCAATAATCTGAGTCGAATTTAAGCTGTAGCATCTTTTTTGAGGGATAACATTTTTAAAAAGTGATATATTTGATATATATTGCACTTTACTTTTTGAAAAAAGTGATATCAAAAGGTCTAATGTGTCACATTTAGGAGGTTTTATTGGCAGAAATTAAATAAACAAAGCATAAATATGTATTTCAACCTTCAATACAGCATGTGTTTTGTTAATTTAGCAATAATCTGAGTCAAATTTAAGCCGTAGCATCTATTTAAAGGGCTAACATTTAAAAAGGTGATGTATTTAAAGGTCCAATGTGTCACATTGAGGAGGTTTTATTAGCAGGAAGTGAACATATGAAGCTTAAATGTGTTTTCATGAACCTATAATTACTTTAAAATGAGAATAGTTTGGTTTTTCCACTCTTTTATATGCACTCGAGTCGAGTCGAGCAGTTTAGACGTTGGATTTGATTAGAATGAGAACAAAGGAACACAAATGTGAACATGGGAATAAAAAAAGAATCAAACTTTGAACTGAGTTTCATCAGAAAATATATGAAATTTCAATCATGTTTGTTCTTTGTTAGAAAACATGAAGGCCGACGTGAGATAACCTTCACTGATGCTCAGGCTCTGAGTGTTTTTCAAAATAAAAGTTGTTTTTTAAATGAGAAAAAAACATGATCTCGATGCTTTTGTAAAGAAGAAAAGAGCAAAAAGCACGACTGAGCCACAGTTCTTCATCTTTTTTGATGTCAAGTTTGATTCTGCAAGAATTTGCTTAAATATCTTTCAACATTTTATGTTTATGGATTTAAACGTCTGAGCTGAGAGAAATCTGTGTTTTTTCAAAGTTCCAACTCGTCTACGATCAGAAATACGGTTCTTTTTCTTTTCTTTCCCCCAAAGTCACAGAGTTTGAGACGACAAACAGACAAACAGACAAACAGACAGCGCTGACGTGGAGCTGCTTTTAAATGCTGAGTCATGATAACGAGACGACGACGTCCAGGTGAGGAAACGACCAGGAAACAACGAGTCACACCTGAGAGGAACGAGGAAAACCACAGGGACTCTGAAAAAACATATTAACACTTAAATAAAGAGAAAAAAAGCCAAACTTTAATGAAAATAAAAGCACAACAGTGTCACCTGATTGTGTAAAATCATATATAATCATTATATTCTGGTTTAAATGGTTTATTTTAATTCCTCTGTGTGTTCTTGCACATGACAACAATTCATGATTTTGAGATTTTATTACTTTCTCTTTATTTATTATGAATGAAATAACAAACAGCTCATCAGCAAAGATTAAAAATGTTGTTTTCCTTGAATTAAATAAAGATTAAAGCTGCGAAAACATCACCTGATTCGACTCGAACGCGTCACAGAAACTGTTTCTCACGTCGTGATGTGAATGATAAATAGATAAATAGATAGTAGCTAGCTTAGATAGATCATAGCAAACTAGCTTAAATAGCTTGATAAATACATAGGAAGAACATAGCTTCGATAGACTTAAAAAATCTAACTAGCTTAGATAACTAGATAGATAATAGCTAGCTAGTAGCTTAGATAGATAGATAGTCGCTAACCAGCTTAGATTGATCATAGCTAACTAGCTTAAATAGCTTGATAAATACATAGGAAGAAGCTAGCTTAGATAGACTTAAACAAATCTAACTAGCTTAGATAACTAGATGGATAATAGCTAGATAGTAGCTTAGATAGATAGATAGTCGCTAACCAGCTTAGATTGATCATAGCTAACTAGCTTAATTAGCTCGATAAATACATAGGAAGAAGCTAGCATAGATAGATTTAAAAAATCTAACTAGCTTAGAGAACTAGATAGATAATAGCTGGATGGTTGCTTAGATAGATGAATAGATAGATAGTCGCTAACCAGCTTAGATTGATCATAGCTAACTAGCTTAAATAGCTAGATAAATACATGGTTTAAATGGTTTATTTTAATTCCTCTGTGTCTTGCACAGGACAACAATTCATGATTTTGAGATGTTATGACTTTATCTTTATTTATTATGAATGAAATAACAAACAGCTCGTCCAAAGAGATTAAACGTGTTGTTTTCCTTGAATTAAATAAAGATTAAAGCTGCGAAAACGTCACCTGATTCGACTCGAACGCGTCACAGAAATCGTTTTCTCACGTCGTGATGTGAATGTTGAAGTTTCCTCCGTGACATTTTCACCGCTGACTCTGAGCGTTTGTGTGATTTAAATACTCTCGTATTTGTTTTTCTTTAAAGCGGCGGCGGCAGAGTTACAGGGCAGTGAACTAGAAAATGACATTTTAAAGTCATCTGAAGTGTTGTGGCCTTTTCCTCAGCGGGATAAATATTAACGCCTCGTCTTCTTCTCGCAGAGAAACCGAGGGAAGACGACGTCTCTTCAAGCTTCTCTCTTAATTACTTTTATTTTATTTTTTCATTTCATGTAAATAAGACATGTGTAGCGATGCTGCTAATGTCGCCGTTCGTCCTGGAAACGACTTTCTCTCAGCGTGGATTTGTGCGAAACGTTAGAAACGTTCGGAATCTGTTTTATCTGTGATTCTTGTGCTGATTGTGAAGTCGTTTTTTCTTGAAATGCTTCTGAAATTCACCAAAATAAACGACAAAAGTGCTGATACTATTTACTCACAGAAACACAGAAATCTGACACTTTAAAATCTTTTCAATGTTTTAATAATTACACGCAGCAATACACGATAAAGATACATAGATAACTAGCTTTTATAGCTAACTAGATAAATAAAGAGAGAAGCTATCTTAGCGAGAAAGATAAATAGGTAGATATTCACTAATTAGCTTAGAAAGCTAGATAAATATATAGTAGTAGCTAGTTTAGATAGATCTTGCAAATTAGCTTAATAAGCTCGATAAATACAGAGAAAGAAGCTATCTTAGCTAGAAAGATAAATAGGTAGTCACTAACTAACTTAGATAGCTAGATTAATATATAGTAGCTAGCTATCTTAGATAGAGCATAGCAAATTGGCTTAACTAGCTCTATAAATACATACAAAGAAGCTATCTTAGCTAGAAAGATAAATAGGTAGATAGTTAGTCATTAGATTAGAGAGCTAGATAAATAGGTAGTAGCTAACTAGCTTAGAGAGATCGTAGCAAATTAGCTTAACTAGCTCTATAAATACATAGAAAGAAGCTATCTTAGAAATAAATATAAATAAATATCTAACTAGCTTATATAACTAGATAGATAATAGCTACCTGGATTGAAAAGCTAGATAGTAGCTAGCTAGTAGCTTAGATAGACACATAGATAGAAAGAAGCTATCTTAGCTGGAAAGATAAATAGGTAGATAATAGCTAGCTAGTAGCTTAGATATATAAATAGAGAGATAGTCGCTTAGATTGATCACAGCTTAAATAGCTAGATAAATACATATCAAATAGATATTTGAAACAAACATCCTTTCTGGTACGTGAAGGCCACCGTAGCTCCTCCTCCTCCTCTACGTACAATTTGCACTCTGACCACTAGATGTCACTCTCCCTTTGTCATTGGATCTTTTACTGCTGTAAAAGTAAACGTTGAACTCCGATGACCGACGTCTCACCTGTCGAGGATCAGCAAATACTAAGTTTTTTTTATTCTATTTTTTAATCTGAAACCGAGAATAACTTCTATGTGTGTGCGCGCGCGTGTGTGTGTGTGTGTGTGTGTGTGCGTGTGTGTGCAATTAGACAGTGAGGAAGTGAGCGAGGACAGCATGTCAGCGGACGCCTGACAAAGTTGCCGTGGGCAACGCGGCTCCTCATCACCTCCACATTCTGATAAAATGAGCCCATGAGAGCGCGCCGCCCTCAGTAGACTTAATTTAACTGAGTTAAAATCAATTCCCGTCTCCGTCTCCTGGGTCAAATTAAGCGTCTCCCTCTCTATGAAGAGAGCGCAGAGTGGTTGACAGCTCGTCCTCAACCAGACTCCGTCTGTCTCCGTCTCTGTTGGCAGATCACCACTCGTCCTTTTTCCGTCCAATTCTCAGACTCTCGGTTGGAGCGCGAGTCGTTCCTCGCGGCGAGGACGCGGCGTGCCAGCGCCTGGCGTCCGCGTCGGCGTGGTCGGTGGCGGCGGCGGCGGCGTTATCGTCCGCGTCGCGGCATGTGTTCTGGTCGCGGTAATTTGCTCTCAGAGTTCACAGGTTTGTTTGATTTGAGATCGCACAAAAAGGCTTTTTCAGCTCCCGCGGCCGCAGGCGCGACGAGTCGAGCCCAGAAAACATGAACCGGTCAGTTTGTGTTTGTCAGAAAATATTTCTGGTCGGGCCGATAAACAACAGACAGAGTCTGGAGAGTCTGCATCGTCGTAAAAAACACAGATTATAAACCCAAACACAGTCCTGGTGTCCTGTTGATACTAGATTTTGTGATATTGGTATCTATAGATACTAGAGTTTGTGACATGGGTATCTGTAGATACTCTAGTTCTGGGATTTCAGTATCAATAGATACTCAATATTGGTATCATAGATACTAGATTGTGTGGTATGGTATCGATAGGGTTTGTGATATCTTTATTGATTGATTGTCAATATTGGTACTTTGGTACCAATTTTTGGTACTAAGATAATCCAGTTTGTAAAATCAATATCGGTAGATACTCGAGTTTCGGATATTGGTATCAATAAATACTTGGGTTTGTTATATCAATACTCAGGTTTTGTGATTTTGGTTTCAATAGATACTTAATATACTTGAATTTTGCGATACTGGTATAGATAGATACTCAATATCGGTGTTGGACGATACTCGAGTTTGTGATATCGGTATCGGACACAAAAAATGGTATCATATCATCCTTAGTATCAACTCATGGAGAATTATGGCGGGAAAGACAATTTGGGAGTGAGGACAGGAAGTGAAACTTAACAACACTGAAAACACAAGAAAAAGCTACAAAATAAAACAGGAAACAGAGAAAAACAAAGAAATAAAAGCAGCTTTAACAGCTCTGTTATTAACACTGACGATCATGTGAGGTTTTAAACTGCAGTGGAAATAAAAGTAGAATTTCTCCCGCGTTTAAAAAAATCAGATAAACTTAAGCGCAGTAACGTTTTTTTTTTTTTTTTTTCTTCTTCTCTCATCTCCCAGCAGCCTCGGAGCTATATGTATATGTGTGTGTGTGTGTGTGTGTGTGTGTGAGATGCCAGATAAAGTCGCCGTGTCACAGGACGCCTTTTAATAACGGCCCCGCGATGATGAATTGCTTTAATCAGAGGAACGGGCTTTTCCTGTAACTTACGATACAGGAAGCTTGTGAGGAGAATTGTTACGCTAAGCCTCATCGAGCGTCTTAATGCGAATCTTTACGTGTCCACAATTAGATTAAGGCTGTGACACCGAGGGTTCGCCTCGCTGGCGGCGCGGCGGCGGCGGCGGCGGCCGCTCTGACGGCTTCTTCCTCAGAGTGATGGGGGGTGAAGTGTGAGTGTTTGTGGAGGAGGAGGAGGAGGAGGTGGAGGAGTCAGTGAACGGATCAATGGAAGTCATTATATGGTGCTTACCGTTTGGCCAGGTCGCGGCGTGATGGATGTGTCGTGGCAGGTAATGTTCCTCTGCGGCGCCGCTCGCACGATGAACTCAGATGTGTTCACTTGTCAACAGCTTGTCCCGGTCTGAACCGGTTCAGCGGACGCCAGTCGAGCCTGAAAGGTGGCCGCCTGCCACCGCCGCCGCCGCCGCCGCCACCATCGCCATCACCGCCGCCGCCGCCGCCGCCATCACACCCTCTGTGGACAATTCACACAAGAGTCTGCGTTCAAAATGATCTGACAGAGATGACAGTATGTGTTTCCATCAGGTTTTACGTTACGACTAGGTAGGCGGAGTCTGGGTTGCGCCAGGTGGCCCGCCTAGCGCGACATCGTAACCAGTGCGACGACAACGTGACGTCCTCGAATTAACACCAGGACGGGACTTTAATCCAGACCTGGTCCCGTTCACGTTAGCTGCAGGTTTGCAGAGTCAAATGACGTCCAGACCTTTGTCCGTTGTTAGCCTTGTTGTTAGCTAGCTTGGTGAGGATTGTTTTGAACGACTTTTGTATCTGTTTCAGTGGTTTTTTTTGGAATCGCTCAGGCTCGATCGATCTAACCACGCGGAAACGCAATAAAGCGGTTTTCTTTTCGTCCGATTATGGAGCTCGTCTTAGTCGGACTAACATACCTGAATATTGTGACTCATAGTCCGATTATGGAGCTAGTCTTAGTCAGACTAACATACCTGGATATTGTGACTCATAGTCCGATTATGTAGCTAGTCTTAGTCGGACTAACATACCTGGATATTGTGACTCATAGTCCGATTATGGAGCTTGTCTTAGTGGGACTAACATACCTGGATATTGTGACTCAGTCCGATTATGGCACGAGTCTTAGTCGGACTAACATACCTGGATATTGTGACTCAGTCCGATTATGGCACTAGTCTTAGTCGGACTAACATACCTGGATATTGTGACATAGTCCGATTATGGAGCTAGTCTTAGTCAGACTAACATACCTGGATATTGTGACTCATAGTCCGATTATGGAGCTAGTCTTAGTCAGACTAACATACCTGGATCATAGTCCGTATACACCAACAGAACGCACAGGGAGTGGCGTCCATATTCCGTGCATCCATAATCAAAGTGGGCATGAATGCAGGCCAACCTGTGCTCACAGCGCCCTCTACAGGACAACTTGGTTATGACTTAAAACAGTCTGAGACACTCGGTAAACTTCTAGGCTGTATATTGTTGTGTTCTACTCTGTACTTGTCTTAAAACTTAACTCTTTGACACCATTTAAGTTGTTTTCATTGTGTGGTTATTATTTGTACCCATGTTTTATGTATTTTATTGCCTCGCGTGAGCTTTAATATCTTTTATTAATAAAGCTGTCCAGCACTGTGGTTGCTTTAAAGTGCTTTGCTGTGTTTTGGGGTTTGAAAAATGAACCTAGCGCGTTACAACGCTAACATTAATCAATGACATGAAGTTCTGTATCATATTCTATGTAATGATGCTGCATGTTGCTAACTCACTACACGCTACCCCGGCCGCTGCGTCAACGAAACGGAAAGAATAAGTCACTCCGAGACACAAAAACAGTCCATTGTGTTGGAGCAGCAGCAGCAGACGGAGCAGCTGGCGAACGCCGCGCGGCGTTTAGCAGCTAAACGCTCGCATGTTTCCCTCAGGAGTCGTTTGGCAGAGAGAAAACACTGGACATCGAGAAGATGAGACCACATGAAAAATCATGTTCCTCCATAACGGCTCCACGCCAACGACCGTTTGGGCGGCAAAATGAACACGACGACGACGACGGACGCTAACGAAAACGACTCCATTTATGCCTCGCGTGGGGTTAGCGCAAAGGTTCTGCGTTTGAATCCGTCCTTTCAGACCTGACCTCCGAATAATGTCCAGAATATCTGACATACGATGTCAATCGTACGATCATCTGGATCATGTGACTCATAGTCCAATTATGGAGCTAGATTAGTCAGACTATCGTACCAGGATATTGTGACTCATAGTCCGATTATTGAGCTAGTCTTAGTCGGACTAACATACCTGGATAACGTGACTCATAGTCCGATTATGGAGCTCATCTTAGTCGGACTAACGTACCTGGATAACGTGACTCATAGTCCGATTATGGAGCTCGTCTTAGTCGGACTAACGTACCTGGATAGTGTGACTCATAGTCCGATTATTGAGCTCGTCTTAGTCGGACTAACGTACCTGGATCATGTGACTCATACATAGTCCGAATATGGATCTAGTCTTAGTCGGACTAACGTACCTGGATAGTGTGACTCATAGTCCAATTATGGAGCTAGTCTTAGTCGGACTAATGTACCTGGATAGTGTGACTCATAGTCCAATTATGGAGCTAGTCTTAGTCGGACTAACATACCTGGATCATGTCACTCACAGTCCGATTATGGAGCTCGTCTTTGTCGGACTAACATACCTGGATCATGTGACTCATACATAGTCCGATTATGGAGCTAGTCTTAGTCGGACTAACATACCTGTATATTGTGACTCACAGTCTGATTATGGAGCTAGTCTTAGTCAGAATAACATATCTGGATCATGTGCCCCATAGTCCGATTAGGGAGCGAGTCTTAGTGGGACCATTTATGCCTCACGTGGGGTTAGCGCAACGGTTCTGCGTTTGAATCCGTCCTTTCAGACCTGATCTCCGACTCGTGTCCATAATATTTGACGTACGATGTCACGTCAAAGTCTGGACACATGTGGACACAGTCAGTAACTGCGTCCACGCAGGGATTTCAGGTCGGGACCAAAGTTCAAGAGAAAAACGGTGAAGCAAAACGAGTCGGGTTTCAAATCGGGACGAGGATCGATACGGAACGAGTCGCCCGAGAATCCAATCAATGCCACTTCAGCAGCTCTGTTTCTGAATCAACTCAAGCAAAAGGTCCCTAAACCTCACACATAACACCCTGTGAATAATTTAAAGGGGGTTGAATCGAGAGGGAAGAGCGAGGTCAGAGGTCACTAATAAGATTATGAATGTGAAACGGCGCTGCGGGGAATAATAAGGAAAAAAAAAACAGATATGTAGCCTCGTCCATGGAAGGTTAATCAAAAATGACTCAGTAATGAGACGGAGGAGCAGGAAGCGGCGAGCGGCGAGCGGCGGAGGAAACGTCCGTCCGTCAACGTCAGGAGGAGAATCGGTGGAGGGTTAGTCTGTTTGGATTAGAATCCTCACCTGAATAATCCCAAACGTTCTGTCACAGTAACCTACGATGACGACCACGTCAAAATCTTTTCTGAAAACTGCATTTTATGACGCGATCTATAGAAAAGTACATTTTAAAAACCATCAGCAGTTTACTACAGTGAGTAGAACGGAAACACACACTTGTACAGTGGAATTAAAGTTGGTTATGGCGTCTGTTTAAGTTGGTTAAATATAATAGTATAACAATAGTAAGTATATGTGAGCACAAACACACTTTACGTACATGACCATAGTTACGCAACAGGTTGTGCTATCGGAACAATTCCAACGCTGATTTAAAGTCATCTTAGCTGTCATGTTAGCATTTGAGCTGTTAGCCATGTTGTTCGCTAGCTTTGTGAGGATTGTTTTGAACGACTTTTGTATCTGTTTCAATGTTTTTGAAACAGATACAAACGAACCGGTTCAGAACACGGAAGCGTTTTCTTTTCGTCTGATTATGGAGCTAGTCTTAGTCGGACTAATATACCTGGATAATGTGACTCATAGTCCGATTATGGAGCTAGTCTTAGTCGGACTAACGTACCTGGATATTGTGCCTCATAGTCTGATTATGGAGCAAGTCTTAATCGGACTAACATACCTGGATCATGTGATTCATAGTCCGATAATGGAGCTGGTCTTAGTCGGACTAACATACCTGGATCATGTGACTCATAGTCCGATAATGGAGCTGGTCTCAGTCGGACTAATATACCTGGATATTGTGCCTCACAGTCCGATTATGGAGCTAGTCTTAGTTGTGACTCATAGTCCTATAGTAACGTACATGTTAACATTCATCAAAGCAGCCTGCTTGAACCATTTACACGTGGCCCCCTACCTGTCACCTGAAGTACTGACACAGCAGCAGTCGCTTCGACTTCAGTGCGGAGAAGCCATTTATTTGTCTTTTTTGTTCTTTGGAAAAAAAGAAAAAGAAAAAGAAAAAAAAAAAAGCCACTTTTCCAGCCACAGCAGCGGCTTCTCTGAGTGCTTTTATCATTATCCAGCACTACAGTGAGTCCATTTGTTCTGACCTTGGGAAATGGTTTTAAAGGTCTCTTTAAAGTGTGTGTGTGTGTGTGTCTGTGTGTGTGTGTGTGTGTGTGTGTGTGTGTGTGTGTGTGTGTGTGTGTGTGTGAAAGTGCCTGGATTGAGATGTTCCAATGAAAATATGTAGTGAACGACTCCTGCAGGCAGCGGCGGGGGTGACCGGGGGGGGGGGGGGGGGTAGCGGTGGAGCTATTTGGGGGACGGACGGGGGTACGCGGGGACGGGGGGGGGGGGCACAATCCAATTTGTTTGTTCACACTCGAGCAGAGCCAGATCAGCAATTGATACATAAGGACTGGTTTTAGAGAGCAAATATGGCAACGCGAGGGAGGACGGAGCAGGAGAGGACGACTGTGTCGAGCTCCAGGAGTAAATTTAGCTCACGGGCCATTGCACAGGGCACAATATGAAACTATGATAAAAAAGGGAATTGCTTTATTCTGCCAGTTATCAATATAATTCTGCGTCTGTGCCTACGCCGCCGCCGCCGCAGCCGCCGTCTCGTTTTTTTTTTAAAGGCAGGAATCTTTTGTTACCGTGAGTTTTTCCCCCGGTCAAAATAAAATAATAACATTTTTTTTGGGCTCCACGTTCAGAGATAAACTCCCGCAGAGCGATGCCTCTCTCAGGTCTGAAAAGGCCCAGCGTGCCGTAACATCCGAAACCCATCAGACCCGAACGTGTCATCTGCGCCGCTGCCGCCGCCGCCGCCGCCGCAAAAGCAGAGAAAAGAAAATTAGGGAAATATAAAAAAAAACGTCCTCAAGTGACAACGGCGGGGGAAAAAAAATAAAAAATCTTATCAGCTCACGATGAAACAGTCGAGTTCGGCTCGGCACAAAAAATAAAAACAGAGGGGGGGGGGGGGACGGGGGGGACAGCTGTTATTTCCTTTTCAGCGACAGGATCCCGCGGCACGATAACGTCTAATAACGCGCCATAAATTAAATCTGCCGCATCAGTGCGCCCATGACGACGGCGGCGGCGGCGGCGGCGGCGGCCGCTCGGATAAACAGCGAGAGGTTCAGTGTCTCAAAACGAGATTCTTCTTTTTTTTTTTTGCAAACCGTGATGGAAGCTGGAGTAATCTCCTCTTTTTTTTTTTTTTCATTTAATAGGATTATTCATGAGGGGATGTTGGCAGACTCTGCTCAGCTCTCATATATACAGTATGCATACATATATGTGTATATGTACATATACACATATATGTCGTAATCTCATAAAAACAATGTGCAGCTGCTGTTTTTGTTGTTTTTTTAGCTCCTTAAACACACAAAAAATAAACATTTCCTGTGTTAGCCATGGCCGTAGCGCTCCGTGGTTGCCATGGTTACCAACCCAACCCATAACAATCGTGTCGTTTTATCCGCTGACGTCTTAAATTTGGCTAAATAACAACAAACAACGTGGATTAGCATTTTGAAGCTAACTCGCTAAGCTAATCACAATGTCAGTCACTGCCTTGTTGTCCATGTGAAGGTTTAGCATTTTCAACGTTGCCGCTAGGCAAACAGCTTCCGCCCCTTGTTGCCAGCCTTTGGCGCTAAGCTAAGCTAGGCTAACACCTCTAATCTAGTCAGTTTTCTGTTGAAATAGCACAACAACTTGGACCACATTTTCAAAAATCGACAGAGAGCAATTATACTTTTATCCGTGTTTCAATGAACCTATAACAATCGTGTCATTTTATCTGCTAACGTCTTAAATGTGGCTAAATAACAACAAGCAACATGGATAAGCATCGGAAGCTAACTCGAAGGAGGATTGTTCGCTAATCACGACATCAGTCACAGCCGTGTTGTCCATGTGAAGGTTTAGCATTTTCACTATTGCCGCTAGGCTAACAGCTTCCGCCCCTTGTTGCCAACCTTTGGCGCTAAGCTAAGCTAGGCTAACACCTCTAATCTAGTCAGTTTTTTGTTGATATATCGCAACAACTTGGACCACATTTTCAAATATCGACAGAGAGGAATTGCACTTTTATCTGTGGTTTTCATGAACCGCTGTAAAGTGAATATTGACAGATTAGCATTAGCAAAATCAGCATCACAATAACAGACAGACACAACAGCTGAATGCGCAGCATTAACCAAAGAAAAAACCCAACAAAAATATTTGTACTAAGAGACAAACTCAATCTGTGTGAAAGTAAGAAAGTGAACGTTAGCTAACCTTAGCTGATGTTTCCCCCTGACTGTTATCTGGATTAGCGTGTCTGTCGCAGTTCTTCTTCTCTGGTTGAGACCTTTTTGAGAGCACAACTTAGAGTCGCTTTTGTTCAGTATTTTCTCTCTGCTAGCAGCTCAGCTGCTCTCTCTGCTAGCATCCCATGTTGTTGAAGTGCTACAAGACCTAAATTTTGCATGTTTCTTAAAAAAACATTTTGGCTCCTCCTCCTCTAGGGGGCGCCACAGCGGTTGATTTACGACTTGGCAGAGGTTTCTTCTTTCATGACGCTCTTAATGCAGGCGGTTAGGGAGCGGCACCAGTGAACTCAACGTTGCCCCCTTGTGGCTGGAGTCAATTTAGTAGTGTTTTTTTTTTTTTAAATGAAGCGTGGGGATCGGGGGGGAAGCAGAACATTGATCTCAAACCGGCAGACTCTCTGTGATACATCCCCTCATACATTTCTTACATATATCATGTTTAAATTAAATATGGCTAATGGCGGCACTAGCGTACGGGAGATGTTTTATTTTCCCTCTCTCTCACTTACGTCCTATTACACTTACAAATATGGAGCCGTTGCATAATTTACGCTCCTGCCCACATGGGAAGAGAACCCCCCCCTCGCCCCCCCCCCCCCGCCTCAGACGACTTGACTTTGCTATTTATTTTAACGGCGTTTGAATAATTTATGCCGGGCGTGTGTTTGAGAGCCATCAGAGCGCTCACTGCCGCTCACTTCATTACCGGGCTGACGGCTCACTCCACTTGTGCACTTTTAAACAAGGATTAGACCTCACACACACACACACACACACACATTCTTGTACTTGCTGCATACTGAGGACCGGGTAAAAGAGCTGACCAAGTGAGGACCAGCATTTCCACTTTATAAATCAACACAATTACAAATATTTACTTCACGAATGACATCTACTAAAATTTGAGCCAAAATGTTTGGTCCAAAATTTGGAAAAGAAAAATGAACCAAAATTTGACAAAAATGTCATACTATACTGTCATCCAAAATTTGAAAAAAAATTTGACCCAACATTTTTGGTCCAAAATTTGAAAAAAAAAAATTGACCCAAAATGTTTGGTCCAAAATTTGACGCAAAGTTTGACGAAAAAATTTGACGCAAAATTTTTGGGCCAAAATTTGGGAAAAAAAATTGGACCCAAAATGGTTGGGCCAAAATTTGAAAAAAAATTGCCAAAAAAATTTATGCAAAATTGTTGGTCCAAAATTTGACGCAAAATGTGTCACAAAATTTGTCACAAAATTTGACGCAAAATTTTTGGTCCAAAATTTGGAAAAAAAAATTGGACCCAAAATGGTTGGTCCAAAATTTGAAAAAAAAATGGACAAAAAAAATTGATGCAAATGTTTTGGTCCAAAATTTGAAAAAAAAAATTGGACCCAAAATGTTTGGTCCAAAATTTAAAAAAAAATTTGACGCAAAATGTTTGGTCCAAAATTTGACAAAAAACGTCATACTATATACTGTCGTCCAAAATTTGAAAAACAATTTGACCCAACATTTTTGGTCCAAAATTTGAAAAAAAAAAATTGACCCAAAATGTTTGGTCCAAAATTTGACGCAACGTTTGACGAAAAAATTTGACGCAAAATTTTTGGGCCAAAATTTGGAAAAAAAAATTGGACCCAAAATGGTTGGGCCAAAATTTGAAAAAAAATTGCCAAAAAAATTGATGCAAAATTGTTGGTCCAAAATTTGACGCAAAATGTGTCACAAAATTTGTCATAAAATTTGACGCAAAATTTTTGGTCCAAAATTTGGGAAAAAAAATTGGACCCAAAATGGTTGGTCCAAAATTTGAAAAAAAATGGACAAAAAAATTGATGCAATTTTTTTGTCTAAAATTTGAAAAAAAAAATTGGACCCAAAATGTTTGGTCCAAAATTTAAAAAAAATTTGACGCAAAATGTTTGGTCCAAAATTTGACAAAAAACGTCATACTATATACTGTCGTCCAAAATTTAATTATTATTATTTTTTTTGACAAACAGAGTATAGCATGTTATAGCAACCTAAGGAAGTGATTTCAATGAAAACAAAGTGAGGACCGACCAAAATGTCCTCACTCCGTAAAAATGTCATCACTTTGTTGGTTAAAAACCCTCACTGGTCCTCAGTATGGCGCAAGTACAAGAACACACACACACGCACACACACACGTACACACACACACACGATGTGATTATTTAAAGTGAGGGTAGAGACGCAGCCTCGTCACGCAGCATCTCCTGTAAGAGGCTCGGGATTGGATGGGATGACCCACACACACACACACACACACACCGCGATCAATACTGGATTAAGCCGTTATGTCCACTTAGAGTTGGGGCGTAATAGGAATAATGGATTCCAGTCTGAGCGCTCCCATCTTCTTTTCTTTTTTTCGCTCCCGATTCGCGGGGCGTGATTTATGGCGGCTGCCGCTTTAAACGGCTCGCTTAAAAAAATGAGACTTTTCATAATAAATACTTTCCAGAGCGCCGCAGATCAATTGTGTACCGGAGAATGATGAAGACGGATGGTTTTGAGGCTGACGAACGCAGACTCGTGTACTTTGGCCTCCTCGCTGCCTGAGTGGAGGAGGAGGAGGAGGAGGAGGAGGAGGAGGAGGAGGAGGAGATGGATTAAGTGGCTTTTCATTTTGAGGGTTACTTAGAGACAAAAGAAAAGAAAGAAAGAGAAAGAGAGGAAAATAAGGCCACTGCTCTTTGACGTCGGTTCGTCTGACACGAGCGGAAGTGCCAGATTTAAAAGAAAACAAAGTAACGTCTTAAATTTGGCTAAACAACAACAAATAACGTGGATTAGCGTGTGGAAGCTAACTCGCTAAGCTAATCACGACGTCAGTCACAGCCTTGTTGCCTTGTATGTGAAGGTGTAGCATTATCACTGTTGCCGCTAGGCTAATAGCTTCTGCCCCCTGTTGCCAGCCTTTAGCGCTAAGCTAGGCTAGCACCTCTTTTTTCCGTGTTTCCACGAGCCCGTAACAATTGTGTGATTTTATCTGCTAACGTCTTACATTTGGCTAAATAATAACAAACAACATGGATTAGCATCGGAAGCTAACTCGAAGGAGGATCGTTCGCTCATCACGACATCAGTCACAGCCTTGTTGTCAATGTGAAGGTTTAGCATTTTCACTGTTGCAGCTAGGCTAGCAGCCTCCGCCCCTTGTTGCCAGCCTTTAGCGCTAAGCTAAGCTAGGCTAACACCTCCTATCTCAGTCAGGTTTCTGTTGAAACAGCGCAACAACTCGAACCACATTCTCAAATATCGACAGAGAGCAATTGCACTTTTTTCCGTGTTTCCACAAACTTATAACAATCGTGTCATTTTATCCGCTAACGTCTTAAATGTGGCTAAATAACTACAAACGACATGGATTAGCATCGGAAGCTAACACCCCCTTGTCCATGTTAGCAGCTGAGACATGGAATAAACCAAAGAAAGAATCAACATACATGTGAAATAAATGCTTCCGAACACAGAAACGGACATATTTTTTTGAGTTAAAATGTAAAAATATGGTGTTTCCTGTCGCCACTAGGGGGCACTCTATAGTCCATCTTCAACTTTTTCAAGGGGGAACTATTATGTGGTGTGATTCACCCCCTTAAATGATATGTTATTATTCATAATATTTCATAAATGGACATAAAATTACATTTGTCATGTAAAAAAAATTAAATTATTGCTTTGTTGACTTAACTGAAGATTAATCGGAGCAGACTCCATTTTGTTTAGTTGTTATAACGCACAAATACCAAGTTTGATAAACTTAATCTGTCATAAACATGTCGTGTTTATGTTTTGGAAGGAATTGAACTCCCACACCAAACCCCACAGAGAAAACCAGCGATTTTTGCTGGTCTACTGCTGCCTCGTGTGGCCACTTTCTGTCACTGCGGTGAATCCGAAAAAAGTTTTTCAAAAGCCGAATGCACTAAAATGAGTCATTGTAAGTCAGTGATGGAGGCAGCAGTGGATCAACAACTCCTGTGTGCTGTGATATTAAAATCACTGGTTTTCTCTATGGACTTTGGTGTGGGAGAGTGAGTGGTTCACAAACTTCAGTTTCAATGTCGTAAAACTCTGTATTACAGTGAGATGAGACCGTGAACATGATCCCAAAACATCGTAGACTTCGTTTCTTCTTTTTATTTCTTATGAAGTGACTAAACTCTGGCGTTTTTCAGATTCGGCGCCGCGTAAATCTGAAGCGACGGCTTTCAACGCTCGGACGTGAAGCTGCATTTCACTGCATTGTCCTGCAGGAATTAGATTTGAAAGGCAACAACACACACACACACACACACACACACACACACACACACACACACACACAGGTTAGCTGCTGTCAGTAATGGCGTCCTGCCTCCCTCCTCCTCCTCCATCTCATCTATAAATAGGCTGAAGCGAAGCGTGAAATGAAAAGCACGGGAACAGCGTGAAATGAGACCAAAGTTGTGAAAATGGACATATTTATCCTTTTGTTTTTTTTATGTTTTATTTTTATTTATTTATTTTTGTAGTAGAAGAAGAAGAAGAAGAAGAAGAAGAAGAAGGCCGCGGGGAAAAAGTAATGGCACCATTTTTACATACGGCCGTGCAATCTTCACAAACAGCATATGATATTATTATGTTTATTTATTTATTTATGTAGTTGGTTTTATATTTCCCTGATACGCCGCGCTCTTGTTTCATGCCGTGTAATAATAATGGAATGGCTGTGGAGGAGGAGGAGGATGATGATGAAGGTTTGCTGTTGTTTTTAGTCTCGCATGCAGATCAGAGAACGACGACGAGGGAGAACTAACACAAATGATCTGCTTGACGAAATGCTTAAATCGCTGGTTCGACGCGAGAGGCAGCGGGTTTTTCCTTGTACTTTTTAAATCAGTATTTGTCAGGCTAACGTGCTAACAGGCTAACCAGAGAACACGGATACAGAGACATGGTGGAGATGGGAACAAACACAAACAAACAGATTTCGCGGGTTCACTCTTGGTAAATCACGGACTCAGACCGGATTTACCAATAATGGAATGGCTGCGGAGGAGGATGAGGAAGGTGTGCTAATGTCACGCAAACGTCATCGTAAAAGTGAAGAAACTGGATCAGTGTTGTCTTAAGACAGTCGTGCACAGGCTAACATGCTAACAGGCTAACCGGAGAACATTTAACCAGATCCCCACAGATCCAGAGAGAGGCGGTGGAGATGGGAACAAACACAAGCAAACAGATTTCGCGGGTTAACTCTTGGTAAATCACGGACTCAGACTGGATTTAAAAAAGGGTTCTTGGTGGAACCCTCCAAGAACTTCCACCAAGGGTTCTCCTATGATGACAAGCCGAAGAACCTTATATGGTTCTACTTAGCACTTTTATTCCTAAGAGTGTAGGAAAAGTAAAACATTTTGGCACCCGTTCCTTGGGCAAAATGGTACGGTCAGGGCGGAGCCACAAACCAAGCAGGAATGTCCTCCATGGTTGTCCGTTGTGTTGCGTTCAATGTCGTCGTTCATTGTTGTCGTTGCGTCGGTACGACGCCACCGCCTGCCGAGTCTGAGGTACTGCTCTGTTCTCGGGTCGAGTTGCCGGCTTGACCCATGGACTTTAACGGACTAACCTGAACGTTCCCATGATGGAAACACAGTAAACACAAACCCTCCCTCCTCTGTCATTCTCCGTAAAAACCCGGCTCACCCAGGTTCAGTGAACGCACCACGGCGAGGAGGAGGAGTTCACCTGGACAAGGTCAGCGCCGGATTGATCTAAAAGCAGCAGATTCAAAAAACAAAAGCTCTGGTTTATTCTGAGAATCGACCAAACTGCATCACACACACACTTCCATGTGGACCGTGTGTGTGTGTGTGTGTGTTTGCATGTCAGCATGTGTGTGTGTGTGTGTGTGTGTGTGTGCGTTTGGACACAATTAAAACGTCCTGTTGGTGCCAATGCATCAGCCTGATGACAGTGGACAGGCTGTTTGCTTTCGCCGCCGCTGATATCGAGCTTTAATGATGTTGTCCTTCATCGCCGTTGCTTCGCTTGACCTGGACCGTCAGTGACGCGTGGCAGCTGTGTGTGTGTGTGCGTGTGTGTGTGTGTGTGTGTGTAGATTAAACCTCAGCGTTGAAGATGCCATCAGGGATTTTTTTTTTTATAATTGAGCAGCTTGTGTTTCGTCAAACGTGGAAAAACACAGCAACAGATGATGATGATGATGATGATGATGGTGATGATGATGAGGGACATGTCAGTCAATGAGGAGACATTAGAAACTCTGGCTCCAACTACGTTCTCCATCGATCGAGTCATCGATGAGTCCAGGAAAACATTGATGACGTCAAACATCACGATGTTATCGAAGCAAACGATTCAGTTTTAGAAATAGTTCACTTTTAAACCTTTAATCCATCGTCAGACGTTAATCTGAGATCGATGCAGAAGATTTAATCTCCATCCTGAGACCTCGGCCGACGATCATCAGGTACTCCAAAACTGTAGGGGGAGCTCTACACACGTGTGAACACACTTTAATCTCATGAGATTATGACTTTTTCGTCATAATCTTATTATTACAACTTTTATCTCGTAATATTGTGACTTTATTCTTGTAGTTTAAGTCTTTATTTCCACGTAATATTACAACTTAATATTACAACTTTTTTTTCTCAAATATGACGATTTGCGTGATGTATTACTCTTAATTACCTCCTTCTTTATTCTCTTAATATTCTGTCATTTTATCGTATACTACCGCTTTTTTATTATCAAAAATTATTTCTCATATTTTTACAACTGATTTCCCATGGAATATTTTTACTCACAGTTTTACTTTATTTACGTAATAAAACCGAATAAATATTTTTTCTCCGAATATGACAATTTTTTTTCTTAATAGTACGACTTTTTTTTCCCACCCTTGATATAATGTCATGGTTTTTTTTATTCTACGACTTTTTTCATTACGAAAATTTTTCTCACAAAATTACGAAATTCTTTCTCTCTCTTTTCCCCCCGGAATATTTGGACTTTTTAACGACTTTATTCTGTTAATCTTCCAATTTTCTTCCTCGTTTTGTCCCAATATCACGTATTTTTCACATATTATTATTACAACGTTATTCTTGTTATATTGTGACTTTATTCTCTTAGTATTAGGACTTTGTTCTTCTAGTTCATAACTTGCGAATTCCCATATTCTGACTTTTTCTTGAATTATAACAAACTATTTTTGTGTTTTATTACTTTTTCTCTCATAATATTACGACTTCATTCATGAAACCTTAAATATTTCTTTCTTCAGTATATCTTTATTAAATGAATCCCACTTTTCTTGCGGTAAAGTCGTATTAATCATCATCAAATCTCCTCTGTGATTGCGAAACGCCACGTGATTTCCGCGTTGTTTTGTTCCGCAGACGTTGGCCCCGCCCTCTGTTTGCCGTGTGACAGGAAGGGGGCGTGGTTTAGGACAAGGCCGGGGTCAGACTGTGTCAGACTGTGGATGAACAGTCAGCACAAACTGTGCGTGAATGATTCTTTCTTTCATTACAATAATGTTTCAGAGTGGAAAGAGGTGGTGGTAGAAGACCGGGGGGGGGGGGGGTAATTATTTCCAGCAGGGTTTCACACACACACACACACACACACACACACACACACACATGCACAGGTGGGAAAAGGGCAAACGCTCAGCTGGTGACGTTCATCAGCCGGCGCTGGGAAAAGGTCACGTCGTGTCTCCTGACGTTGGCACCCACACCTGAAGGTGTGTTTAGCCCCCCCCCCCCCACACACACACACACACACACACACACACCTCTGCTTTTATTACCCCTCCGTAGGATAAAGACAAAGAGAGTCGAGTGCAGCCGCTCGACAAACCCTCGTAAAAACAACAGCAGTAAAACGAGGCGTGGATCAGTGTGTGCTCGTCTTTTTAAAGTCTGGATTTACGACGACGAGAATTTAGACGCTAAACACTCATTAAAATATCCTTTACACAGGTAACGCTGAAAATATTCCAAATTTTCCAATAAAACAAACCATAAAAATTTACATTTTATCTTAATTTTTGTCTCTATTGTATATAATTTATCGGTTATTTTCACTCTAATATCGTTTATTTATCACCACATAGTCTTTAAGACCGTGTTCACGTCTTTATCTCGCTGTTATTCAGTGTTTTTCAACAGGAAACTGAATTTCCGTAGACCGTAAACTCTCCCCACACCAAAGTCACTTACTCTCCCACACCAAAGTCACTCACTCTCCCACACCAAAGTCCATAGAGAAAACCAGTGATTTTAACATCACAGAGACACAGGAGTTCACAGGAGTTGTTGATCCACTGCTGCCTCTATCACTAAGATAAAATGTCTTATTTTGCCAAATTCGGCTTTTTAAAATATTTAATTTCGACTTAAATCAGTGACACAAAGTGACCACACGAGGCAGCAGTAGACCAGCAGCTCCTGTGTCCCTGTGAGCTAAAATCGATGATTTTCTCTATGGGCTTTGGTGTGTCAGTTTTTTTGCTGTCTAACACTGAGTGGAAAACATGTTCTTAAGATGACGTAGATTTACGTGAATCATGTTTCCGAGTGAATTCGTGACTCACACACAAAAGTACAGGATGTTTTTTTTTTTATGTGAGATTAGAAAACAAAGTCTCACAAGAGGTGGTTTTTGTTTTTTTGTTTGTTTTTCTTTCTTGTTGGGGAAAAAAGCTGCGGGGAAGCAGACGCTCCATCATCTTTAGATTTCGTTTTTAATCTCCGTAAAAGCCCCCGTTTTCTGCAAACAGCTAATTGAGAAGCCAAACTTCACGTCTGCTCCTTTGGCTCTTCACACAACATTAACTCTGGATTGAATTTAAGGGGAAAAATATGGCTGTGAGACGTCAGAGGAAGCAGCAGCATCAGTATCAGCATCAGCAGCAGCATCAGCAGCAGCAGCATCAGCAGCAGGAGTTTTCTGAGGGCTTCCCACCTGCTCGCTGAGCTCCTTCAGTCAGCAGGTGTTCTCAGGCTCCGCCTCCTCCTGTATTTTTAACATGTAGGTCGTTGCACCCATTCAGTCTGACGATGAGCGAGCCTTTCCCCGCCGTGATTTAGCACGCCGTGGGTTTCTGTGCAGCAGCGAGCAGCAGACGGCGGAGGAGGAGGAGGAGGAGGAGGAGGAGGAGGAGGCTGAAGCTTCTCACGTCCACTTTATCACCTTCAGAGCTCTGGAGTCGCCCGCTCAGCACTTTCCTCCGTGACGGCAAAGTCGTCGTGTTCTCCCAGCGTTTTCCTCCTCAGCTGACCTCCTTTTTCAATGTTTCTGTGACGACTCAGCAGTCTGACTGTAGCCTGCAGACCACGGCGTCCTTAGACCATGGTGTCCTTAGACCACAGCGTCCTCAGTCTGACTGTAGCCTGCAGACCATGGTGTCCTCAGACCACAACTTCCTGCAGACCACAGCGTCCTCAGACCAAAGCTTCCTTAGACCTCAGTGTCCTGCAAACCACGGCGTCCTCTGACCACAGCATCCTTAGGCCACAGCGTCCTTAGACCACAGCGTCCTCAGACCACAGCGTCCTTAGACCACGGCGTCCTGCAGACCACAGCGTCCTCAGACCACAGTGTCCTTAGACCACGGCGTCCTGCAGACCACAGGGTCCTCAGACCACAGCGTCCATAGACCACAGCATGCTCAGACCACGGCGTCCTGCAGACCACGGCGTCCTCAGATCATATCGTCCTCAGACCACAGCGTCCTGCAGACCACATCGTCCTTAGACTACAGCGTCCAGAAGACCACAGTGTCCTGCAGACCACGGCGTCCTTAGACCACAGTGTCCTGCAGACCACATTGTCCTCAGACCACATCGTCCTCAGACCATGGCGTCCTTAGACCACAGCGTCCTCAGACCACGGCGTCCTTAGACCACAGCATCCTCAGACCACAGCGTCCTTAGACCACAGCGTCCTTAGACCACAGCGTCCTCAGACCACAGCGTCCTTAGACCACGGCGTCCTTAGACCACAGTGCCCTCAGTCCGGCTGTAGTCTGCAGACCACATCGTCCTTAGACTACAGCGTCCAGCAGACCACAGCATCCTCAGACCACAGCGTCCTCAGTCTGACTGCCTGCAGACCACAGCATCCTTAGACCACACCGTCCTTAGACCAGCAGCTCCTGTGTCTCCGTGAGCTAAAATCACTGATCTTCTCTATGGACTTTGGTGTGGGAGAGTGAGTGGTTTATAAACTTCAGTTTCCTGTAGTTAAAGTCTGTCTAACAGTGAAATAAAGACGTGTTTTTTAAAGATATGCTGATGTCGTGAGACAGAGAGAAAACTTTGGTGTAAACATCCTGTCAGAGCAGCAGGTGCTTTTTGTGTTTCATATCTTTGTTTGATTTGTTTTTTCTCTGGACGTGTTTTTACAGAACAAACTGTAAAAAAAAAGAGGAAACTGTTGAGGCACAAACTATATAACGTCAGGTGAAATTAACTTCCTCCTGTGTGTGTGTGTGTGTGTGTGTGTGTGTGTGTTGTTTCACTGGCTGCTTGTTAGAGGACTTTGTTATTTCTCTCTCTTCGAGGCTGCAGCACAAACACTTTCATGTATTTGAGATTTTAGCTCAAGTTAAAAAAGAAAAGAGAGAAAAGTTCTTCTGTCAAAGTATCTGAGGCCTCAGGTCAAAACACTGCAGCGTGAACATTGATGAGCAGATAAAGTCTGAGCAGTAAAAGTTCACCTCCAGGGTCTGAAGACTCAAGCAGACGTTCATGTAAACCAGTGTCAATCTAGACGTTTGGTCCAAGATGATCTGGAAAAGTCCTGAAAACTTGATTCACTCAAACTTTCTCCTCCAGATGTTGTTGAGATACAACAGTCACAACATCTACTTAAAGTTACAAATTCTTCTTAAAGTTCCAAATTCTACTTACATTTTTAAAACCTTCTTAAAGTTCTAAATTCTACTTAAAGTTCCAAATTCATCTTAAAGTTCCAAATTCTTCTTAAAGTTCCAAATTCTTCTTAAAATTCATCTTAAAGTTCCAAATTATCTTAAAGTTCCAAATTCTTCTTAAAATTCATCTTAAAGTTCCAATTTATCTTAAAGTTCCAACATTTTTTTAAAGTTCCAAAATCTACTCATAATTCGAAAATCTACTTACAGTTCCAAAATGTACTTAAATTCCAGAATCTACTCAAAGTTCCAAATTCTTCTTAAATTTCTAAATTCTACTTAAAATTCCAAAAACTTCTTAACATTCCAAATTCTACTTTAATTTAGTTTAAATTTCTACTTATAATTGTAAAATCTACTTAGAATTACAAATTCTACTTAAAATTCCAACATACTGGAATTCTCGGGGGTCAGGGTCGTCGCAGAGCGTCCCCCCAGATGCCAAATATTATCATTCTCGACATTTGTAATCGTCGCATAAGTCTGATCCCGGGCCAAGGAGAGGTCAAAGGTCAGAGAAACAGGTAAGCTAGGTAAACTGAACGAGAGACTTAGACTTCTTAGACTGTGATTGAGGAGAGAAACCAAACGGTCGTCCAAGAGTTATGGACGGCGCCAGCGTTCGACGAGATCCATCTCCGTCTTCTCCTGCACTCCAGCATCGCCTCTGTTGTTCTGCGATCTGACGTCAGATCTCCGTTAGCGTCTCCGTTAGCATCTTGTTAGCCTTGGTGTCTGCTGGGCCAGAGCTAACAGAGTCCATCAGACCTTCAGAAGACAGAGCTCTGATCATCATCAGCCTCTCCAGGCCTGAGCGTCCATCTCCTGCATCACTCCTCCACCACAGCTTCACCTGGAAAGCATCAGCAGCAGCATCAGCATCAGCATCAGCAGCATCAGCAGCAGCAGCAGCAGCAGCATCAGCATCAGTTTGTCAGGGCAGATCCGTGGCTCAGTTTCCATAACAGCGAATCACTGGGGTCTGTTTTACACCTCGGGCGTCGAGGCAACTTGACAGAGGAGGCACTTTAACGTCTGGCTCTGGCTCTGATTTATCTGTTTGTTCAGCGTGAGGCCGGAGCCGAGGCCTCCTGCCGTCACAGGAGCTCAGTGGCTTTAACCTTCTTTTATTTTTTTTCTCTTTTTTCTCATATTGTTGTGGAGGATTTTCCATCTCCGTCTGCCGCTTCTCCTCCGCCGTAAAAACGTCGGCTAAACGAGGCTTCCCGCCGAGGTCGGGGTCGCTTTAGTGTCTCGTTACGCTCCCGTCGGACTCGCTGCCTCGCTTATGCTAACGCGTCCTGGCATGTTTTTGGGAGGCGGAGAAATCGAGGCTGCTGAATCTTCCTGCCGCCGTCGCCGTCGTAAAAACAAACAAAAAAAAAATCAGGTGTGAACGTCAGGAATAATCCAGAATATTTAAAGCAGATGAAAACAAAAACCTATGGAAGGTTAGAAAAATGAGTGGTTTTGTAAACACTGGAGAAACTGAGAGGATCCAAACAAGCTAAGGTTTTGTTAAACCACGTTTTTGCTGATTTTAGTTGTTTTTATGTCCCGTTCTCGTTGATTTTTGACGCCATTGTCTTCAGAATCGGATTAAAAACGACTGAAGACCTAAACTTAGTGGCAAAAATGACACAGAAATAGCACCGTTTAACTACGATAATGCTAATATTCATTGAATATTCTGACCTGCAGCACATGAGAGCTAGTGAACGTGATGCAGGGTTTACGGAAAATCATTGTTGCAGCTGAAGTGGATGAGAGTTTCTGTTTACACCATGGTAAAATCACCGGAATATGTGTGAAAATCAACATGTTGTGAATGGAGTTAGCTTTAGCATTAGCCGCAGGTCGTAGCACAAGTAAACAAACAATCTAACTGTCACGTAGTGTGAAGGTAGTTTTAAAGATCGTAGTGTTTTAGTCATTTTTACAACTCGTTCTTGTTGATTTTTGACGCCGTTGGTCCTTGAAACACTAGCTCCTCCATTTACTCATTATTTTGCAGAAGAAAAACGACTATAAAACTAAATTTAGTGGCAAAAATGACACCAAAATAGCGCAGTTAACAACTATATACTGACAATTCTAAGCTCCAGCACATGAGAGCTAGTGAACGTGATGCAGGGTTCACGGAAAATCTGTTTGCACCATGGAAAAATCCCATAACATGAGTGAAAATCAACACGTTGTGAACGGAGTTAGCTTTAGCATTAGCCGCAGATCGTAGCGCGAGTATATAAACGATCTAACTGTCACGTTTAGACTCATCGGAGAAGTTTTAAAGCGTGAACGCGAGGTCCAGATGTTTCCACGCAGGAACAAACGCGACCTCTGACCCCCCCACACACACGCACAGCTGTCGGAATCCGTCTCCCACAGCTGACGTCGTGACATTATCACCTCTGAATGAGACGGAGAGTGGCGAGGAGGAGGGAGGGGGCGGGGCCCCGAAATCAATCACTTTTAATTACGTACAACGAGCAGACGGCGAGCGCTGACAAGCCCGCCGCCACCTCTGCTACGAGACCTGTCAATTAACTCCCCGACGGGTAAGGCGAAAACTGCGCGGAGATAGCGCGGCGGCGGCTCCCCCGCTGTTAGCGAGCGCTCGGTGCACCCCGAGGATTTACAGTTGATCAGCACCTCCGCGCTAACGCTAACACACACACACACACACACACACACACAGGCGCTGTCACCTCAGGAGATTCAGCTTCTCGTTCGCAGTTTTCTGCAGATTGTGAAGGAGTGAAGACGCTCAGGTGAGTGCAGCTGTGGGGTTTTTTTTTAATTCAACTCCCCGCTCGTCGGCGTCGTCTCGCTAATTAGACCGAGGAGTTATTAATTAAATTCGCAGCTGATGTGCTGATTGGTCGTCGCAGGATTTTACTCTCGGCGGACGTCGCACTTCATCTGGCACATCAGCGAACTCGACAAAATGGAACATCGATAGGTGTGTGTGTGTGTGTGTGTGTGTGTGTGTGTGTGTGTGTGTTGTCATGTGACTACACCTGCAGCAGCAGCAGCAGAGTCTTTGAACAGTAAAAAGAATAAGAGCCTGTATCGGTTTTTGAAGAGCGTTGAAGTGCACGTCGTCGACTCTTGACCTTTTGAATGTGCAGCTGCAGGCGAGAGCGTGATTCACGTCGACTGGTGGGAGGCGAGCGATTCTCACCGGGTGTGTTTTTACATCTGATTCACACATGAAAATAGAAGAAAGAAAAGAAAAGAAAAAAATAAAAAAAAAATACCTGAACGGAAAAAAACGAGATAATAGGAGTCTGGGATTCATCGGCGTTTCCATAAATGGGAATTAGCAGAAGTGGTGAACAGGTTCAACTCCAGTGTCAGAGGTCACTGTCACTTTAAAATCAACAGAGATCGAGGAAAACATCGCAGAACCTGACGGAGTGAATGTGTCTGACGCTTATACTGCCCCCTGGTGCTTTTCAAGTATTCCCAACCTGCAAGTATCCCTTCCACGTTGGCAGGAAAAGCCGGAAAGCTTCCACGTTGGCAGGAAAAGCCGAAAAGCTTCCATGTTGGCAGGATAAGCTTCCACATTGGCAGGAAATGCTTCCATGTTGGCAGGAAAAGCCGAAAAGCTTCCATGTTGGCAGGAAACGCTTCCATGTTGGCAGGAAAAGCTTCCATGTTGGCAGGAAACGCTTCCATGTTGGCAGGAAAAGCTTCCATGTTGGCAGGAAACGCTTCCATGAAAGCAGGAAACGCTTCCATGTTAGCAGGAAAAGCTTCCATGTTGTTGGCAGGAAAAGCTTCCATATTGGTAAGAAATGCTTCCATGTTGGCAGGAAAAGCCGAAAAGCTTCCCTGTTGGCAGGAAACACTTCCAAGTTGGCGGCAATAGCTTTCACGTTGGCAGGAAACACTTCCATGTTGGCAGGAAACACTTCCATGTTGGCAACAAAAGCCGAAAAGCTTCCATGTTGGCAAGAAACGCTTCCAAGTTGGTGGGAATAGCTTCCACGTTGGCAGGAAAAGCCGAAAAGCTTCCATGTTGGCAGGAAACACTTCCATGTTGGCAGGAAACGCTTCCATGAAGGCAGGAAACGCTTCCATGTTGTTGGCAGGAAAAGCTTCCATATTGGTAGGAAATGCTTCCATGTTGGCAGGAAATGCTTCCATGTTGTTGGCAGGAAAAGCTTCCATATTGGTAGGAAATGCTTCCATGTTGGCAGGAAACGCTTCCATGTTGGCAGGAAACGCTTCCATGTTGGCAGGAAAAGCTTCCATGTTGGCAGGAAACGCTTCCATGTTGGCAGGAAACGCTTCCATGTTAGCAGGAAACGCTTCCATGTTGTTGGCAGGAAAAGCTCCCATATTGGTAGAAACACTTCCATGTTGGCAGGAAATGCTTCCATGTTGGCAGGAAACGCTTCCATGAAGGCAGGAAACGCTTCCATGTTAGCAGGAAACGCTTCCATGTTGTTGGCAGGAAAAGCTCCCATATTGGTAGAAACACTTCCATGTTGGCAGGAAATGCTTCCATGTTGGCAGGAAACACTTCCATGTTGGCAGGAAACACTTCCATGTTGGCAAGAAACGCTTCCATGAAGGCAGGAAAAGCTTCCATGTTGGCAGGAAATGCTTCCATGTTGGCAGGAAAAGCTTCCATGTTGGCAGGAAACACTTCCATGTTGGCAGGAAATGCTTCCATGTTGGCAGGAAAAGCCGAAAAACGTCCATGGTGGCAGGAAACGCTTCCAAGTTGGCAGGAAATGCTTCCATGTTGGCAGGAAAAGCTTCCATGTTGGCAGGAAAAGCCGAAAAGCTTCCATGTTGGCAAGAAACGCTTCCAAGTTGGCGGCAATAGCTTTCACGTTGGCAGGAAACACTTCCATGTTGGCAGGAAACACTTCCATGTTGGCAACAAAAGCCGAAAAGCTTCCATGTTGGCAAGAAACGCTTCCATGTTGGTGGGAATAGCTTCCACGTTGGCAGGAAAAGCCGAAAAGCTTCCATGTTGGCAGGAAACGCTTCCATGTTGGCAGGAAAAGCTTCCATGTTGGCAGGAAACGCTTCCATGAAGGCAGGAAACGCTTCCATGTTAGCAGGAAACGCTTCCATGTTGTTGGCAGGAAAAGCTCCCATATTGGTAGAAACACTTCCATGTTGGCAGGAAATGCTTCCATGTTGGCAGGAAACACTTCCATGTTGGCAGGAAACACTTCCATGTTGGCAAGAAACGCTTCCATGAAGGCAGGAAAAGCTTCCATGTTGGCAGGAAATGCTTCCATGTTGGCAGGAAAAGCTTCCATGTTGGCAGGAAACACTTCCATGTTGGCAGGAAACGCTTCCATGTTGGCAAGAAACGCTTCCATGAAGGCAGGAAAAGCTTCCATGTTGGCAGGAAATGCTTCCATGTTGGCAGGAAAAGCTTCCATGTTGGCAGGAAACACTTCCATGTTGGCAGGAAATGCTTCCATGTTGGCAGGAAAAGCCGAAAAACGTCCATGGTGGCAGGAAACGCTTCCAAGTTGGCAGGAAATGCTTCCATGTTGGCAGGAAAAGCTTCCATGTTGGCAGGAAATGCTTCCATGTTGGCAGGAAATGCTTCTAGGTTGTTGGGAAACGCTTCCATGTTGGGAGGAAAAGCTTCTAGGTTGGTGGGAAATGCTTCAATCCCATCATCTGTAAACTTCAGTGCAAGAATTGGTTTATTGAAAATATGATGCAAACATTTCATAAATATTTGTATAACTTGTAAAAGTAAGAGATAAAAAAGTGGAAACTGTGTGTTTTTACTGTTTAGGACACTGAACCACTGAAGTGGACGTTTATCCTTTATCCTCCACAACAACAAACACCGTGTTTGGAAGCAAAACTAAAGGTTTAACATCCACCTGTGACTGTGTGAGTGTGTGTGTGTGTGTGTGTGTGTGTGTGTGCTGCTGTTTCCTGTGTGGACGCAGCCTCAGAACTGGTGAACAAAGAGCGCGTTGTTGTTGTTTCACGCGTTATCAAAAAGAGTCAAAGTCAAACAGCGGTGGAGGGCGAACGCAGAGCCGCAGAACTCCTTCAATAACCGGTGAAATGAAACGGTGACGACGTCAGCGTGGCGCTAACGGGCGAGTTTGAGCGAACCCTCTGATCCTCTGTGTGGAGAGGAAACAACGAGCAAAGTCAACGCCTTTCCAGGATAATTTACCGCTCGAGCGCCGGCTCTCCAGCGAAGAGAGGGTGAAGGTTTCCTTTGTGTTTGCACTCGTTCACAGACGCATGTGTTTTTATAGACGCTGAAGAGGAGGAAGAGGAGGAAGAGGAGGAGGCGAGCGTGAAAACCTCTCCGTCGTCCTTCACTCTCCTCGTGTTTGTCACAACAGCTTCGTATTAGAGTCTCTGTGTGTGACCCTGACTCTGAACACAGACCATAATAACAACAGAAACCATTACAGGTGAAGACGACGCAGAACATGAACGTTTGAGCTTTTAGCAGAAGCTTTTATCCAAAGAGAGGAACAAGCGACACAGAAGAAGAAGAAGAAGTCTTGGTGTGAGATGGTGTGTAGGGTAAGACCTAGGACAGAAGATTCTCCTGGAAGAGTTTGGTCTTCAAGATCTTCTGTCCTGAAGATAGACGTGGACACGCCTCCCTGATCTGTTAGCGCTCGGTAGTTCACACAACATCAGAGACTGAGAAAACATCCCCGAGAACGTGATTTTCGAGAAAACCAGGATCTGGATCTGCTGATCCTCAGAAGGTTCCATCCCTGCAGCAGCTCCTCCCACCTCCTAACATTTTATTTTTGTCTAATTTTTAATTTGTTGATGGAAAAAGATCTTGCAATATGTGATTTTCTTCTTCTTCCTCGTCTTCATTTGTCTTATTTGTCTCAGAGTTTTAAAAAATAAAAATCCTCAGAAGGTTCCATCCCTGCAGCCTCGCCTCTAAAAGTCTCGGTTTTATTCATTGATGGAAGAGATCACGTGATTCTGGGTTTATGTCACAGTGTTTTTTAGAATAAAAATCCTCAGAAGGTTCCATCCCTGCAGCAGCTCCCGCCACCCCGAAAGGTTTAGGCTAGTTTTTATTAATTGAAGGAAAAGATCCTAGATTACGTAATTCTGGGATTATTTCTGCCTCATTGTCTTAAAAATAAAAATCCTCAGAAGGTTCCATCCCTGCAGGAGCTCATATTGCCTCCTAACATTTTATTTTTGTTTAATGTTTTATTTGTTGAAAGGAAGAGATCCCAATTACGGGATTTGTCTTATTTGTTTTTTTTAAAAATAAACATCCTCAGAAGGTTCCATCCCTGCAGCCTCGCCTCTAAAAGTCTCGTTTTTATTAATTGATGGAAGAGATCACGGATTACGTGATTCTGGGATTATTTCTGCTTCATTTGTCTGATTTGTCTCACGTTTTAAAAAAATAAACATCCTCTGAAGGTTCCATCCCTCGCCTCCTAGCATTTTATTTTTGTCTAATTGTTCATTTATTGACAGAAAAGGATCCCAGATTACGTGATTTTCTTCTTCTTGTACGTCATTTTTAAAAATAAAAATCCTCAGAAGGTTCCATCCCTGCACCAGTTCGTGCCACCCCTTAAGGTTTAGGCTAGGTTTTATACACTGACGGAAGAGATCCCGGATTACTTGATTTTCTTCTTCTTCCACATCTTCATTTTTCTGATTTGTCAGAATAAACATCCTCTGAAGGTTCCATCCCTGCAGAAGCTCGACCTGCACCTAAAGGTTTATGCTAGTTTTTTATGAATTGACAGAAGACATCCCAGATTACGTGATTTTGGGTTTATTTCTGCTTCATTTGTCTTATTTATCTCAGAGTTTTTCAAAATAAAAATCCTCAGAAGGTTCCATCCCTGCAGCAGTTCGTCCCGCCTCTAAAAATTTAGGATAGTTTTATTCATTCATGGAAAAGATACCGGAATACGTGACTTTGGGTTTTATTTCAGCTTCATTTGTCTTATTTGTCTCACGTTTTTTAAAAATAAAAATCCTCAGAAGGTTCCATCCCTGCAGTCCTCGACTCTAAAAGTCTCGTCTTTATTAATTGATGGAAGAGATCACGGATTATGTGATTCTGGGATTATTTCTGCTTCATTTGTCGCAGAGTTTTTAAAAAATAAACATCCTCTGAAGGTTCCATCGCATCATTTATCTCAGAGTTTTTTTTCAAAATAAAAGCTTAAATCTCAGCAGCAGGAAACTTTAAACTGTGACACATTTCCCCTCTTCCTTCCACAGGATTGTTTTCTTTCTTTTTTAAAAAGTGACGGCAGAGAAACTCTTGACCTCGACTTTTCCTCCTTCTTCAGGTGAGAAAAGCTAAAAAAAAAGACGAGGGGATTTTCTCTTTTCTCTTCTCGTCTCTTTCATCAGTCGAGTCGTAATTAGCCGCCGCTGAGATTCTCCTCTTTTGTCAGCGCTCTGAGACGAGGATAAGCGTCTTTTGTGTCTCCTCACACCTTTCCCTGATTTCCTTTTAACAAGCGTTCTCTTTTTTTTTTTTTCCTCCTCCTCCTTCTTCTTCTTCTTTTTTAAGAGAAGAAAGTGCGTCTCAGACGGAGGACGATAAACCCGCCGCAGGATTCTCTCACTTCTTAACGTCTTTATCTCTCAGGACACAATTAGCCGCTCTATCGCTCATCACCGCCGCGCCGCCGCTTATTTTTCCTTATTTATTTCATATTTTCTTTGTCAAACGCTCACCGTGGAGAAGTTAAAAGTCTGTCGAGGAGGTGTGTGTGTGTGTGTGTGTGTGTGTGTGTGTGTGTGTGTGTGTGATAATGAAACGACTTCAGAAACAATGATTGGTAGACGGCGGTAGGTGGCGCCACATGACGCCAAAACATGATTTCAAAACGTAAACATGATTTGCAGCCTGCAAAATATTCTGTCACTTCCTCTTCTAAGTGTAACTACTTCCTGTTACGTATTACGGCATTTATGGACTGACTACAAATAACCACAAATTACACAAACACAAAAAAAACGGGTATTTTAATCTTGTGAGAATAACAACTCATAACTCGTGTTATCGCAAATTAAAGTGCACACAGGAACTAGTACGACGAAAGCAGAAGCTTTTATTTTGAAATCCAGGTTGAAAGGAAGTGGTGCGGGACCCAATTCAAGGAAAAAAGACCTCACTTATTAAATTTATTGATTTAAAGAAACTTTCTGTCAACTTCTCAAGTGGAAAAACAAGGAAAAACCGACGTTTCCTGAAGAAAACTGAATTCCCGTAGACCGTAAACTGGTTTTCTCTGTGGGCTTTGGTGTGGGAGAGTTTACGGTCTACGAACTTCAGTTTTCCTGTTGTTAAAGTCTGTAAGATTTGACTTGAACCTTCTTTATGATAGATAATTAATAAATTAGGACACAAATGAAGGTCAGTTCATTTGTTTTTATTTGTGTTTCACCGTCTTTGAGTTGAGAAATAAATAGTAAAAATAAACTTGGTTTCTCAAATGTCTTGTTTTTTTTTAATGATTTCTTTGTCAAATGAAGCAAAAGAAACCAGAAATATTAACATTTAAGAAGCTGAAAAAAATCACTTTAATTATTAAAAACACTCATTTATATGCTACTTATTTTCTACCCTTTCCCTTCTTAAACTCTCTTTGTTTCTTTCACAGACAGACGTGGCTTCCATGACACATTTAAACGTTCCCTTTTTCGAGGGTTATTGAATTCCACCGTAAACACCTTTATGTGTTTACGGTGGAAACAAAAGCACAAAATACAAGCGACATCAACAACATCTTCAACATACAAACATCGACCCACAAACAAACAGACTGAAGGTTGTGGCTGTGTTTTATACTGAGAGGCTAACGAGGCTAACGACGAGCAGGTGTGTGTGTGTTTGTGTGTGTGTGCGTGGGTGTGGGTGTGTGTGTGTGTGTGTGGACATGGCAGAGTGACACACAGATGAAGATGATCCAACTTTATTTAAGAAGTCATTTTCAAAAAAAAATACAACAAAATCTCATGTTTTGTGAATTGTGGTTGTTGCGTGCTGTGAGAGCGCCCCCTACATGTCTTGAGACAGCTTAAGACATGGAGGAACAGCAGGAGGAACAACAGGAAACTGAAGTTCGTAGACTGTAAAGTCTCCCACACCAAAGTCACTCACTCTCCCACACCAAAGTCACTCACTCTCCCACACCAAAGTCACTCACTCTCCAACACCAAAGTCACTCACTCTCCTCACACCAAAGTCACTCACTCTCCCACACCAAAGTCACTCACTCTCTCACACCAAAGTCACTCACTCTCCTCACACCAAAGTCACTCACTCTCCCACACCAAAGTCACTCACTCTCCCACACCAAAGTCACTCACTCTCCCACACCAAAGTCACTCACTCTCCCACACCAAAGTCACTCACTCTCCAACAGCAAAGTCACTCACTCTCCTCACACCAAAGTCACTCACTCTCCCACACCAAAGTCACTCACTCTCCCACACCAAAGTCACTCACTCTCCCACACCAAAGTCACTCACTCTCCCACACCAAAGTCACTCACTCTCCTCACACCAAAGTCACTCACTCTCCCACACAAAAAGTCACTCACTCTCCCACACCAAAGTCACTCACTCTCCTCACACCAAAGTCACTCACTCTCCCACACCAAAGTCACGCACTCTCCTCACACCAAAGTTACTCACTCTCCCACACCAAAGTCACTCACTCTCCTCACACCAAAGTCACTCTCTCCCACACCAAAGTCACTCACTCTCCCACACCAAAGTCACTCACTCTCCCACACCAAAGTCACTCACTCTCCCACACCAAAGTCACTCACTCTCCCACACCAAAGTCACTCACTCTCCTCACACCAAAGTCACTCACTCTCCCACACAAAAAGTCACTCACTCTCCCACACCAAAGTCACTCACTCTCCTCACACCAAAGTCACTCACTCTCCCACACCAAAGTCACTCACTCTCCTCACACCAAAGTTACTCACTCTCCCACACCAAAGTCACTCACTCTCCTCACACCAAAGTCACTCACTCTCCCACACCAAAGTCCATAGAGTAAACCAGTGATTTTAACATCACAGCACACAGGAGTTGTTGATCCACTTCTGCCTCCATCACTAACTTCAAACGTCTTATTTTGTCATTTTCGGCTTTTAAAATATTTCATTGAGACTTACATCAATGACACAAAACGACCACAAGAGGCAGCAGTAGACCAGCAGCTCCTGTGTCGCCGTGAGCTAAAATCAGTGATTCTCTCTATGGGCTTTGGTGTGAGGGGAGAGTTTTTGTTTATTTTGTTTATTTTTCCAATTCAAAACTTCACTTTTTGATTATTTTTCATTACTTCAGACTTTAGCAAACACACATTTCCTCTTTTCTATTCACGATCTACAGCTGCGACGTTAATTACACTTTTGAAAGGGAAGCGCGGCGCAGAGATGGCATTGATTCTTTTCTCCTCTCGACGTCGCAGCACTCGGGCGTTTTTTTTCTCTCTCTCTCTGTCTCTGATTTACGGTCAATTGATCTTTTTTTTTTATCATCGTCTTCTTTTTCTTCTTTTGGTGAGAAACACAAGCCCAAGGACCCGGTACAGAAATATTCAGTGTTCAGAAAACCCTGAGCGAGTCGCCGTCTGACAGCCTCGTCTTCATTAGTTTCAATGGATCCTCTTCTGACGCCGGATTTTCACTTGTTAGAAAAGTTCTGTCATCAGAATTTAAAAATGAAATGAAATGAAATAAATCCTCGCTCACTCGCAGCGAACAGGAGAAGCTGAAGTCTGTGCAGGAGTCAGCCGAGGACAGCGGGGGGCGCTGTGGCGTCAGAAAAACATCCGATTCGTCGTCTTTTTTACGAAGATTCGTGGCGCGTTTGGGGAACAAACGAGGCGTTAAATAAACCACGGGGAAATAACAAAACAATTAAACGCAGCTACGTGATGCGTTCAGGTGCATCGCCGATGGTCTACAAAAAAGCAATTTTCCCGACGATCAAATTCACATATTTGTGAAACCTCTTCAACCACATGATGCGTTCAGGTGCCACTGTTTACTGCTGAATTCACATCAAGGTTCTCATTAGGCAACCAGGTGATGCGTTCAAGAACCCCTGTGGTCTGTAAGATGATGTGTTGAGGCATTCAAGTGTACATTTAAATGATGTGTTCAAGTGCTCCTTTGTTTGTGTCAGATGACGCGTTCAGGAACCCATCTTGACTGCCAGATGATGCCTTCAGGTGCTTTGCTTTATATTATTATTTATTTCACTTTTAAATTGACATTTCTGTAAAAGTTCCCTCGCCAGATGATGCGTTCAGGAGCCCCTTTAGGTCCAGACGATGCGTTCAGGAGCCCCTTTAGGACCAGATGATGCATTCAGGAGCCCCTTTAGGACCAGATGATGCATTCAGGAGTCCCTATATGAGAAGATGATGTGTTCAGGAGACCCTTTTAGGCCAGATGATGCGTTCAGGAGCCCCTTTTTGATGAGATGATGCGTTCAGCAGACCCTTTGTGACCAGATGATGCGTTCAGGTGCACTTTTAAACGGCTAGGTGACGTTCAGGTGACCCTCTTTCACCAAAACAATTGAGGTTCTCATTATCAAATCAGATGATGTGTTCAGGTGCTCCTCTTTACTGCCAGATGATGCCTTCAGGTGCTCCTGTGTCTGGTTGTTGAAACCTTTATCTCCGTTATTATAATCTCATCCTGCAAAAAACAGTGACGTGAACCAAACGATGCGTTCAGGTGCTCCTCTTAACTGCTAGGTGATGCGTTCAGGTTCCCACTTTGCCAAATCCTGTAAAATGGCACCAGATGATGCGTTCAGGAGCCCCTTTAGGACCTAATGATGTGTTCAGGAACCCCCTCTTGAACAAGTGCGCCTCTTTCGATGCATTCAAATGTTCTACTTCCAGATGATGCCTTCAGGTGTGCTGCCGAGTGATGCGTTCAGGTACATTCATGTATTAATGACGTGTTTTTTGACATTAAATCGTGTTGTTTTTCGTGTTTGTTGTTCTATTTTAATTTAAAAAAAAACATTCTCTGTTGTTATGAATCATTACTTAGGTTTAATGTCATGTATTTATTTATTTCTCCTGGAGAAAAAGTCACTGAGCTGAAGATTGATCGAACACACACCCCCCCCCCCCCCCCCACTCGCCCCTCCCCCCCCCGCCTCCCCCCGGGCTGTGTGAATGTGCTGAGGTCTGACTTACAGCAGGTGCATTGTGGGTTTGATTCGACAGAAAGGCAGTTTGTTATTGTTGTAGCGCAGTGAGAAAAAAACACATCAAACCAGCAGAGTTACAACAGCCTGAGGGCAACACATCAGATGGAAAAGTTTTGTGGTTCTGGGTTTTTGTTTTTTTCTTTCTTTGAGGAGGAGGAGGAGGAGGAGGAGGAGGAGCTGCTGCAGGTAAACAATAAAAACAACAAAAAAAACATATATATTTTATTTATTTATTTACATTATTGAATTCACCTCAAAAAAAGCAGAGCAGCTCTCATTAGACTGCCACGTGATGCGTTCAGGTGCCGCTCTGCACTTTCAGATGCTGCATTCAGGCGAGCGTGCATCTGTGATGAGTTCACACGCTGCCAGACGATGCCTTCAGGTGCTCCTCTGTTCTTCTTCTAAATGATGCATTCAAGATGTTCCTCCTGTATCTGCAGATGATGCGTTCAGGTCCCAGACGATGCCTTCAAGTGCTCCTCTTTTAGTCAAAGTGATGCATTCAATTCACATTTATGCGCTCCCCTACTGTATATTCTCAGATGGTGCATTCAGGTGCTCCTGTACTGATGGATGATGCGTTTAGGTGCTCCTCTATTCTTCTAAATGATAGATCCAAGATGATCCTCCGCATCTGCAGATGATGCATTCAGGTGCACGAGTACATCTGTATTCCCAGATGATGCGTTCAAGTGCTGTTAGAGGATTAATTCATGCGCTCTCCAAGACGTCGGGATGATGCATTCAGGTACTCGATGACACATTCCCTTGCTTCTATGCACTGCTCAATGAGGCGTTCAGGTGCTTCCTGTGTATTGATTGATGGGGTGTTCAAGTGTCTTCAGATGATGCGTTGAGGTGCACGAGTACGTTTGTATTCTCAGACGATTTCATCCAAATGATGTGTTCAAATGAAGTGACACACAAGAGGGTGAGTTCAAGTGCTCTCCAGGACTTCTTGATGATGCGATGCCTTCAGGGACTCCTCTGAGTTCCAAGGTGATGCATTCAAGTGTCTCTCTGAATGGCTGGATGGCCACACAGTCAGGTACTTGTATCAGGTATTGATAGATGATGCCTTCAGGTGCTAACACTGTACTGATAAATGAGGTGTTCAGGTGTAAGCAGATGATGCGTTCAGGCGTACTGCCGATAATGATTATGTATTAAAGTTCACCTCTACACTTCTCCATGATGCATTCAGGTGCTCATCTGTACCTGAAGATGATGTGTTCAGGTCCTTCTATCAGGTTTTGATAGATGATGCCTTCAGGTGCTCCTCCGTACTGATAAATGAGCTGTTCAAGTGTGGTCAGATGATGCATTCAGGTGCTCATCTGTACCTGTAGATGATGTGTCCAGGTACTCATCCACTTTATTTTAGATGATGCCTTCAGGTGCTCCTGTGCGGATTTCAATGATGTGTTCAGGAACTTCTCTGTACTCTTGGATGTTGCATTGAAGTGATCCTCTGTACATTCAATGGATGTATACTTCTAAATGATGCATTCAGGTACTCCTCCATACCTGTAGATGATGCATTCAGGTACTCCTCCATAGCTGTAAGATGATGCGCTTAAGGTACTCCGCCATACCTGTAAGATGATGCATTCAGGTACTCCTCCAACTTGTAGATGATGCGTTTAAGGTACTCCTCCATACCTGTAAGATGATGCATTCAGGTACTCCTCCATACCTGTAGATGATGCGTTTCAGGTACTCCTCCATAGCTGTAAGATGATGCATTCAGGTACTCCTCCATAGCTGTGAGATGATGTGTTCAGGTACACCAACTATCACATTTTAACATTCCAACTCAACCATATGCCGCAAAGAAGGTACTTTTCATACACCAACACGATTACTACTACTACTAGTACTACTATCAGTACTACTACTATTACAAGTACGACTTAACTACTTCTAATAGTATGTTTCCGCTGCCGTTACATTACAACTAATATCTATTTCTGCTCTTAAACTGGTACTGGTAGTATTACTATACTTACACTACTATGACTGGTAGTACTCCTATTTCTACTACCACCAGTACTACAGTATAAGTACCACAGCTGTTTCCTCCGTTAAGATCCAAAACAGCCTTTCCCGACTCACTCACCGCCGTGCATCATGGGAGAAATTTCGGATTTTCACGCTACGATACGGAATCAAACGGAATTTGCCGTGACTTGACTGAAACTGCGTTTGTTTGTTTTTTTTCCCGCCCAAAAGATCGGATAGTTTCGCCGCGTCTGAAAAGACTCACGAAATCCCGAAAAGCTAGCTAAACGAAGCGCTAAAAATCATCGGGAAAAGCAGAATTCCGAAACGTATTTCAGAGAACCGTCCGAGAGTTTGTGTCAATCTGTTGCCGTGGCGACTACGACTGACTCTCTCTCTCTCTCTCTCTCTCTTATTCCCTTTGTGTCCCTGGCTCGCTCGCTCGCTCGGTGGGCGATTAGCGTTAGCGCTCGTTACATTCATTACGTTTGACAGTTTAAATGAGCGGTTTCTCTCCTCCTTTTGTTCTTCCCCTTTGTTTCTCCACATCTGATCATCTCCTCTTCCTCCCCCTCTCTGATGGTCGGAGCTTAGAGTCTATTCACCAGAGAGATGAAGCAACAGCTTTCCTTCCTCCCTCCCTTCCTTCCTCCCTTCCTCCCTTCCTTCCTTCCTCCCTCGCTCCCTCCATCCTTCCTTCCCCTCTAAACCCCACAGACACATTAATCCTCTGCTCGGACTCGCTTTACAGACACAATAGGCCTCAAAGAATTGGACTTTAGATAATTGTGTTGCTATCCCATTTCATCTGGAATGGAATCGCGTGGCGCTCGCCACAAAGCTCTGGAGTCCACACACACACACGCACACACACAAACACACACACACACACGCACACACACGTGCACACGCACATATGGAGTGGTTTTTGGCGAGCGCGCCGCTGTAATTATTTCCCCTCCTCGTCTCATAATCGTCATGAAAATTCGCCACCGCAGGCTCCGGCCGGCGCTCCTGGCGGCCCCCGCCGCGTCTGTTTGATGTGTTGTCATGGCGATATGGCCGCAATATGGTGCCTGTGTTGTTGCGACGGCTGGGAGTAGGATTGTGGGTAATTAGCGGCGGCGGCGGCGGGCTGCGGCGGCCGAAACAATATGGCCAGACACCTGCTCCGGGGGCCGCCGGCGGTCGTCAGGGTTGGCAAACCTTTCCGCGACCTGAGTGAGCGTCACGGACGAGGGTTAGCGACGCGGCTGCGGCGGCGGCTAACAGGTGGACGGGGGTCAGACGGACGATGTTCTGGAACGATGCCGTTCCTTGTTTTCAGCGACACTAACTTCCTGGAACACGACGCGTCCAACAAGCAAGTGGACGTCTGCTTCCTGTTGTTGTTGACGTTTCATCGCGAGACTGGATTTTATTTACCGATATCTGCTACGTCATTCTTACGTTACGACAGTAACAGATAGTTATATAACTTTGATTATCCTCAAATAAAGATATCTAGACAATCTTTGATGAGCCAAAACTGAGTTACGTATATCTTTGACGTCTTTTTGACGAGTAAAAACTGAGTTACGTATACTTTCGACGTCTTTTTGACGAGTAAAAACTGAGTTACGTATACTTTTGACGTCTTTTTGACGAGTAAAAACTGAGTTACGTATATTTTTTACGTCTTTTTGACGAGTAAAAACTGAGTTACGTATATTTTTGACGTTATTTTGACTAGCAATAACAGAGTTACGCATATCTTTGACGTCGAATAACTATATTACGTGACATCATTTGGACAAGTAAAAACTTGAAACTGTAAGAATTTTACTCGTTTTAACTCGTACGAATGACGTCATAGATACCCGTGACGGTAATTCCCGCATAACTGGGCGATTAAATGTGAAAACGATTAGTGACAGCCACGTTTCTATCACTATATCGTGTCCAAAAACAAAGTGGACAAAGTCTTCAGGGAGTCAAAATATATTCAGTAGCCACCAGGGGGCGACTCTACTGGTTGTTTAACCCTGAAGTGACAGCACTACCTACGACCCAAGTATTTGTCTAATCTGTGGTCTAATGCTAACTAGCAAGATGTTAGACGTCTTAAGAACACGTTCACGTCTTTATTTCACTGATAAACAGACTAAATTTAATTTCCGTAGACCGTAAACTCTCCCACACCAAAGTCACTCACTCTCCCACACCAAAGTCCATAGCGTAAACCAGTGATTTTAACATCACAGCACACAGGAGTTCACAGGAGTTGCTGCTGCCTCCATCACTAACTTCAAACGTCTTATTTTGTCAAATTCGGCTTTTATAATATTTAATTTACACTCACCGCAGTGACACAAAGTGACCACACGAGGCAGCAGTAGACCAGCAGCTCCTGTTCTCCCCGTGAGCTAAAATCACTGATTTTTCTCCATGGGCTTTGGTGTGGGAGACGTTTACGGTCTACGAACTTCCGTTTCCTGTCGAATTAAAGCTGCAAACGTGTTCTTTAGACGTCGTAGACGTAAACTGATGTAGATTTAATGACCTGAGTCTTTTCCAAAGTGGCTAAAAATCTGTTTTTTCCTCGTCCAGCCGTGTATTTCTGTAAACTTTCTTTCTTTCTTTCTTTCTTTCTTTCGACTTTCACTTTTCTCGTTAAAGTTAAAGTCGTCTCGGGTGTCGGAGCCCGTGTTTGCCTCCTTATGGGATTTTCCTCTTTTTTTACCTGGAGTTGAAAACACCAGGCATTAGTTTCTTATATTCGCTTCAGTCCGAAGACGACGACGACGACGGCGGAGGATGAAAAAACCCGCCTCCATCTTGATAAAAGATAAAGTCGGCGGATTCCTCATGAAATCCTCCGCAGTGTCTGGTGTTTCCTTATATGATAATAATGTTATCAATAAAGCAGAAGTTAACTTTTATTGCACACACACACACACACACACACGCACACACACACACACAGCCTACATGTTTCACCCTCAGTCCTATTATCTTTTCTTCAGCGGTTTGATCTGCTGATTACATAATTGCTGTATTATATAATCGTCTTCTTATAAAACTGACCTGTATAATCAGTGTGTGATGCAATTTCTGCTGAAGGGAGGCTAAAAAAACCCATAATGATAATTATAATATGATGTAACTCACGCCGTTATTTAGCCGTGACTTTTATTCTCCACGGAAATAATAATAATAATAATAATAATAATAATAATGAAAAAAAGGTAGAAGTCCGCGGAAAACTCAGACTCTGTTTATTACGAGTTATGGTTAACGACGTCGTAATCTAAGTCTCTCTGAACGTAAGAATCCACATAATTAACGTCTGCCGGAGACTTTAAACCACTTCGGAAAGTGCGGAGTAATTGTTTTTATGCCTCGCTGCGACGATCGCATAAAGACTCATGATCAGCTCCGTTCCCGTGATTATATTAGGTTTTTATCGCCGCGCAGTAGATCTGTAATTTCTGTCTCACTTTCACTGTAATACTATATATATATATATATATATAATCCTTTATTTTCACCTCCTCTCTCTCTTGAATCGTTATCTCCTCGTCTCGCTGGAGGAAACGTCATCAAACCGCTCGGCTTCGTTTTCAAACACATTTGGAGATGTTATCGATCGCCGTGAAGACTCTCCGTGGTTTTGTGTCTGAGCGTCATCGCTGACCGCTCACCGTGGTCTACTGGACGCTCTAGCTGCTCCAGCACTTTAGACTGAGTCAGTAACGTCTTGACAATAATCCCACAATCCTCTCTGAATTTATTTCACTTCTGTTCATCTCTTGTGACATAAGTGAGAGAATAAAGGTTTAAAACCACTGTTGCACATAAGAAACTGTGTGGTCTTTAGCCATAGACCCTATTAGCATCTGTAGATCGTATAATAAGGAGCTGTAGACCATAGTTGCACTTGTAGATCATATTTTAAGGAGCAGTAGACTATTTGCACCTGTAGATTGTATTTCAAGGAGCCCTAGACCATATTTTAAGGAACCGTAGACCGTATTTTAAAAACTGTGTGGTCTTTAGCCATAGACCCTATTAGCATCTGTAGATTGTATAATAAGGAGCCGTAGACCATAGTTACACTTGTAGATCAAATTTTAAGGAGCAGTAGACTCTATTTGCACCTGTAGATTGTATTTCAAGGAGCCATAGACCATATTTTATGGAACCGTAGACCGTATTTTAAGAAGCTGTAGACCATATTTGCACCCCTAGACCATATATTAAGGAGCAGTAGACTGTATTAGCACCTGTTGATTGTATTTCAAGGAGCCATAGACCATATTTTAAGGAGATGTAGACCATATTTTATGGAGCAGTAGACTGTATTTGCACCTGTAGATTGTATTTCAAGAAGCCATAGACCATATTTTAAGGAAACGTAGATCATATTTTAAGAAGCCATGGACCATATTTCATGGGGACGTAGACCATATTTTAAGGGGCCATAGACCATATTTTAAGGAACCGTAGACCGTATTTTAAGAAGCTGTAGACCATATTTGCACCCGTAGACCATATATTTAGGAGCAGTAGACTGTATTTGCACCTGTTGATTATATCTCAAGGAGCCGTAGACCATATTTAGAGCTGTAGTTCGTATTTCAAGAAGCCATAGACCGTATTTGCAGCCATAGATCGTACTTTATTTAGCCGTAGGCCTTATTTGGCCCCGTAGTTCGTATTTTAGGGAGCAATGGACTGTATTTTAAAGAGCCGTAGACCGTATTTGCACTCAAGTCATGTTTTAAGGAGCTCCAGACCATATTTCAAAGAGCCGTAGACCATATTTGCAGCCGTAGATCATATTTTAAAGAGCTGTAGACCGTATTTTAAGGAGCCATAGACCATATTTGCACCCATAGACCGGATTTTAAGAAGCCCTAGACCTTATTATCTTAATTTAGCTGCGGACTGTATTTTAAGGAGCCGTAGACCACATTTGCAGCCGTAGATTGAGTCAAACTTGACCGCCCTGGAGGCTAAAAATGTTAAAACAATTTGCTTTAAAAACACGTGTGAATGAAACCAACACTCTCCAAAACCTGATATAAGGTCAGAAAACTGTCTCCTCACACTCAGTCGCAGCCACAACACGAGTTGTTGTTGTTTATCAAAGAAAAAACACTTTGATAAACTGTAAAATTAAAGTGGGAAAAACAAAAAAAAACAAAAAAAGTGGAAATGAAATTAAAAAATGTGAAATAAATCTTTGATTAGTCGACAAATTGGTTTTTACAGGAGAATCAGAGTCTGTATCTGCAGCATCATGTTGGACATTTCAGAACAGGCCAGCTATACTTTTTTATTATATATATATATATATATAAATATAAATATATATTAAAGTTTTTGAGAACAAAGGAAAAATAAATCCTGCTAATTGAGTTCAGTGGGCGAGTAAAATGACTCTGATTCTCCTCCTTTCATCCGTCTCTGTTTCTGTAATTCCTTCACATTTCAGGCGTCTCTGGAGTCCTTCCCCCTCCTGCCTCTAGGGGTCACTGTGGCTCTGTTGTCTGCAGCTGCAGCCCCTGTAGTGAAACGCCTGCCACAGGCATCATTTTCTTGGTCAAAGTATTTTTTTTTTTTTGGGTGAATAATGGAGGCTGGAGAATATTAACAGGGCAAATATCTGATTTCATGCAAAAAGAAAATATCTGATGCACAGAGGGGAATATTAAAATATTAAAATATTAAACGCGTCTCCTGCTATTGTCGTCTTTCGGGAGTCGAGTCGCCGCGGAACAAAAAGGACGAGAGAGAGTGAAATAAAGAGATTCTCTCTCTCTCTCTGTGTGGGGTTGACGCAGGTTACAGAGCTTTTCTTCACCTTCATCAAACTACAGCAGCGTTAAAGGCTCAGTTCAAACAAACATATGAACTTAACATTTTACACGCATCAAGGTTTGTGTTCAGTACAGAAGTAAGAAATGATAGAAATACTTAAATTCTGCTTGTTTATATCTCAGCGACATCTTTTCACAAAGAAAATGTAGACCATAGACCATATTTGCACCTGTAGATTGCATTTTAAGGGTCAGTAGACCATATTCGCAACCGCAGATCGTATTTTAAGGGTCCGTAGACCATATTTGCACACGTAGATTGTATTTTAAGGGTCCGTAGACCATATTCGCACCCGCAAATCGTATTTTAAGGGTCAGTAGACCATATTCGCACCCGCAAATCGTATTTTAAGGGTCAGTAGACCATATTTGCACACGTAGATTGAATTTTAATTAGCCGTAGACCATATTTGCACCCATAGATCCTATTTTAAGGAGCCGTAGACCATATTTGCACCCGTAGGTCACATTTTAAAAAGACATAGTTTGTATTTGCACCAGTGAATCATATTTTAAGGAGGCTTTTACTGTATTTTAAGGAGCGATAGACCATATTTGCACCTGTAGGTCATATTTTAAGGAGTAGTAGACCATATTTGAACCTGTATAACACATTTTAAAATGACCTGTAGACCACATTTGCAGCCATAGTTCATACTTAAAGGAGCCGTAGACCACATTTGCACCCTTAGAACACATTTTAAAAGGAGCCGTAGACCGCAGTTGCACCCATAGATTGTATTTTAAGTAACTGTTTATCATGTTTGTACCCATAAATCATATATTAAGTAGCCGTAGACCACACTTGCACCTGTAGGTCATATTTTAAAAAAACATAGTTTGTATTTGCACCCGTAGATCATATTTTAAGGAGTAGTAGACTGTGTTTTAAGGAGCCAAAGACCATATTTGCAGCCGTAGATTGTATTTTAAGGAGCGTTAGATCGTAGTTGCACACATAGTTCAGATTTTAAAAGGAACCGTAGACCGTAGTTGCACCCATAGATCACATTTTAAGGAGCCGTAGACCACATTTGCACCCGTAAAACACATTTTAAAAACAGCCGTATTTGCACTTGTAGATTGAATTTCAAGGCGCCGTAGACCACATTTGCAGCTGTAGATTGTATTTAAAGAAGTCGTGGACCACATTTACAGCTGTACATCATTCAGCCGAAGTCATAAATTCGTTCAATCTTGATTTTTGGAGTTGAAAAGTAAGTTGAATTTAAGAATGTATACCGCTTAGAAGCAGAAAAGTGTTATTTTACTATTTTTGTATAGTATTGTGCTTATTTTAAGCTTATTTTACGTATATTTTAGATGCTGCTTATCTTCATAGTTGGTTTTTAACTGCTCTGCTGCCTGTAAATGACTTTTATTCCTGGTTAAATGAAGGTTAAATAGAAAAATTACGATGTTAGCACGTAGACAGTAGATAGTATATTAAGTATATTGTGATCGCCCGTGTATGTAGGTCATCTTTATTATTGACGTACGTGTAAATAAGTGTGTTATCTGTGTTTTATTAAGTTATGATTTGTGTCATTTTACAGGAAACAGTAACAACGTTCACTGCGTCAGTGCTGACAGGTTGTAGCGTTAGCTAAGAGGCTCATTAGCCACGTTATCATGCTATTGTGTGGTTATGAGACAAAGAGAGAAGCTCGGTTAGCGTCCGTTAAAAAGCGTCTCCAGCTAAACAAAGCGATCACATCCAACAGCGAGCGGAGAAATAAATAAGAGAATATGATCAAAACTCCCACGATGAGCACAGGCACAAGATCTGGGCACGAGGACAACGTTAGCGTTAGCTTCAGCCAAAGTCATCACAGCGACCGGCAACAACACAACAAATAACAACACAAACGCCTGTGTGTGTTTGACAAAAGACGGAAAATAACATGGAGTTAATGGAGAAGTGTTCAGTTCAACAGGTCAGTGCAGAAGAGGACAAGGATTTAGCTTTTTCTCTGTTTTCTTTCTGTTTTCTCTTTGTTTTCTTTCTGTTTTCTCTTTGTTTTCTCTGTTTTCTCTTTGTTTTCTCTGTTTTCTCTTTGTTTTCTCTGTTTTCTCTTTGTTTTCTCTCTGTTTTCTCTGTTTTCTCTTTGTTTTCTCTTTGTTTTCTCTTTGTTTTCTCTCTGTTTTCTCTCTGTTTTCTCTTTGTTTTCTCTGTTTTCTCTTTGTTTTCTCTGTTTTCTCTTTGTTTTCTCTCTGTTTTCTCTGTTTTCTCTTTGTTTTCTCTCTGTTTTCTCTTTGTTTTCTCTCTGTTTTCTCTCTGTTTTCTCTTTGTTTTCTCTCTGTTTTCTCTCTGTTTTCTCTTTGTTTTCTCTTTGTTTTCTCTCTGTTTTCTCTCTGTTTTCTCTTTGTTTTCTCTGTTTTCTCTTTGTTTTCTCTCTGTTTTCTCTTTGTTTTCATGAAAACACAAAATCACACTCGGCTCTTGTTTGTTTCCTAAACGACAAAAGTTTGATAAACTCTCTCTGAAGTTTGTTCTTTCTCTTATTTTAATGAGCCTTTTATTTTTATTTTTATTCAAATCTGTAACTGTGGGAGGAACTGAACAAGATTTTGACAGTTTATTTATAAATGGATCCAACAGAGAAATAATGTTTTTTAAATAAAGTTCATCAGGGATTTTTAACAGATCTATACTCTCTGAACAATCAGTGGGATTATAGATTATGAGTAGATTATAAGTAGAATTTGGAATAATAAGAAATGTTTAAATTATAAGTAGATTTTGGATATTTAAGTAGATTTTGCTATTATAAGTAGAATTTTGGAATTATGAGTAGAATTTGGAATTATAAGTAGATTTTGGAACTAGAAGTAGATTTTGGAATTAAAAATCAATTTTGGAATTATAAGACGATTTTGGAATTATCAGTAGATTTTGGAATTGTCAGTAAATTTTAAGTAGATTTTGGAATTGTTAGTACATTTTAAAACTGTAAGTAGATTTTGGAATTATACATAGATTTTAAGTAGATTTTGAATATAAGAATTTTTAAGTCTTTTCCATTGATCTACAGTTGGTCATGGTTGTAAACTGATGTAAAGACACAGGTCAGTTACAGAGGTTAAGGTTAAGTTAAGGTTAAGGTTAAGTTAAGTAAGTTAACTGAGAACATCTCACAGATTATTCTTCACAGCTTTGGTTATAAATAACTCCAGAAACAACAGATCTGTGTTAACAACAAGAAAAACAAGAGTTCATTATGGTTTTTACTGACTGTAAACACAACTTGTGAGATTCTCTTCTCACATACAGATCTGTAACATGAGCACGTACACACACACACACGCACACACACACGCAGTGCATCATCATCATAATAACAAGCGTTCATGCTAACGACGGTAACAACAGAGCGCTCATCAAGAAGCAGATGTCAGGGAAAAAGAAAACCACAGCAGAGAGAAAACAAAACAAAATGGAAGATATTTATGGATCCAGACAAAATGTCTGAAACACACACACACATGAACACACACACACACACACGTGAACACACACACACGAACACACAAATGAGAAAAGTCAGAAGCTGCACTCACAGCAGACTCTGACTCACTCTGTGTGTGTGTGTGTGTGCGTGTGCGAAACCTTGACATGCTGTCGATATGAACAGCACGCCGGCTCCACCGCGTGTCACATGGTCCACAGTAATGAGACTTTAATGCAGACACTGATTGTTTACTGTTGTTGTTATTGTCAGTGTGTGTGTGTGTGTGTGTGTGTGTTTGTGCGTGTGTGTGACGGACAGACGCCTCCGTCTCTACACGTGTCCACGTCCTCGCCGTTGTTTTACACTTTTACCCTTTTGCTTGTTGACTGAAGCGTAAACAGCTGCTGCTGCTGCGGTAAATCGTACAAATGTGTTCTCACGGATCAGAGGATCCAGGTTCTCTCTCACATTTACATACGTCTTTAATCCGGTCCATGTCGTAGTCTGACTAAGAATAAGACGAGTCTGTATTATAATTCAATGTAGTTGTCTTTCTACACCTAGTTTGTGTCTTTCCTTCCTGTTCACTCGCTCGCTTTATCCTCATCTTGCAGGCTGCAGGATCCAGATCCTGTTTCGCTAATGCTAATTTTATTATTATTACCATATCATATCATCACCATTATTATTTTTATTATTATTATGCTGTAAATGAAGTTGATATCAGTATAATTCTTTATCAACAATCTCCTCTGTTGATTTGTCCTTTCACCACAACCTGTCTTGGCAGATGCCGCACAGGTTTTACAGTGTTAGCACATTGTGTGAATTGTTGTTGTATAACATTATATATATATATATATATTATATATAACTTCATGTCTTATTATGTAGAGTGAAATTATTGAATCAGTAAATTGAAAAAAGAACGAGGACTAAACCAGAGCATGAGACCACTCCGTCAACAACGTCAAGCTAACGCGTCCGCGTAGCATCGGAGAAGTTTGCTAGCAGCTGTATTTACATGTACGAGGACGACGCGGCCGCCAACTCCGCCCACGGACTCTTTTACGCAAATGTGATTGGATCAAACCAGAGTGTGGATTTTGCAGCTCTCGAGCTAACAAGGAGTTTCTCGACGGAAAATCGAGTTTGCTAGCGCTAGTGCTAGCTTGCGTCTAGATTTCCGAGCTCCTAAGGAGCCACAGAGTTTACGTGAGGTGGATTTATCCGATTATCATTCACGTTACCCAGATGCGCTAGTCCGACTAAGACTAGCTTGATTTTAGTCGGGCTAACGTGTTTATATGAAATTGTCTCCAGTCTTAAAAATCACAAGAAAAAAAGTCAAAGTTGCCTAATTTTTTGTTTTAGGTAAAAATAAAAAGTTATTTTATCGTGGTTTTATTCCTTTTTAGTTCTTTGTCAGTGGCCTATGTTGTTTTTAGGGTTATTTTTATTGACCAATGTGGTTTTTATTCCCTCTTTTGTTCATTTTAGAGTTATTTGTTTTATTGACCAATATGTTATTTTTAAAAGTTATTTAAACTTTATTAACTTCCTTGTTTGTGTTTCTTCTTCTTCTTCTTCTTTGTTTTTATTGAACAAAGTTCCAGTTCCTTTCGCTTCAATGAAACTTTAAACGAGCGTCATTAAACAGGTTGGACTTTATTAGCACTCAAAGCTTTGAAGACCTACAAATAAAAACAGCGCCATCACATTAACATACAGTAAATATACACATATACACACACATATATATGATGTAGGCTGTAAAATCCAGATGTGACGAGGTTCAGTGTTTACGTTTCCTCTCGCTAAAATCATCGATTGTTGGTATTTTTTTAACTCGAATGAAGCAGATTTGGAAGATTATTTAAAGGTCTACGGGAATTCCGGGGGAATAAAAGCCACTTTGGTTAAAGTTCAAACTGCCTTCACGGTCGATCGGGGAGCCGTCGTTGTCTTATGGACGCAGACGCACTTCAAACCGACCCCAGAGGCGGCGATAAAGGAACCTCTTTATCTTCAGAGGAGGTAAAGAGCGAGCGGAGCAGGTGGCGACCGAGTGTCCTCCAGAGGACGAGGAGGCAGCAGCTGTGCAGCGCCGCGCTCACGTGTTAGCGCTAATGAAACCGGATCAAGACCAAGAAGAAGAAGAAGAAGAAGAAGAAGGCGACGCTCGGCGCTGTGATCGTTAGCTCGTTAGCTCGATCGGCGCTTTTGTTCCCGGCGTTTTGTTTTGGACCAGACGCCTGAGCTCGAAGGTTGATGAAAGTGTAGATTTAAAATATTAACGTTCATAAGCGGCGCTAAGGACAAGGGGCGGGGCTTCCTGGTGCTTTAGCTCCCCCTAGAGGCCAGTTAGCATCTCTTATCTTATATATATACATATATATGTATATATATATGTTAGTGCTGGGCGCGTTAATGCGATAGAGGCGGTTAGCGGCGTCCATGACGACCGACCGGAAAAAGAAGTGCGTGACGTCATGTTTACGCGACTCCCGATCGTTAAAATGAGTCTCTAACGCTAAACTTTAAAAACAGACGCACACAAACGCAGTTACACAGGTACGCTAACGTTATTTGTTAGCGCTGCTCTTTTCCTTTAATAAAACAGACCGCTCCAGTTCGACTATAGGCCGATTAGATTAGCTAAATAGATTAGCTAAAAGGAGCTAATGCAGCTAATGGAGCTAACTGGTAACACGGTGCCTGGACTCCGGTGTCGCGGCACGTAAACGTGGCATCACGGACGTCTTTTCACGGTCAGTCGTCATGGAAACGCAACTTAGCTTGCGTCGTAGCTTTCAAAGCTAAGGAGCCGCAGATTGTCGACAAGGGAGACGTTTTAGTTAAGTTTAAGTTAAAGTTAAGTTTAAGTTAAGGTTTTACCACATTCAGTGTGACATTTTTTACGTTTTTAGGTACTTATATTTAGAATTTTAAAGAGTGTTATAGATTGATCTGACTTTGTCAGTTTTTTTTTTTCCAAACCATAAAGAATTATCTTCTTTTATACACATATATATATATATATATATATATATATACATATACAAGCTAACGAGGTGTTTCTAGACAGAAATCGTGTTTGCTAGCGCTAGCTTGCGTCTACATTTCTAAGCTAAGACCCTGTGTTCTAGGGAGAGGTTTTACTTAAGTTTAAGTTAAAGTTAAGTTAAAGTTAAATTTTTGCCACATTCAGTGTGATATTTTTCATGTTTTTACATAACATTACATTTGTAAACGAGTATGAAAATTTCTATAATTTCTATACTCGATGCAGGAAAAACAAATGTACAAAGACTGTTTTTTAAAAAAGAAAATATAAAGCCGGACAAATTTGTGTTAAGCGCGACCGCAGCATAAACAAAAAGCGCTGAGGCTTCACATCAACACACGATTGTGTCAATTTCAATAAATAATGTGAAATCTAACTAAAAATACACAGAAACACGAGCTAAAACAGAGAGAATCAGAAGAAAAACTGGTCGTTCATTCATTTTCATTCATTCGTTTGCTGAATAAAGCGTTAAAATAAAGATAATAACGAGAGCAGAGGAAGAGCTCGTCGCTCGTGTCTGATCCGTTAGTCGGGATTTAAATGTTTGTCCTCGCTGTTTTTTAAACGTTAAAGAGCGTGAAGTGTGTGTGTGTGTGTGTGTGTGTGTTTTCGCCCTCGTGAACCGAAGCCACGAGAAGAAGAAAAAAACAGCTTTAGACGAGCGAGCGAGAGAGCGAGCGGCGAGTGGGAGGACGAGCGAGAGAAAATTAGCACTTCACCATGAAAACACGCCGCTCTGAAGCCGCAGAGCTGATAATGAAAATATATTCAAGAAGAAAAAGAAGAAGAAGAAGAAGAAGAAACGACAACAAGTCGAGTCTCAAATAAGCTGAAACGCGAGTTTATTTTGTCCGTGGAAACGTTCGTCGCGCTTACGCCTCGTACTCGACGTCCGCGTGACGATGATTTAACCGGAAAAACACGTTTACATTTTGCACAAATCTAAAAAAGGTCAAAGGACGTTGTTGTTGTTGTTGTTGTTATTGAACTGTGGAGGTTTGCTGTAAATCAATAAATCAATAAATCAATAAATCGACATGATGTCAATTCTCTGTGAGCAGAACGTCATAAAGATCCAGACATCGAGGACTGGAGGAAACTGGTGAAATTAGATTTAAATGTGTAAATAGTGTAAACATGTATGTTATTATTTAGTCTTTACGCTAATTTACACGATTATTTAGTACAAATTTAGTCTCAAACAGAAAAGACTTTGTCGCAAAAACACATGAATGAAAAGAACGAGGAATAAACGATAGAATGAGACAAGCTAACGTGTCCACGTAGCATCGCCGAGGTTTGCTAGCAGCTGTATTTACGTGTACGAGGACGACGCGGCCGCCAACTCCGCCCACCGACTCTTTACGCAAATGTGATTGGACCAAACCAGAGTTTGGATTTTGCAGCTCGCGAGCTAACAAGGAGTTTTTCGATGGAAATCAAGTTTGCTAGCACGAGTGCTAGAGCTAGCTTGCGTCTAGATTTCTAAGCTCCTAAGGAGCGACAGATTGTAGACAAGGGAGAAGTTGTGGTTAAGTTTAAGTTAAAGTTAAGTTTAAGTTAAGTTTAAGTGAGAGTTTTTACCACGTTCAGTGTGACATTTTTAATGTTTTTAGGTACTTAGCATTAGCATGTTAGCATGTTACTGACTGATCTGACTTTGACTCAAGTTTTTTTCTACGATGTCAGAATCTGCAAACAAACAATAAAGAATTATCTTATTTGATATATATATATATACATACAGTTTATATGTTTATGTATATATACAAATATATGCATGTATATATATATATATATATATATATATACACACACACATAAATACATTTACATATGTATACATATTTATACATATTAATGTATATATACACAAACACTTTACTGATATACGTATACAGTTTATATACATACATATACGCATATACATGTATATATATATATACACACATATTTACATGTATGTATTTACATGTATAGCCTAAAGTTTGGCTGTTATCTTTAAATAATTGAGTAATAATATTATATATTATAATTATATATATATCCACAAACATATATACGTACACATATATTTACATATTTACACATACACACACACATATACATACACAGACATATATATCTATGGATGTATATAAATATACAGCCTAAAGTTTGGCTTTTATCTCTAAATAATTGAGTAGTCATATTATATATTATAATTATATATACATATATATATATATATATATATATATATATGTATATATATATATACACATAAACACATATATATGTGTACATACACACACATATATACAGGCTAAAGTTTAGATATCTTTAAACACTGAGTCACTGTCAGTCCTCTAACATAAGACAGGAAATCCTTGATAAAAGTTTTTTTTTTTAAGATTTCAAATAAACCTCCTTCTTCTTCTGTTATTTATTATTTTTATTCTGATGATTATTATTCGCGCGGTCGATCGATCGCTCGCTCGGTCGCCCCGGCGAGCGATCGATCGACCGCCTCAAAACCCCTTTTCAGCGTCCGAGCTCTTTTGTGCAGAGCGACGACCTGCGGCGGAGATCAAACCCGACGTCCTGCTGCGAACAAGACACTCTGAGCCGTCTGAGCCGGGGAATTAGAGAACATTAAAGGAAGCGTCATCGATCCGCACACACACACACACACACACACATGCAGCAGCAACGATAACAACAAGTGGAAATGAATCAGGGAATCGAGCGGCGATGGAGGTGACGGACAGAGCGGTGGTTTTTTTGGAGCGTCGGCTCAGTTAATAACCAGTCAGGAAACGCTCGCGTCAGGCCTTTAATCAGGCGGTCGACGCCGCGGCCGCCGCTCCGCGCGCGAGTCGGTTAGTTTGCCGGCTGGTTACCGACTGGTTTGTTGTGAGGCTCAGTGGATCGATCCATGCAATCAATGCTGAAAACAAGCAGAGATGCTGTTTCACTGAGTGACTGAGTGACTGAGTGACTGTGGGTCCTAGTATAGTATAGACGTGAAATAAAGGTTCAAAGACTCTGACTTTGGTGTAGGAGAGTGAGTGACTTTGGTGTGGGAGAGTGAGTGACTTTGGTGTGGGAGAGTGAGTGACTTTGGTGTGAGAGAGTGAGTGACTTTGGTGTGGGAGAGTGAGTGACTTTGGTGTGTGAGAGTGAATGACTTTGGTGTGGGAGAGTGAGTGACTTTGGTGTGAGAGAGTGAGTGACTTTGGTGTGGGAGAGTGAGTGACTTTGGTGTGAGGAGAGTGAGTGACTTTGGTGTGGGAGAGTGAGTGACTTTGGTGTGGGGAGAGTGAGTGACTTTGGTGTGGGAGAGTGAGTGACTTTGGTGTGGGAGAGTGAGTGACTTTGGTGTGTGAGAGTGAGTGACTTTGGTGTGAGAGAGTGAGTGACTTTGGTGTGGGAGAGTGAGTGACTTTGGTGTGGGAGAGTGAGTGACTTTGGTGTGAGAGAGTGAGTGACTTTGGTGTGGGAGAGTGAGTGACTTTGGTGTGGGAGAGTGAGTGACTTTGGTGTGGGAGAGTGAGTGACTTTGGTGTGAGAGAGTGAGTGACTTTGGTGTGGGAGACACAAAGTTTACCAAGTGTCGCAAAATGTAGTTTCCACAAGGCAAACCTTATGTCCAGCAGTGATTAAAAAGCATCAAATGTGTTCTTAATATATAGTTTATCATTTTTATTTAATATAAATTTGTCCGAAAATGCTCACTCTCCCACACCAAAGCCCATAGAGAAAAAATTAGTGATTTTAGCTCACGTTAACACAGGAGCTGCTGGTCTACTGCTGCCTCGTGTGGTCACTTTGTGTCACTGAAGCACATCTGAACAAAGGATTTTAAAAGCCGAATTGATAAAATAAGACATTGTAAGTTAGTGATGGAGGCAGCAGTGGATCAACACCTCCTTGTTTGCTGTGATGTTAAATGCGCGTAAAAATCAACGATTTTCTCTATGGGATTTGATGTGGGAGCGTGAAAGTTCTTAAAACGTCGCAGAATTATGTTTTTACGTCGATTTTCTTCGGTAAGAGTTTTAAAAAACCATGTCTTTTTCTTCACCGGCAGCCGTACAAACATCTCTGTGCAGCGAGAGAATTAAAAATGACGATTATATTACATCTGTATTGTGTCGCGCTCTCATTAATAACTTACAGTTGTTGTGTTTATGTTTGTCGGCGTGAACACGAGCGCGCGGCACACGCGCCGTCGTATATCATACTATTTTTTTTTTTTTAACACTATACCTATTTTCATCTGCTCTCGCTGTCAAAGTTAATAACATTTATTGACTTTATACAGAGACACAGAGAGAGAGAAATAATCCCATTCAACACATATTGTTTTTCCTTATCCCCGAGTCTGTTGTGCATTTATAATGAGCTGCTCTTGTTCTCCTGCAGACGCCTGCAGAGGTGATGAATGTGTAATCAACCTCCGCCGACTGCTGCAATTAAAGCTCTATCAGCGTTCTGTCTGATTACGCTCATACCTTCATTAATGTGGGTGGGTTTTTTTTTTCACACTTCGCACACGACGACATTCGTGTTCGTGTAAATGAAATCACTCATTAACTCCGACCTTATTATTATTATTATTATTATTATTGTCATTAAAATAATATATTTATAGAAGAAGAAGAACTCCTGAGAGACTTTTTGTTGCGACACGCGCGTGTTGATAATTAAACGTTGGTCGTCTGAATCTAAAAAGTTAGCGTTAACGTTGACCTTTGACCCAACTCTAACTCATCAAAGTGTTCTTGAGGTTATTTACGGCAAAAACAAGTCGCGCTTGTGACCCTGTCCTTTGACCTTTGACCCCCAAAATCGCACCACTACATCGCTAAGTCCGAGCGAACGTTGGTACCAAATTTGAACCCGTTCCCTCGCGGCGTTCCTGAGATATTCGCGACGGTCCTTCCATCCCCTGGCAGCCATTTTGTCAACGCCGCCAACAAAACCAGGCGAGGAACCAACTCAGAATGAATGATGGTTTGTGGGACATAAAAAAAAAAACTCCATATACCATCTGTCATCTCTGTTATCTGATACAAACACTCATTTTTAGTGATTTTGCCCGAAAACGAGGCTCAAAATCCATTTTATTACTTTACTACACAACCAAAGTCCATCCAAATGGTCACAAACTGTTGTGAATCTACAAAATACCAACAAATATTGCTGTACTCCATCACCTTTGGCGTTACGTAGCTGTAAAACGTCGTATCGATCTGTCTCGTAATTTGGAGAATTAGCTTATACCAATTTTATCTGATACAAATACTAATTTTTAGCGACTTTGCCCTAAAAACGAGGTTCAAAATACATTTGATTACCCTATTACACAAGCACAAAGTCCATCTACTGGTAATAAACAAGTTAAAAATGTTGTGAATCTCCAAAATACCAAAAACATTGGTGGAATATGTGCTGCTGTACGTCATCTTTGGCTTTACGTAGCCGTTACTTAGCTGTAAAACATCGTACCGCGCTACGTAGCAAACCGTAGAGCGAAAATGAGTCATTTTGCCTAATTCCGCTGTATATATATGTTATTATTCCAGGCCTGAAAACCAATCAGATTGCTAGATTTGACTTATTTGTTCCATAATTTGGATTTCAATTTGGAAAAATTTGCTTATACCAACTTTATCTGATACAGACACTCGTTTTTAGTACAAACATCGTACCGCGTTACGTAGCTAGCTGTAGAGAGAAAAGGACTCGTTTTACAACTTTTACGCTATATATATGGTTATTATTTCAGGCCTGACAACCAATCAGATTGCTAGATTTGACTTATCTGTTCCATAATTTGGATTTTCATTTAGAAAAATTTGCTTATACCATCTTTCATGTCTAATACAATCACTCATTTTAGTGATTTTGCCCCAAAACAAGCACAAAGTCCATCCAATGGTCACAAAAAAGGTTAAACTGCTGTAAATCTCGACTTCAACAAGGTATTTGGTGTTATAATGTGCCGTATATCGTCATCTTTGGCTTTAAATGCTGTTACCGCGTTACGTAACGAGCCGCAGATCTTAAATTTCAGTCCTGACAACCAATCAGATTGCTAGATTCGACCTAATTATTTCATAATTTGGATTTTAATTAGAAAATTGAGCCGACAGGCGGCGACTCTTGGGAAAACGACGACGTAGCAGCTCCAGATTGTATAAACTTTATTCAAGACTTTGCACGGATTTGCATGAAAAAATAAAGGCGCAGACTTTTGTCAGGTGAGTTTCTCGGCTCTATCCTTTAAAATCTGACCTTTAGAAACAAAGCTGCCACAGAGCTCTGTGTCAGGAAGTGAAATCCATTAAAACAGCACTCGACTTCAAAGTTCAGCCAAAATCACCAAAAAAGAAAAACCTTTTTTTCGAAAAAAAAAAAAAAAAATCCCATCACACTTTTATGTGAATGTATTTTACTCTTTAAACAAATGTCAAACCAAATCAGTGCAGACGAATGAATTAAGTCACACACACACACACACACACACACACACACACACACACACACACACACACACTGTTCCCTATAAATTGTTAAATCAAGGCCGGAAAGTTTTAATTGACAATATTAAATTAAATTAAAACACATTCTAATTCGATTCACCTTTTAAAGTCAATGACAGAAGAAAACGTAATAAGTTTGTGACGTAAAAGTCAGAGTTGACGGTGCTGTGAGCGCCCCCTTCTGGTACCCTGTGCTCACAACAAAGCCCGATAAGTCTACGATATTTTAAAACTACGTTCGTGTCTTTATTTCACTTAGACTGTTAGACTGACTTTTTTCCAACAGGAAACAGGAAGTTCGTAGACCGTAAACATCTCCCACACCAAAGCCCATAGAGAAAATCTGTGATTTTAGCTCACAGTGGACACAGGAGCCGCTGGTCTACTGCTGCCTCGTGTGGTCACTTTGTGTCACTGAGGTTAATCTGAGCAGTTAATCTGAGACTTTGGTGTGGGAGAGTGAGTGACTTTGGTGTGGGAGAGTTTACGGTCTACGGAAATTCAGTTTCCTGTTGAAAAACGCTGAATAACAGCGAGATAAAGACGTGAACATGTTCCAATAGACTATATGGTGATGAATATATAATATTAGAGGACAATAAAACACCCATTTTATACAATAGAGACAAAATTAAGATAAAGTAAAATAGAATGTACATGGATGTATATTTTTATGGTTTGTTTTTTAAAGTCTACGAGATCTTAAGAACATGTTTGCGTCTTTAATTAAAATAAAAAAAACAAGTCTAAAAGAGACAGAAAATAAACATAACAGGTCATAAAGTGTGAAAAACTACATCCATTCGGAGTTATACAGACTTTTTACGACTAAAAACAGAAGTTTGTAAACCACTCACTCTCCCCCACCAAACCCAAATCGCTCATTTTCTCCACGGGGTTTGGTGTTGGAGAGTTTACGGTCTACGAACTTCAGTTTTCTCTTAGAAAACTCTGTCAAACTGTGAAATAAAGACAAAAACATATTCTCAATATGTTTTAGACCCGAGCTGATGTCAATTTTATTAGGTTTTCCAACAGGAAACTGAAGTCCGTAGACCGTAAACGTCTCCCACACCAAAGCCCATAGAGTGGACACAGGAGCTGCTGGTCTAACTGCTGCCTCGTGTGGTCACTTTGTGTCACTGATTTAAGTCCAAATAGAGGTTTACAAACACAGAAGTCACAAAATAACGTATTCTAACTCATTCGCGGACGCAGCAGTGGATCAACAACTCCTGTTTGCTGTGATAATAAATCGCCTATTTTCTCTATGGGGTTTGGTGCGGGAGAGTGAGCGGTTTACGTTTCCCGTTCGCGATCATGCGTTTAAACGATCGTTAACTTAATCCGACGCGGAGTTTTATTCTTAAACACACGTGCTCGTCAACACGTGTGTGAGAATAATAGGATTCTGACGCCGCGTTGCTTTTTTTTTCTTTTTGCCAAAACACTTGAAGTCGTCTTTCTTTTTCCGTCCACGGCCTCTTTTTCATCTTCTGCCCGTTTCACGCAGCTCACTGTGAGGACACTCTTTCCCATCAGCTCCCCCCGCTGCCAGCACAAAAATTGGCCTGGAGGACAAAAGTAAGAAGAGCAAAAGAAAAGAACCTGACACAGAAATGAAAAAGCTGCACAGAGTTCAGACAAAGCCTTCATCTGCTGCATCAGGACCACGGCTGCTGCTCACAGACTCTGCCCTGCACACATCGCACTCGCAAACTTTACTTCTCATGAGGATAAAGTTAATTTAATTTAAGTTTTACAAGTACAAACGATAAAACCGCACTTTAAAATTTTTTATTTTTGGGTACTATTTTACAAAATATACACCGACTAAAAAGGTACGATGTCAGAAAAACACGTAAGCCGCTTTACTTCACCGTTAGACCGACTTTTACAGCAGGAAACTGAAGTTCGTAGACCGTAAACGTCTCCCACACCAAAGTCCATAGAGAAAACCAGTGATTTTAACGTCACAGCACACAGGAGATCACAGGAGTTGTTGATCCACTGCTGCCTCCGTCACTAAGTTTAAAAGTCGTATTTTAATGAATTCGGCCTTTTGAAAATATTTGTTTCGAACATCCTCAGTGACACAAAGTGACCACACGAGGCAGCAGTAGACCAGCAGCTACTGTCTCCCAATGGGCTAAAATCACCAAATTTTTCAATGGACATTGGCGTGTGATTTTAGCAATTTGCTAAAAGGCTCATCTGATATTATTACATCTTAAGAGTATATTTGATGCTTTCAAATCGCTACTAGACGGATTTTATGACAAGAAACTGAAGTTCGTAGACCGTAAACTCTCCCACACCAAACCCAATTTTAAATCACAGCACGCGGGAGTTGCTCCACTTCTGACCCTATAAATGAGTTCAAATATAATATTTAGTGATGTCGGTGTTTGAAACCCTTCGTTCAAATTAACCTCAGTGACACAAAGTGACCACACGAGGCAGCAGTAGACCAGCAGCTACTGTCTCCCAATGGGCTAAAATCACCAAATTTTTCAATGGACTTTGGTGTGTGATTTTTAGCAATTTGCTGAAAGGCTCATCTGATATTATTACATCTTAAGAGTATATTTGATGCCCTCAAATCGATACTAGACGGATTTTATGACAAGAAACTGAAGTTCGTAGACCGTAAACTCTCCCACACCAAACCCCATAGAGAAAATGGTCAATTTTAAATCACAACACGCGGAAGTTGTTAATCCACTGCTGACCCCATAGAAAAGTTCAAATATAATATTTTGTGATGTCGGTGTTTGAAATCCTTCATTCAGATTAACCTCAGTGACACAAAGTGACCACACGAGGCAGCAGTAGACCAGCAGCTCCTTTATCTCCGCGAGCTAAAATCACTGATTTTCTCAATGGGGTTTGGTGTGGGGGGGCAGTTAATTGACAAAATAACAAATCACAACAACTTACAACAAGACAGGAGACGCTAAAGTAATTTCTTTTTTGGTAAAAAAATTTCACCAACATTTTTTGCGAAACCTTTGAAAATCCTCCAAACAAACAAATATCTGTGTTCCTGTAAATTAGCCACATCCAGCGACAGCGTGAAGTCGCTTCCTCAGGTTTTTTGTTTTGTGCCAAAGCGCCCGACGACCCTCGACGCCGATCCCCCGCGGCGCCGTCAGACAAAAGAGCGTCTGTCGCGCGACGCTCGGCTTTTATCAGTCTGCGATGTTTCCCACCATTAATGCTCAGCGGTGTGAGGTCAGGTGACTGACACACACACACACACACACACACACACACACACACACTCAGACAGGCAGAAAAGAAATCAATAAGCTGTTTTTAAAGGAAACAGGGGCTGAAAAATTAACATATCAATCCCCCAGCAGCCTCAAAAATGGATTTTACATCGAGTCAGAGAACGTGTACGTTTGTATACACACATGTATACACTATATATGTATATATATGCTGTACGTGTATTGTATGCATGAAGGCATGCACATGCAGAAAAGCTGCAGGCCGTCGTTTGATTAACGATCAAAAAAAGGTTGTGGAGCTCAGAGAGGAGAGGAAACCAGCGCCGGCGTCCAATCGTCTGCAGCGTGAGTAAAGCTCCGAGGCGTGAGAGCGCGTCGTATGCAAATCACCGGCTGCTCTTAAAGAGTGAAGTGGTGAATTCAACGCAGGTGTGAAAACGTTCGCTCGGCTCAAATCTGACATCTCTGACAGATTTTTATCACTTTTATTATTCCGCGCCTCGAGAACTGGCAACGTTTATTCGTCTGAAAGGTGAGAAAGACCTGAAAAAAACGACTTTAAAAAACACTTTGAGCTCAACATGTACAGCCTGGACCATATGATGTAGTTCCTGTGTCTGTCCAGCAGGAGGCTTTGGTCTTAGAACATGCATCTTCAGTATCACGTGATCACATGGTTTGCAATAAGTCAAAATCAAAATCGGAATTAAAATACTACTGTAGCGTTCTATTGCGCTACTGTAACGATGCTGCCTCGCTTTACTCACGCCGCACGCTTCTTCCCCCTCACCGAACACTGAGAGAAACCCAAATTTGACAAAGGTTTGAATGTAAATAGACATTTTTCTTAATTTAAATGTCACAGATTACAGATTTTACAGTGAATTTCTTGATAAATTACATCGTCATTGCTTTTAATCGTGCATTTAAAGCCCCCTGTGTCATAAACGGGGGAAACGAGGCTTTAAATACACTTGTTTTATGCTAAATGTAAAAGTAAATTTACGAGTCTACGTAATACGTAAAAAAACTAGACCATCTGACGTAGTTCCTGTGTGGTCCAGCAGGAGGCGTCGCTATTAGAACATGCTTTTTCAGTATCGCTTGATCATGTTTGTGATAAAGCAAAATCAAAATTGGAATTAAAATATTACTATGACATTGTGCTACTGCACAAAGCTGCCTCGCTTTACTCACGCCGCGCGCTTCTTCCTACTCGCCAACTTTGAATGTACCAAACCTTTTTCTTCCTTTAAATCACTGCCTATAATTGTGCATTTAAAGTCATTAATGAGTAAAACAATGCTTTAAATGCACTTGTTTTACGCAAAATATGCTAAAATACACACACTATTAAGGTGACATTGGGATTAAATGTACATTTACGCGTTCAAAGCCACATTAACGCTCCAGCGTGAAAACAAAACAATAAAAAAATAAGACGTGGTCCAAACTCTTGAAACCGCAGAGTTTTAATCTTTGAAGAGAAATATTGAATTACGGCGTCTGCAGAGCTGTGATTGATGAACTCTGGTGTTTGTGTGATAAAGTAAAGTTTTCCCCGCGCGCTCGTCATTACACCAACGCCACCAGAATCTGGCAGAATCGTAGGGTCGAGTCGTGCCAACAAATTGAACTCTTACGTGTGATAATATTTATAAAAAAGTGTTAAGTTTCCTTCCCGTTTTTCCCTGAGGGTCGAACGAAATCCCTGGACGAGACGAAGCGACCATCTGCTGAGCGGAAACTCAAACACTCGTATATAACGACGAGTCAAACGTTAGCGCGTTAATCTGATTATTAAACTAGAGGGGTGATAGTGTCAATGCGCCCACATTTTTATGCCAATTTTAAAGCAAAATTTGCGTAGGCAACGAAGGCCACTTTGGACATGTGGTGTGCAGCTGTGACCTTGGAAAGTAGGTCAAGGTCACCCATCTTCGAACTTGTTCAAGATACTTGTAAGAGGCACGGACAGTGCCAGTTTGGCAGCAATAAAATAAATATTTGTCAAGTTATCGCGTTGACAAGGTTGAAAAGTGCCGTTTTTTTGGCTATTTTCCAAGTTCCGATTGCAGCTGTGACCTTGAAAAGTAGGGCAAAGTCACCCATATTCAAACTTGTCCAAGATATTAGTAAGAGGCACAGACGGTGCCAGTTTGACATCAATGTGGCGAATATTTGTCAAGTTATCGCGTTGACAAGGTTGAAAAGTGCAGTTTCTTTGGCTATTTTTCAAGTTTCAAGTGCAGCTGTGACCTTGAGAAGTAGGTCAAGGTCACCCATCTTCGAACTCGTCCGAGATACTTGTAAGAGGCGTGGACGGTGCCAGTTTGACATCGATATGTCGAATATTTGTCAAGTTATCGCGTCGACGAGCTCGTAAAGTGCCGTTTACGCATTTCAACGCAAAAAAAATGCGTAAAAATTCAGGAAAAAAATCACAAAAAAAAAAGGTTTTTGGACAAAACGAAAAAAACGCCTGGAGATATTCACCCACTAAACAATCCTGCAAAATGTGAAGGACGTACGCGCACAGGAAGGTATTCATTTTAGTATATATAACCACCATTTGGGGGGTAATATACCCCCAGCAGCAGCGTGGATCGATCCACAGACTCAACACCAGCCAATCACAGGCCAGGGTTCGAGGAGGGAGAGAGAGGAAAAACAACCTCAGGAAGGAAAAGGAAAGGAAGCGAGAGAGCGAGAGAAGGAACTCCAGCGGCGGCCGACTCCACTCTGCTCTGCGCTCGGTCGCTCGATTGATAAATGACTCGGAACTGATCGGAGGAAACTCGCTCTAATGGACTGAGCTGCACTGGATCAAAGTTCCCTGTTAGTCTCCCGGACAGGAACGACACACACACACACACACACACACACACACACACACACACACACACACACACACACACACTTTGTGTATCCCGAGGAAATCAGCCGATCGACATCTCATCATCTCTTCCTGCTTCGAGGGCCCAAGACATTTGCCGTATATAAAAAAAAGCTGATTTTAGCCGTCAAAATTAAAGACTCGCCTACGTCGGTTTCAGTCTACGACGTCTTAAGACCGAGTTTGCGTCTTTGTCTCGCTGTTAGACGGCATTTTTCAACGGGAAATTGAAGTTCGTACACTACGCTAGCTCTCCCACACCAAAGTCCATAGAGAAAATCAGCGATTTTAGCTCACGGGGGACACAGGAGCTGCTGGTCTAACTGCTGCCTCGTGTGGTCACTTTGTGTCACTGAGGTCAATCTGAACACAGATTTTTCAAAGCGGAATTGACAAAATAAGACATTGTAAGTTAGTGATGGAGGCAGCAGTGGATCAACAACTCCTGTGAACTCCTGTGTGCTGTGATGTTAAAATCACTGGTTTACTCTATGGGCTTTGGTGTGGGAGAGTGAGTGACTTTGGTGTGGGAGAGTGAGTGACTTTGGTGTGGGAGAGTGAGTGACTTTGGTGTGGGAGAGTGAGTGACTTTGGTGTGGGAGAGTGAGTGACTTTGGTGTGGGAGAGTTCACGGTCTACGAACTTCAGTTTTCTGTTGGAAAAGTCCGTCAAACAGTGACATAAAGACAAAAAACATATTCTTATGATGTCTTAGACTTAACTGATGTCAATTATATTAGGTTTTCCAACAGGAAACTGAAGTTTGTAAACCACTCACTCTCCCACACCAAAGCCCATAGAGAAAATCAGTGATTTTAGCTCACAGGGACACAGGAGCTGCTGGTCTACTGCTCTATATTTTAAAAGCCGAATTGACAAAATAAAACATTGTAAGTTAGTGATCAACAACTCCTGTGAACTCCTGTGTGCTGTGATGTTAAAATCACTGGTTTGCTCTATGGACTTTGGTGTGGGAGTGTGAGTGACTTTGGTGTGGGAGAGTGAGTGACTTTGGTCACAGTTGTAAACTGGGAGAGTTTACAACTCAAGTTTTTAATCGTACAGTGTTTTTATCCAAAAAGAATTGTGCATTTTCATGGAGACAATCATTAATCAACTTAAGTAACTTTTGAACTATACTTAAACATATAAAAAAAAGCTCAGTATTTCTGCTACAGCGCCACACACAGGCCTGGCATGTGTACTACAGCGTTTCGTCACAACAACCAGACTTAAAAACTACATTTTCCCCTTTAAAAAGACAGAAATTAACTCATAATATTGTCAGAAAAAAATGAACAAGAAAATCGTTTAAAAAGAATCAAACATTGCTGGTGTGTGACGCAGATGAAAACAAACACAATCACGGAGAATATATGTGATAATCGAGAGGCCGTTTAGACGAGTTATTATTTCCATGAGACACGCTTCAAAACACCTGAGTGGAAATGAGCCTCGACGGAATGAGAATCGGTGCAAACGTGCGAGGAGGAAACATCGGAAAAAAGTGATTATGAGACAAAAGCTAATGAAAACACGGCGCTAATAACGTCCGTGATACACTTTTAATGTTTTCTATTATACAAACGGCTGCCGCTCGACTACCAACGAACAATAATAATAATAAAGACGAGGAGGAGACACTTGTTTGGAGTGTAACGTACGTGGAAAACCAAAGAGTCACCGATTTCGGTCCAGATGGCGGCAATTTGTCGTCGCTCCATCAACGCGGCGGCGGCGACGGCTGATGATGAGGAGCTCGACGAGCAGCTGTGGACGAGAGAGAGAGAGAGAGAGAGAGAGAGAGAGAGAGAGAGAGAGAGAGAGAGAGAGAGAGAGGAATTATTCTGAACACAAACAACATGTTTTTGTCTGAGATAATGAAGTCGTCATGGAGGAGCATGTGTGTGTGAGTGTGTGTGTGTGTGTGTGTGTGTCTGTGTGTTCTTGTGGCATACTGAGGACCAGTGAGGGTTTTGAACCAACAAAGTGAGGTAATTTTTACGAAGTGAGGACATTTTGGCTGGTCCTCACTTTGTTTTCATTGAAATCACTTCCTGAGGTTGCTATAACATGCTATACTCAATTTGTTAAAAAAAAAAAAATTCTAATTTTGTATGAAATAGTATAGTATGAGTTTTTTGTCAAATTTTGGACCAAAAATGTTTTGTCAAAGATTTGTTCAAATTTTGGACGACATAGTATAGTATGACATTTTTGTCAAATTTTGGACCAAATTTTTTTTTTTTTTTTGAAAAAAAATTTGAGCCCAATTTTTTTTTTTATGTTGAACGACATAGTATAGTATGACGTTTTTGTCAAATTTTGGGCCAAAAATTTTGGACCAAAAATTTTGGGCCAAAATGAAAGTGAGATGAAAGTGCTTGAATTTTGTGGATGAAAGACATTGATACTTACAGAAATGTCTCCCGCCATCAATGTACCCTTCAGGGTTCCCAGGGGTCCTTGAAGTCCTTGAAAGTTTGTGATGTAAAAAATAACAGCAATTAAAGGCCCTTGAAAGTTTTTAAAAATCACCTCAAATAGACATGAGTCATTGAAAGTGCTTGAATTTTGTGCAAGAAATAAGTTGATATTTAAGGTTAATGTCTCCTGCCATTGAAGTACCCTTCATGGTTCCCATGGGTCATTGAAGTCCTTGAAGTCATTGAAAGTTTGTGAATTTGAAAAAAAAAAAAAAAAATTCAAGGCCCTTGAAAGTTTTTGCCATAAATAACCACGGGTCATTGAAAGTGCTTGAATTTTGTGGATGAAAGACATTGATACTTACAGAAATGTCTCCCGCCATCAATGTACCCTTCAGGGTTCCCAGGGGTCCTTGAAGTCCTTGAAAGTTTGTGGGTCCTGAAGCAGTTTTTTGGGAATCACTGGACGAGTGGATAGAATTCCAGGTCCTTCATCATCATCATCATGATTGACCAAGTTACCAGTAGGTTGCTGGTTCCAATCCCCATGACCCAGAAGAAGGCAGCTTAGCCGAGCTCAGAGACGCTGATGATGATCCGTGGATCCTGGAAAAGACGGATCGGAGTTGTTACAGTTTACAGTTTACAGGTGAGTGTTGTGTAAACACTGGGGGGGGGTGATGTGTGTGTGTGTGTGTGTGTGGGGGGGGGGGGGGGGCTGCGATGATGATGGTGTCGGACATAAACTCCACTCCCCGATCGTCCGAGCTTCCAGCAGGTGAAGATGAATGAATCTCTGCGGGGAGCGCGGACAAGCTAGCATTGTTATTCCGCAGGTGTTTTTCACTCTGTGTGTGTGTGTGTGTGTGTGTGTGTGAGGGGGCTCTCTCTCTCTCTCCGCCCCCCCCCCCCCACCATCACTTTATCCCCTTTATCTCGCTCTGTGTGAAGGATTTGTCAGTTTAAAGCCTCAGACTGTTTTCTGCAGCTTTCACTCCGCTCCGTTTTCATCCTCCATCATCTTCACGTCACTCCGGGCTCCGGGTTTTTTAACCGTCTCCGCACTCTGACCTTTGACCTCCGATGTCAGGGGTTATATACTACTACTACTACTACTACTACTACTACGAAGAAGTAATTAACGCGTGGTAAAAGGCCGTGGTAAAAGTAAGAATACGACAAAACATCGTTCGGAATGCTTTGTACTAATACGACAAAGAAAAATCCGTAACGCGTTTTATTACTTTTTTTGCTAACATGGTAATATAATACGCATTTTAGTGTCTCCATACTCTGACCTCCATTGTTGGGGGTTATATACTACTGTTTGTAGAAACATCGTAATATAATGCCGTAAAAGTAATAATTATACGTAAAATCATCGTAATATAATGCGTTAAAGGCCGTCGTAAAAGTATTTGTAAATCGCTATATTACTTTTTAAGGTAACATCGTAAAATAAAGCGTTAAGGCCATCGTAAAAGTAGTAATATGGCAACAAAAAAATATACTATAATTTTGCTAACTTTGTTAATGTGTGTGTAATGTGTTAAAGAACGTTGTAAAAGTAATAATATGACAAAAACAACAAAAATATACGTAGCACGTTCTATTACTTTTTTTGGCTGACGTAGTAATTTAACGCGTTAAAGTATGCCGTAAAAGTAATAACATGACAACAATAACAATTATACGTAGCGCGTTATATTACATTTTACGTAACAGCGACATTAAACAATGTTACCGAATAAACCTAGCATCAAATATATGCAGCTTTTAAAAGCGTAAACAGGAACATTACGTAAATGTGACGCCGTAGAAACACTGACACCTACAGTCCAGCCGGGGTTTTGATCGTAGCTACGCGCTAAAGTCACGTAACGCGCTAACGTTGCTAGGGAAGTCATATTTTAGCTAAAGTTATGGCTAAAAAACCTTAAAACAATATAGTTTTTCAATCATCATTTAATATCAATCAATATAAATCAATATTTATGTAAGTCTGGGAGATATAAATGAATAATATGTGTATATTTTGAGTCTTTATGCTGATATATGTGAATATAAAGCTATATTTACAACGACATTGACTGTAAATATGGTCAAATTCTGCTATAACGCAAATAATAAGGCTTTAAATTTAAATATGTGGGTTTTTTCCAATATAATTTTGTCAATTCCATATAATAAATATAATAAATATGATAATTATCAATACACAGGCCTTTAAAAGCAGCTTAACGTCATCCCAGGCACTTTGTTATCACCATATATAGATATAATATCCCTATATTTATTGCCCAGTCTATAAAATATGCATTTTTAAAGTGACTTAGCCGTCACCGCTGACCTCTGACCTCTGTCTTTTGTCCCTGTAATAACAGCTCAGAGTCAGACGGTCGATAAAAACACAGTTTTATTCCACTCTACGGTGCTTATATATGAATATAAATATATAAATATACATATATATATGTATGAAAAACATCCATACATCTGCTCTCTCTGCACCTCTCTACACTTACATTCAAATCCCAGCCTTTCGACACAAAGCGTTGTATTCACCGACCCTATAATCAACAGCAGGGGGCGGCGACCGCGACGATAGGAAACGAGGAAACCGCTAAACGTCTGAAGCAGCGATTTAACTCGGGGTCTGATCTGAAAATGTTTTCTTAAAACAAGCGGCGGCCGATAAAAGAGCCCGTGGTGAGATGATTCCGCTCGTTTTCAAATGCTAATCCGCAACCGCTAATGTGTCATTTTTCTCCCCGACAGCAGATTCACACACAAGTGAATCAAAGTGGAATTTTCCTGCATATTCCTCTCTGTGTTCGTCTCCCCTCAGGAATGTTATTATTGTCTTCCATATTGTCTGAAAGCTTCGCATTTCTTTTTTTTTTTATTGCTTTGTTCCATCTGTTTTATACGTTTTTTATGAAACGCAGCCACTTTTTTTTTTTTTTTTTTTTTTCCCGGGCTGAACCAACTCCACACTGTGAGACTTTGTTTAAAGCGCGTTTAAAAACACACACACACACACACACACACTTCACGTCACGCAAAATGTCACTGAAAACACGGACGTATCCGTGGTAACGTCCTCTACGTTGACCAAAATAACATTTTAGCCACTTTAGCATAGCACTCTTCTTATTAGATTCAGTCTATGGTGTTTTAAGAATGAGTTAATTGCGTTATTTCACTGTTAAACATACTTTTCTAACAGGAAACTGAATTCCGTAGACCGTAAACTCTCCCACACCAAACCCCATAGAGAAAACTGTCAATTTTAACATCACAGCACACAGGAGTTCACAGGAGTCGTTGATCCACTGCTGACTCCATCACTAACTTACAATGTCTTATATTAGTGAATTCGGCTTTTGAAATTATTCATTCAGTTGAACATAAGTGGCACAAAGTGACCACACGAGGCAGCAGCAGACCAGCAGCTCCTGTGTCCCTGTGAGCTAAAATCACTGATTTTCTCAATGGGGTTTGGTGTGAGGGAGAAAAAACAATTTTAAAAATGTATAAAAACACATTAATTTCTTAAAATACTGTAGATTTAAAGGAACTTTAACGTAACATTTACGCACAGCAGCGTTTAAACGCTCAAGCGAGTGAACGGCTGGTTCTAATTGGACGCGTTAGCGTTAGCGTTATCGGGTTTTAAATTACCGCAAAAAAAAAGGCTTTTCCCCTTTTCCTTAAACGTGGACTCGACCGTTGTAATTACGCCGACTTTGCCGCCGCCGCGGCCGAGGCAACGAGACAACGACGACACGGAAAGTTGTCGGACGGAAAATGGTAAAAAAAATCTGCTCCACGAAACTCCACGGTTTCCTCACACGGAGAAACATAAGAGGCTTCACACTCTCTTATCTTCAAATTGGTGCTGTGTTGAAGGAATTTCACAACTTATTTGAAATAATCCCCCCCCACCCCCCCCCTCACTGCAACACACACACACACACACACTCTCTCTCACACACACACACACACACACACACCCCCTCACACACACACACACACACACACACACACACACACACACTGTGCACACCAGCGTCGCTGAGCCTCGGCCATGAAATGGGATTCTCAGGGATGAGAGCTGCTCTTTGTGATCACAGAGGGGGATCCACCACACACACACACACACACACACACACGGTGACTCTCAGTGTGTGTGTGTGTGTGTGTGTGTGTGTCTTTATGTTGAGAAACACACACACACACACACACACACACACACACACACACACATCTGAAAAATGAGACAAACACTTCTTTTTCTCTGAAGGCTCTCTGGAATGAATGTTGTGGGACTTGACTGTTTCTATGGCAACGGCAGCCCATTTACTCCCCATGGTTTGTGCGAGTGAGTGTGTGTGTGGTGTGTGTGTGTGTGTGTGTGTGTGCAGAAATAACGTGTGCGTTCAAATGTGTGTTTTTGTTCAAACAGCGGGAAAAAACTGCACATCACATACGTACATGTGGTGTTTGCATTGTGTGTGTGTGCGCGATTGCGTGTGCGAGAGTGTGTGTGTGTGTGTGTGTGTGTGTGTGTGTGACCCTGCTGTCGTCGCCGGTGGCCGATCAGAACCAAACATGGCGACATCTGTCGTCGTTTCCACAGGAAACTGAATCAAACGGATGCATTTATGTTTAAAAATATATATATTAAAAATTTAAATATATATATATGTATATATATATATATACATATATATATATATATTATAAAATAAACTCCCGGAGCTCTTCAAGAAAAACAGCTGCTCACAAATACAAAAAATAAAGAATAACTTGCGATATATCAAAATGATATATCGTTACTGTCGTTTAATCTTAAAAAAAAACGATCCACACTATACATGTCGTGGTGTGCAGTGACCACAGTGGCCACCGTGTGGCGCTAGAGAGGTAAAGTCGTAAAGGAGTAGAGCAAATAAAATGTAAACCACTCCCTGAAATCTTCACGTAAATGAAAGGTTGTCGTGGTTTTATAAAACAGGAAGTACACCTGTTTCTGCACGTGTGTGAGGCGGCTACGTGCTACTCCTGCTAGCATACTTTTGGCCACTGGGTGGCGCTCATTTCGGACAGCATCTCAGTGACTGATGTCAGATCGTAAATTTCACCAAATTCTGTCACTTTTTGTTTGTGGCAAGAGCTCCAGAATTGCATTAAGTGAAAGAGAAGCCACCTGCAAACATACTTTTGGCCACTAGGTGGCTCTATTTTTCCGACACAGACCTGGGACCAATGTCGGATTTTTGTAAAAGGTGTGCTTCAAAAAGAAGATGAAAAAGTATAGTGACACAATGGAAGCCTGCTATGTGTGATTCCGACATGCTAACGCACTTTTGGCCACCGGGTGGCGCTCTATTCAGACAGAGTATTGGGGACCAGTGTCAGATCACAGATTTCACCAAATTTTATGACTTTTTGTTCACGACAAGAGCCTCAAAATTGCGTTCAAAGAGTAAGCGAAAGAAAGAACGTTGAGAAGCCAGCTGCAAACATACGTTTGGCCACTAGGTTTTGCTCTTTTTAGACCCAGATCTCGGACCAGTGTCATTTCACAAATTTCGCAGAATTGCAATCACAGAATTTCGTAACATTTTGCGAATGCTAAGACGCTCAAACGTGAGCTCAAAGACTACGTGAAAGAAAACCAAGAGTATGTGAACCCCGTAGACCACATGTTGGTTACTGAAGGTGTACTTCCTGTTGCCAGTAGGTGGCGCAATCAGTCGCTACCAAGTCTATCAGATCACAAATTTCGCAGAATTGCCAACATTCGCAAAAATTTGGTGAATGCTAAGACTCAAACGTGCGTTCTAGACTATATGGACCGTAGACCACATGTTGGTCACTGAAGGTGGACTTCCTGTTGCCAGTAGGTGGCGCAATCAGTGGCTACTGAGTCTATGAGATCACAAATTTCGCAGAATTGCCAAATTTCGTAAACATTTTGTGAATGCTAAGACTCAAACGTGCGCTCGAGACTATATGAACCGTAGACCACATGTTGGTTACTGAAGGTGTACTTCCTGTTGCCAGTAGGTGGCGCAATCAGTCGCTACTGAGTCTATCAGATCACAAATTTCGCAGAATTGCCAACATTCGCAAAAATTTGGTGAATGCTAAGACTCAAACGTGCGCTCGAGACTATATCAACCGTAGACCACATGTTGGTCACTGAAGGTGGACTTCCTGTTGCCACTAGGTGGCACAATTAGTGGCTTCGTTTACGTTAGCGCCGGTGTGTCGATTATCGCGTCGCACGAGGAAGGAGCGACGATGTATACGTCGCCAAAAAACCCGTCAAAAAAGTGCGGGAAAATGCTTTCGGACCCAAATTGTTCCTCCCGTGACACGTGTGTGGGCCCCGCCCCCAGAGTTTGAGAACCACAGATGCAATGAACAGTGGACTTTTTAAAGAGTCGTGTCTGTGCAGAGCAGCACAACAGGCAGTAATGAGTCCTTTGAGCTGTAATTCCTGTAAAAAGCCGCTCGCAGAATGAAAAATATTGAGCGTCTGAAAATGAGTGTAATGGCTGCCTCTGCCTTTGATGTACATTTGAACCTTTCACTCATTTATTCTTTCCCTCGGAGCCTTGAAGTGGTTCAGTCCATGCAGAAAATGACCGGGACTCATCTTCATCCTCGTCGTCGTCGTCGCTCTTCACTTAGCCCTGAAGCTTCTCGTTATTTTTTAAAAACACAACAAACAAAGAGTTGAGAAGAAGAAGAAGATAATTAAAGTTTAGATGAAAGCCGACATGTTGTTTGTACAGGATACTGTCTTTGATCACACACACACACACACACACACACAGGAAACTAAAGTTTATAAAACCACTCACTCTCCCACACCAAAGTCCAAAAGAAAATCGATGATTTTAACATCACAGAGACACAGGAGTTCACAGGAGTTGTTGATCCACTGCTGCCTCCAGGAATAACTCCTTAAACCAAAGATAACACAAAAGTGTGGCTTTTATTTTGTAGGAATAACTCCTTAAACCAAAGATAACATACTAATATCTATTTTATTTTGTAGGAATAACTCTCTCAACCAAAGATAAAATAAAAACGTGGCTATTATTTTGTAGGAATAACTCCTTAAACCAAAGATAGCATAATAATATCTATTTTATTTTGTAGGAATAACTCTCTTAACCAAAGATAAAATAAAAACGTGGCTTTTATTTTGTAGGAATAAATCCTTAAACCAAAGATAACATAATAATATCTATTTTATTTTGTAGGAATAACTCTCTTAACCAAAGATAAAATAAAAACGTGGCTTTTATTTTGTAGGAATAACTCCTTAAAATAAAGATAACACAAAAATGTGTCTTTTATTTTGTAGGAATAACTTCTTAAACCAAAGATAACATAATAATATCTATTTTATTTTGTAATATACAACAGGAAGTAGTATGCTGGCTCTGAGCAGCAGGGGGCGCTGACTGTCCCTCTAACGTCTCCCTTCCTCCTTTTCCTCTCAGTTCGGTGGCGTTTGTGGCTTCTGTGGCGGAGAAGGTCAACACATGATAAACTCTTCTAAAACACTGGAACACGTCCACTTCCTCCCAATATCTTTAAAGTGGATCGCCTTCAAATTAGACGAGAGGGAGGAAATGTCACGGCGCGCACACACACACACACACACACACACGCACACACACACGCACACACACACACACACACACACACTTCAAAGGTTATTCTCTGACCTTATTGAGGCTCATATCTAAGGAAATAAAATGGGAGTCTGCTCCGCACTGAATGCTCTTTTTTTTCCGTTGTTGTTGCCGCGACGACTACGACGCTAACCCAACTGCCCCCCCCCCCCCCCCCCCCACACACACACACCACTTAATCCCGACCCCCCCCCCCCCCAACCCCAACCTCCACCTTTATTTTGTATTTTATTTCATTTTATTCCTGGAAGAAGAATAAATGAAAGAAAAGTTGAAGGACTGGAAACTCAAAAGCTCCAAAAGCTTCATTTCGGCGGCGGCGACTGCCTTTGTGACAGAAAAATTACACACACACACACACACACACTCTTGTACTTGCTGCACAATGAGGACCGGGTAAACGTGCTGACAAAGTGAGGACCAGCATTTCCACTTTATAACTCAACACAATTACAAATATCTACTTCATGAATGACATCTATAAAAAGAACTACAGGGTGCAGTACCATAAAATGTCTGCAGGTGGAGCCCCAGAGCAAAAAGTACGTGAAACTTTTTTTTTGTACCACATTGAGGACCTCTGTTAAAAACAGAGCGTAGCATGTTTAGAAGTGATTTCAATGAAAACAAAGTGAGGACCGGCCAAAATGTCCCCACTTTGTTGGTTAAAAAACCCTCACTGGTCCTCAGTATGACACAAGTACAAGAACACACTGATACACACACATATTCTTGTACTTCATACTGAGGACCAGCATTTCCACTTTATAACTCAACACAATTACAAATATCTACTTTACTTGATGAATACTGGGTGCAGTACCATAAAATGTCTGCAGGTGGAGCCCCAGAGCAAAAAGTGCGTAAAGATGGTCTTTTATTTGGTAGGAATAACTCCTTAAACCAAAGATAACAAATTCTTGACGTTAAAAAAAAGTCTGTTTTATTTTGTAAGAATAACTGTTAATATGAAAGATAATGAAAAAATACATCTTTTATTTTGTAGGAATAACTCCTTAAACCAAAGATAACATAATGATGTCAATTTTATTTTGTAAAAATAACCCATAAAATTAAAGATAACATAAAAACATTTATTTTATTTTGTAGGAATAACTCTCTTAACCAAAGACAACACAACAACGTGTCTTTTATTTTGTAAGAACAACTCCTTATATGAAAGACAACACAAAAATGTGTCTTTTATTTTGTAGTAATAACTCTCTAAACCAAAGATAACATATTAACATCTATTTTATTTTGTAAGCAAAACTCTTATTATGAAAGATAATGTAAAAATACATCTTTTATTTTGTAGGAATAACTCCTTAAACCAAAGATAACATTAAAACGTGTCTTTTATATTGTAAGAACAACTCCTTATATGAAAGACAACACAAAAATGTGTATTTTATTTTGTAGGAATAACTCCTTAAACCAAAGATAACATATTAATATCTACTTTATTTTGTAGGAATAACTCTCTTAACCAAAGACAACACAACAACGTGTCTTTTATTTTGTAAGAACAACTCCTTATATGAAAGACAACACAAAAATGTGTCTTTTATTTTGTAGTAATAACTCTCTAAACCAAAGATAACATATTAACATCTATTTTATTTTGTAAGCAAAACTCTTATTATGAAAGATAATGTAAAAATACATCTTTTATTTTGTAGGAATAACTCCTTAAACCAAAGATAACATAAAAACGTGTCTTTTATATTGTAAGAACAACTCCTTATATGAAAGACAACACAAAAATGTGTATTTTATTTTGTAGGAATAACTCCTTAAACCAAAGATAACATATTAATATCTACTTTATTTTGTAGGAATAACTCTCTTAACCAAAGATAACACAAAAACGGGTCTTTTATTTTGTAGGAATAACTCCTAGCTTAAAACAGGGTTTTTGTACCATACTGAGGACCTCTGTTAAAAAACAGAGTGTATCATGTTGACGACATCAGGAAGTGATTTCAATGAAAACGAAGCGAGGACTGGCCAAAATGTCCCAACTTTGTAAAACTGTCCTCACTTTGTTGGTTAAAAACCCCTCACTGGTCCTCAGTATGCAGTACAAGTACAAGAACACACACTCTCACACACACACACACACACAGAGTAGAGCGTTGTGTGTTGCGGCAGCTAAAGACATGTCAGGGCCACACTGAGTCTGATTCAAGCGCTCCTTCTTTCTTGTTGCCACTTATTTGCACAAAAGCCGCCATGACGGGCATTTGTGAAAAGAAGCGAGCAGACGCACTTTCTCTTTCTCTCTCTGCAGAGATTCTGCAATAATAATAATAACACAAAAGGAGAATTATTCATACTCAGACTCAAAGGTCTGAATGTGCCAACCTGTCCATTAGGTGGTGTATTTTGCACAAAGGCTGGAATTCAACCTCAGGAATTACGCCGTTAGCTCAGAGTGTCACTCTTCCGCACCAAAGCCCACGGAGAAAAACACAGATTTTTAGCATCGCAGGGACACGGGAGCTAATGTGACACCTCTGGTGTTAGCCGCTAAAGTTAGCATCCATGCCCAACAACATATGCTATCGTTCCATCGTTAAGAACACGTTCACTTTTTTTCTTTAACCACTCACTCTCCCACACCAAAGCCCATAGAGAAAAACACAGATTTTTATGCTATCTTCCATCGTTAAGAACACGTTCACTTATTTTTCTTTAACCACTCACTCTCCCGCACCAAAGCACATAGAGAAAAACACGGATTTTTAGCATCGCAGGGACACGGGAGCTAATGTGACACCTCTGGTGTTAGCCGCTAACGTTAGCATCCATGCCCAACAACGTATGCTATCGTTCCATCGTTAAGAACACGTTCACTTCTTTTTCTTGAATCACTCACTCTCCCACACCAAAGTCCATAGAGAAAATCAGTGATTTTAGCTTCGCGTGGACACAGGAGCTGCTGTGTCACTTCTGGTGTTAGCTGCTAACGTTAGCATCCATGCCCAACAACTTATGCTATCATTCCGCATTATTGTTTTTATTATTAGCATGTATTATTAGCTCACTCTCCCACACCAAAGCCCATAGGGAAGATCTCTGATTTTAGCATCCGTGCACAACAACTTATGCTATCATTCGGGCATTATTGTTTTCACAGTCACGTTAGCACGTTAGCATATAAATCACCCACTCACTTTTCACCCGCAAGACTTAGCTGATAAAATAAACGTCAGTTTAAGTCTACGATATCTTAGGAACACGTTCACGTCTTTATCTTTAACAACAGGAAACTGACGTTTGTAAACCACTCACTCTCCCACACCAAAGCCCATAGAGAAAACCAGTGGCTTTAGCTCACAGGGACACAGGAGCTGCTGGTCTACTGCTGCCTCGTGTGGTCACTTTGTGTCACTGAGCGAAGGATTTCAAAGGCCGAATTAATGAAAATAAGACATATAAATTTACTGATGGAGGCAGCAGTGGATCAACAGCTCCCGCGTGCCGTGACGAGCTGCGACGTTAAAATCGTTGATTTTCTCTGTGGGCTTTGGTGTGAGGAGAGCGAGCGTTTTTTCCTACGCCTTTGAATACGTCCGCGTTCGCACAGACGATGTTATAAAACAGTGTTTTTACGGGAGGATATTGAGCTGGTTGTTTCCACCTGCTGCTCAATAAAGCGAGCCCAGATTCGATTTCTGCGGGCGGGCGGTCGGCGAAATGAAGACGCCGCGCTTTCGCTTTGACGCCTCTCTGGATCGGATTATGAAATGCAGGGGTTCGTTTCAGATCTGGCAACCCCCGCCGCCAGATAATAACGGCTCTGAGTGACGCGCCGAGAGGCAGACGGGACTCGTTCTTCTTCTTCTTCTTCTTCTTCCTCCCGAGCTGTTTGTCCAGGCTCTGTAATCAGCGTCAGCGCTCGTCAAGCCTCCCCGACGGCAAATTTGACATTTCCGAACAAAGCCGCGGCTCCGGCGGGGGGAAGGAGGTCTGACGGCGACAGGAAAGCAGCGGGGCGAGCGATCGCGGTGGCAAAAAGGTGCTAATGAGCATGTTGGGAGCTCGCAGGTGGTTTTTAGTGATGACAAAGTGGCTTTCACCTGTCTGCTCTGCTGCCACCTCACGTAGCACGGCACATCACAGCGGAGCTCTATTAGATAACAGTGAGGAGACGGAGGGAGGGGGGGGGGGGGGGTAAATGGAAAAAGAGACAGAGCGAGGGAGGGAGAGAGGGAGGGAACGAGAAGAGAATACAAAAGAGAGAGACGACGGTGAAGTTTGCCGAGTCGCTCATTAGCGAGAGCAGAGGTTGATTCACGCCGACCTGACCGCAAACACTGAAGCCTTTTAGCATCGCGATGGAAAAACTGACTGTGCTGTTGTTTTATCTGCTGCTGAAAACACGACGATCACTTTAGCTTTTTAGCTTCGGGGAGATTTAATTTCCTGGACACGACACGACTCGACTAAACGTGTTTTTTTACTTTACCATTAGGGATAGAAACTGGTATCTGCTGCGAGCTACTACCTATAGTTCCAAATTCTACTTATAGTCCACAAATCTGCTTATAATTCCAAATTCGTCTTATAGTCCAACAATCTACATATAGCCCCAAATTCAACTTAAAGTCCCAAAATCTACTTATAGTCCCAAATTCTACTTAGTCCCAAATTCTACTTATAGTATATTTATAGTCCCAAATTCTACTTATAGTATATTTATAGTCCCAAATTCTACTTATAGTCCCAAATTCTACTTGTAGTCTACAAATCTGCTTATAATTCCAAATTTGTCTTATAGTCCAACAATCTACATATAGCCCCAAATTCAACTTAAAGTCCCAAAATCTACTTATAGTCCCAAATTCTACTTAGTCCCAAATTCTACTTATAGTATATTTATAGTCCCAAATTCTACTTATAGTATATTTATAGTCCCAAATTCTACTTATAGTCCCAAATTCTACTTGTAGTCTACAAATCTGCTTATAATTCCAAATTTGTCTTATAGTCCAACAATCTACATATAGCCCCAAATTCAATTTATAGTCCCAAAATCTACTTGTAGTCCCACATTATACGTATAGTCCCAAATTCTACTTGTAGTCAAGTTCCAAATTCTACTTAGGTCCATTCCCAAATTCTACTTAGTCCCAAATTCTACTTATAGTATATTTATAGCCCCAAATTCAACTTATAGTCCCAAAATCTACTTGTAGTCCCAAATTATACGTATAGTCCCAAATTCTACTTGTAGTCAAGTTCCAAATTCTACTTGAAGTCCATTCCCAAATTCTACTTAGTCCCAAATTCTACTTATAGTATATTTATAGTCCCAAATTCTACTTATAGTCCATTCCCAAATTCTACTTATAGTCCATTCCCAAATTCTACTTATATTCCCAAATTCTACTTATAGTCCATTCCCAAATTCTACTTATAGTCCATTCCCAAATTCTACTTATATTCCCAAATTCTACTTATAGTCCATTCCCAAATTCTACTTATAGTCCATTCCCAAATTCTACTTATAGTCCATTCCCAAATTCTACTTAGTCCCAAATTCTACTTATGGTATATTTATAGTCCCAAATTCTACTTATAGTCCCACATTCTACTTTGTCCCAAATTCTACTTATAGTATATTTATAGTTACAAATCCTAGATATAGTCCCGTCCCAGAATCTACTTATAGTCCGGAATTATACATAGTCTATTTATATTCCCAAATTCTTCTTATTTAATCCACTGATTCTAATGATTCAGTTTTAAACCCAAAACAACTGCTTCGCTCTTTTGTTGCGTTTGTGTTGCGTAGAAAAACCGCGTCACGGCAGTTTCACGCAGCCGTGCTACGATGACTCCGCCCACGTTGAGGAGGAGGAGGAGGAGCTATGAAGTCCTGGAAAACAGACTATGAATCACACTATCCAGGTACGTTAGTCCGACTAAGACGAGCTCCATTTTAGTCCGACTAAGACGTGTTTCCGTGACACGGAGAAAACTGATTTACTGTCTTCGTCTTTGACTAAAAATCGGACTTTTCACACGTGGTAGCATTTAGCCGCTAACACCTGAGCACAGCAGTAGCTACAGAGCAGCAGCTGCTACCTGGTGTACGACGTCCTCACAGGAAGGACAAGAACACGTCTTTGTTCAGTGGAACATTTAGAGGTAACAGAAAAAGGACCTCGCTGTTCTCGTCTCCGTGTTTTACTTACAAACATGGCTGCACCGCACTTATAATCACAGTTTACGTTTTCTTTTTTTTTAAACGTTATGCTAAACCTTCTACATCTAAGTGCACGGTTTTCCACTTTAAAACGTCTTGTTTTGAAGCTTTTGGCAGCAAATTAATGGATTCAGAGTTTGGTTCAAACACTCCCAAGTTTTGTTTAGACGACATTTCCTTCACCGAGCCAAACAAATATGCAGAAAGTGACGTTCGTAAACCGTAAAACTCTCCCACACCAAACCCTATAGAGAAAATCAGCGATTTTAGCTCACAGGGACAAAGGCGCTATGGGTCTGCTGCTGCCTCGTGTGGTCACTTTGTGTCACTGATGTTAATCTGAATGAAGATTTTCAAAAGCCGAATTTACTAAATAAGTAATTTGAACTTAGTGATGGAGGCAGCAGTGGATCAACAACTCCTGTGAACTCCTGTGTGCTGTGATGTTAAAATCACTGATTTTCTCTATGGACTTTGGTGTGAGAGAGTTTACGGTCTACGAACTTCAGTTTTCTCTTGGAAAATCCTGTCAAACAGTGAAATAAAGACAAAAACATGTTCTTAAGATGTCTTGGATTTAAGCTGATGTCAAATTTATTAGGTTTTTTAACAGGAAACTGAAGTTTGTAAACCGTAAACTCTCCCACACCAAACCCCATAGAGAAAACCAGTGATTTTAGCTCACAGGGACACAGGAGCGGCTGGTCTACTGCTGCCTCGTGTGGTCACTTTGTGTCACTGAGGTCAATCTGAACAGATACTTTTTAAAGCCGAATTGTCAAAATAAGACATTTGAAGTCAGTGATGGAGGCAGCAGTGGATCAACAACTCCTGTGAACTGTGATGTTAAATGGACGTAAAATCGCTGATTTTCTCTATGGGGTTTGGTGCGGGAGAGTGAGTGCTTTACAAACTCAAGTTTCCCGTTGAAAAAACATTGTCTAACAGTGAAGATAAAGACTCGAACACGTCCATATAACAGGTTTTAGGCAGAACTGTGTCAAACTGGGTCAAAAAAACCACGTCTTCCCCGGGCCGCGCGGTCACGACGGCGGCAGCTCCTCGTTAGCTTTAGCCGAGAAAACTCTTGCTTACGTGACATATTTAATTGGCTTTAACGAGATTAGCGGCGGGGGGCAAACCTGGGACCGGGCGGTTTCCCCCGGCGTCGCAGCCAGCGCTGCAATAACTCAGAGGAGGAAACGGTGCTTAATAAAGGCCCGGGAGCTAAATATTGCCTCGGGGCCCCCACAGGTTAATCCATCCATGTCAGTAATAATGCAAAGTGATTTGTTGTAAATGAGCTGGAATAAGTGGTGCAGTTATTTAAAGTGTACCTGCGTGAGTTTGTCCTCCGGTTTACCCGAGCGCCTCAGCTGTCAGCGCCGCGTTAAAAAACCGGCTAAATCAGCTCTTCCGCAACCGACTTGTCATTATCTCGGATTTTATTTTATTTTTTTCCCCCCTGACTGTCCGGCGTTTGTCGTCGTCGTGGCGGAGAGTGCTGATGCGGGAGAAAACCCCCGGCGTGACGCAACGTGATCGGACGACAGGTTGAAACAAGACGCGGAGGTTTTTCTAAATCCGGCGGCGAGTGGGAGCGAGCGCTGATAAGCGCGCGGCGACATGAAGCGTTAGCGAGGCAAACGCTCACCTGATTGTCAAGTCGGCGTTACGCTGCGGCGGCGGCGGCGGCGGCGGCGGGGGGGGGGGGGGGGTTGGACGAGCCACGCTCTGCCTGTTAACACTCGGGCGAAAAAAAAAAAACCAGCCAGCTTCGTCTAATGGCCTCGCCAAAACTTTTCATTCTATAATTGGCAGGCGGCCGCGGCCCGAGATTGATAAATGAGTGTCAGCCATCAGCGGTTTTTCCCCGAGCGTTAGACATGCCAGCGCTGGAGGAGTCGGGGAAATCAAAATAATTTAAATAAATAAGGTGCCAAGCGATGGCAGCGCTCCCTCCAAACATGGCAGATGAGAGGGGGGAACGAGGGAGGGGGACGAGAGGCTGCGGTGTCAGGCTTCACCTCCTCTCCAGGACCGCTCACCGCTAAACCGCTATTAGTGACAAAAACCTGCCAGATAGTCACTCGCCCGCCTGTGTGTGTGTGTGTGTGTATAAGAGTGTGTGTGTGTGTGTATAAGTGTGTTAGCAGAGGCCTGATCATCTGATTGAAACAATGCACCAGTAATCAGTGGGAGTTTACACCTCAGGAGGAGCTCATTTTCACTTCCCCCTCCTCCTGGCGCACGTCTGGCCTTTTTTTTTTTTTTTTTTTTGTTGTTTTGTTTGTGAGTTGTTCGCACAGTCGACGTGTGATGTGATCAGCGTAAAATGAAGCTGCAGCAGCTGCCTGTGCGAAGCACCGGGGAGGCGGCGGCTGTAGCAGCAGCAGCAGCAGCGTTTACATCAGCAGAGTTAGCCAAAAGCAGCAGAGTTAGCAGCTGCAGCTTTAACTGCAGCAGAGATAGCAGCAGCAGCGTTTGCATCAGCAACACTTACAGCAGCAGAGTTAGCAATGGCAGCATTAGCAACAGTAGCTTTAACTGCAGAGTTAGCAACAGCAGCGTTTACAGCAGCATAGTTAGCAACAGTAGCGTTTACAGCAGAGTTAGCAACGGCAGCATTAGCAACAGTAGCTTTTACAGCAGCAAAGTTAGCAACAGCTGCTTTTACATCAGCAGAGTTAGCAACAGCAGCACTGAAAGCAGAGTTAGCGACAGCAGCGTTTACATCACCAGACTTAGTAACATCAATGCTTACAGCAGCATAGGCAACAGCAGCATTTACAGCAGCAGAGTTAGCAAAGGGCAACATTAGCAACAACAGCTTTTACAGCAGCACATTAGCAAAGGCAGCTTTAAAAGCAGCAGCATGAGCAATAGCAGCTGTAACAACAGCAGTGTTAGCAACAGCATTAGTATCAGTGTTAGCAGCAGCAGCATTAGTAGCATTGTAAGCAGCCTTAGCAGCAGTATTAGCCACAGTAGCATGTTAGCAGCAGTAGCATTAGTAGCATTTTAAGCAGCAGTATTAGCCACAGTAGCATGTTAGCAGCAGTAGCATTTTAAGCAGCAGTATTAGCCACATTAGCAGTCATGTTAGCAGCAGCCTGAGCATTAGCAGCAGTGTTAGCAGCAGCAGCATTAGTAGCATTTTAAGCAGCCTTAGCAGCAGTATTAGCCACGTTAGCAGTCATGTTAGCAGCAGCATGTGTAGCATTATTAGCACCAGCATTAGTAGCAGCAGTGTCAACAACAGCATTAGCAGCAGTGTTAGCATTAGCAGCTGTGTACGTTACCTGTGCTCTGATGTGCAGGATGATGTTGATGCGACGTCGTCATCAGATTCTCGCGCGCGTCGACACTTCCTGTTAAATAATTAGCATGACTGAGTTCACCTGTGAACACACACACACACACACACACGCATGAACACACACACCTGTTGTTTCTGTGTGACTGTGAACACACATGTGAACACACACACACACCTGTTCTCTGAGGCTGTGAACACACACACACGTGTTATTTTAAGACCCGTGTTCACCGACAGAAGAATCCTCACAGTGACAACATGGCCGCCGACAGGAAAAAGTGATTTTAACAACTTTAACAAAAGACTCAACTCGTAAAAAAAATAAAAAATCTACGTCTTTTTTTCACTACAAACTTTAACGACAGGAAACTGACGTTTGTAAGCCACTCACTCTCCCACACCAAAGCCCATAGAGAAAATGAGCGATTTAAGCTCACGTGGACTGGACACAGTCGCTGCTGGTCTGCTGCTGCCTCGTGTGGTCACTTTGTGTCACTTTCCTGTCTTAAACCTGGTCCTAATGAGGCAGAAAGTCACTTCTAAAGGCTTTGGGTTTAAGTTTAGGATTGTGGTTCTGGGTTAAGTTAAGTTAAGTTAAGTTAACGTTAGACATGGACTAGTTATAGTTAAAGTTAACGATAAAGCTTTGTTTCGTCTGTTTAAACTAGTGCTGAGTCCTTTATGTGTGTGTGTGTGTTTGATGAGCAGTGGGTTTTTGCTAATTAAGGCCTCTGTAGTGTCGCCGTTGGTCGCACACACACACACACACACACACTGACAGCGGGGATGACTCGTCTGGTTGAAGCTAACTGCTGCTACGTCGCTACATCGCTGACATTAATAGCGCGTGTGTGTTTACAGCGCGTGGTTAAAACACAAGAAAGAAAGAAAGAACACTCGTTGTAAAGAGACGTTTCATTTTTCCATCCAATTATTCTGTGAGGAAGCGTCGAGCCTCCTCCTCCTCTTCTTCTTCCTCCTCCTCGTCTTCTTCGTGTTACGTGAAAACCCTTCCCACCGCCGCAGAAACAGAGCCGTTAAGCTCGGAGCTTTTGCTTCGCTCGCCCCGCTAATTCAACAGGAATCCTGTTGTCTCTCCAAAAAAAGAAGAAGAAAAAAACCTCCGCCAATTTGTCTTCCTTTTTTGTTCCGTGCTCTGAAGTCTGTGGGAAAATATGCTGATGAAAGAAAAGAGAGGGGGAAAAACAAGAGAAAACGCCGTGTTTTTAACGCCGCCGCGTCTTGTTAGCTCGTTTTTCTGCCCGACGTGTCACTTTTTTCAAAATAAAATATTTAAATGTTTTTTTTTTCTTCTTTCCACCGGATCAAACATCTCATAGCAAGAAAACAACTTGGAAAAACAAAAGTGTTTTTACCCATAATCCATCAGTGCAGGTGTATGTGTGTGTGTGTGTGCAGCTCAGCTTGTCGCTAATCCTTCACACAAGCTTTTCCCGCTAATTAGCAAACGCCGACTTTAGCAACACAACGCACGTTGTTTTTCTGGATTCTTCTGTGTGTGTGTGTGTGTGTTCAGAAGAAAAGAGGCGTTAAAGGAGCATTGCAAAACACTTCAAATGAAGTATTTGTATGTAAAGTCGCTATATACATATGTATCTGGACACGCTAGCTTCCTTCGCGAGTCGCCCGCCAAGTTTGACGCCTGTAGATTGAACCGTTGGACAGTTACGCAGTTAATCCATAAATTAATACCAATATTTTGGGTTAAATGTTGTTTCTCCTGCTCAGAACGTCATGCTAGCAACCTTCTGTTGTTAGCATTGTCATTAATAGTGTTTAATAACGTTTATTTACGAGAATTTGTTATCAAAACTAACGTTAAATCACAATTTTCGAATGAGGCGTTAAAGGAGCATTGCAAAACACTTCAAATGACGTATATTTGCATATAAAGTCGCTATATACGTCGTATTTTGACACGCTATTGTCCTTCGTAAGTCGCCGCATGAACCGTCGGACAGTTACACGCATTAAAAGTACAGTAATTTAATTTAATTTAACACATAAATTAATACAAATATTTTGGGTTAAATTTCCTGCTCAGAATGTCATGCTAACGGTCGTTAGCGTGGATTAAGTCAGACTATTTTCGAAACTAAGGGGGAGAATTGACTGTGGACTCGTCATGAGTAATGTTTAATAACGTTAATTTACAAAAAAAAAATCAAAGCTAAAGCCATAAAACGACTGCTTTCTTCCCCCCTGAGCCTGAGGGAGAATGGTTGAGTCCAAATAGGGGGTGTGGCTTATGCTCCAGGACAAAACCCTCAAAGAAAATCAAAAATACCTTTATAATAAACACAATATAATGAAAAATCAACACTGTTTTGAGGAAATGATAGATGAAAAAATGCAATTTATTAAGTAAATAAGTCAAAAATGGTCAGTTATTAATAGTATTTATAAAGTGGTTGCCACGGCGACACAATCCGTCAGTGGATGATCCACAGGTTCCCAAAATGTTCTGCCATAAGGTCGTCGTTAAAAAAACATCAGGTTGAATACGGCGACAGCTGCTTAACGTCGCTTTTCTGCAAAAAAAAAAAAATAATAATAATAATAAAACAACACTGTAGGAAAAATAAAGCTGGTGTTTCTGACCTTCGCGGCTCAGTGAGTGAGTGAGTGAGTGATCAGAATTTGTGAGTGACAGCTCGCGGCGCTAGCTTTGGCAGCGTTGTCACAGGAAACACTGACGGATGACTGAGACGACGGACGCCTGTCGCTCCTGCTCCCAAACACTGTTTTCCTGTACTGTTAAATACCTGACGTCCAAAGTGTCGTACGCAGCAAAAATGATCCACGGTTAGCGAAGAAACGTAGCGTATGTCGTAAATACGGTAATTGAACGGTGAAAATACGGACTCGGATGCCGGCGTTGACGATGAAAATCAACGTCGGTTTAAGTCTACGATACCTTAAGAACTTCAACTCGCTGTTTGGACGGCGTTTTTCGACGGGAAACTGAAGTTCGTAGACCGTAAAATCGCTGATTTTCTCTATGGGGTTTGGTGTGGGGGAGTGAGTGGTTTACAAACTCAAGTTTTCTGTTAGAAAACCTAATAAAATTGACATCAATTATGTCTAAAACATCTTAAGATTGTGTTTTTGTCTTTATTTCACATTTTGACAGACTTTTCCGAGAGAAAACTGAAGTTCGTAGACCGTAAACTCTCCCACACCAAACCCCGTAGAGAAAACGAGCGATTTTAATGATTTTAACATCACAGCACACACATCACTGAGTTCAAACGTCCTATTTTGTCAATTCGGCTTTTGAAAAACTTTGTTCGGATTTACTTCAGTGACACAAAGTGACCACGCGAGGCAGCAGCTAGACCAGCAGCTCCTGTGTCCCCTGTGAGGTAAAATTGATGATTTTCTCTATGGGGTTTGGTGTGGGAGAGTGAGTGGTTTACAAACTTCAGTTTTTAGTTGTAAAAAGTCTGTATAACTCCGAATGGACGTTGTTTTTACAAACTTTATGACCTGTTATGTTTATTTTCTGTCTCTTTTAAACGATTATTGGTTATTAGGTTACTTACAGTGCAGGCCTTTAGTGGCAAGGAATGAGTCAGAAGTGATTGGTGTTACCAAAACATGTGCATGATGAGAGGTTATTATAGTATTACCACAAATAATACTGTTAATATACCTTTAAAACTGGTTCAGGTCCAGTTTTGTTAATTTTCTTAACAAATTCGGTCGTATTTTGACCCGAAAACGCAGCTTTAACTCGTCTCCGTCTTTGCCTTAAATCTGTGAGGATGTTTTCAAACGTCTCGGACGAAAAAAGGATCAGAGCTGCTCGTGTCTAATTACCCAGAATTCTTTGACTGTAATGCTCGTGGCTGTCAGAGCGTCCCTCCTCCTCCTCCTCCTCCTCCTCCTCTTCCTCCTCTTCCTCCTCCTTCACCGCCGGAGCAATGGCACTAAATGTTTGAAAATAGAAGCTGGGATATTGTTGGAGTGAGCGTGCTGCCTCAGCACACACACCATCCCCATCCTGACACCATTTGGAAGAGGTGCACCCTGGGATATTCTCTCACTGGGACAAAATCCATCTGGATCCGTCTCCCCCGTGGCACAGCGAGGGGGAACCGTGATTGATTTATCAGGCCGGCGTCTCCCCGGCCTCCCTTTAATGAGACAGTAATAGCCGGCGGTCGGAGCGGCGCTCCGGAGACGAATGTGAAGGAGGAGAAGGGCGAGCGACGGAGATCAGAAATGTGGACGGAATATCTAAGAGCGAGCGGCGATCAATCCACACACACACACACACACACACACACTCAAAAGAAAGACTTTATATAACTGAGGCGGTGAAAACGGATCAGAAGTGATGAGAAAATCAAAGCTTGCGAATTCAACAAATGTGTGTTTTTTTCATGAAAAACTGACTGTGAACGTTTTTTACCTTTATTTAAAGTGATAATGTGACGCGTCGCCTCTGATAAAGGTACGAAAACGACCAAAAACGGGCTCTTGACCGACTTTTCCAACTTTGAATTGGTCATTAAATGACTATTAAAAGCGAAAAGCACTTGGAAAAAGTTTACGTTTAAATCTACGACGTCTTAAGAACGCGTTCACGTCTTTATCGCACTGTTAGACAGCGTTTTTCAACAGGAAACTGAAGTTCCGTAGACCGTAAACTCTCCCAACACCAAACCAAAAAGGTTTTAGTTTCACCATACATCACGACTACGACGTCTGACCCAGTCTGGCTGCTCACTTAGAATAATATCTTATAATACAGATGTGTTTCTGGGTCACTGAAATTAAAAAGCACAATTTATATACTATATATTTAAAATCGTTGAACCTTAGTGAACAAATTAATGAAATGTGATGTCTTTTTTTGTTGTAAAATGTACGGTTAGCTAAAAACATTCATGGCTAACAGTTGGAAGATAAACGAGTGTTGTCATGTTGGAATATTCTTCACCTGCTGTGCGTCCGGAGTCATTTTAAAACAAAAATAAGCTTGAATTCATCGGCCAAATGGGGTGAATTACATTTTGTTTGGCTGGAATTCTTAAAACAGGACAAAATTCCAGAAAGCTGTACAAGAAATTCTATCATCTAAGAATTGTTGACTAAAAAATTAGTCTTTGTTTACTCGATCGAGCTGAATTTAAATTATATTATATTACATTTCTTATATTTTCATTTCTGTATTTCACACAAAGCAGAAACACGTCTTAAAAATCAGGGTTTTTTTTCGTCACCACATTTAAACCAGTCGTAGACCTTATTTTTATAGCTAATTAGCGTCGCCGCGAACATGATACGAATAATAGTTTTACGATCTTCACTGACGTGTTAAACAGCAGCAGGTGGAGAAGACGACGTTCACCGCGGCCTTTCGTTAAAGTCACTTCAGCAACATGGCGTGTGACGGTTCTACACTTCCTGTGACACCCGTCACCAGAGGGCAGCAGAGGTGAGACGTTGACCTTTCGCGTTGTGTTTCTTTTATCCCGTAAGAGCAGCAACAACAGAAAGAGAGGAGAGAATAAAAGCCTCAGGAGGAAAAGACAACAATAACAACGATAACAACGATAACGTGAGCGACGCTCGCTGCCATTTGTCGGCTTTTGTCGGACGTCTTTTTTTCCTCCCGTGGGAGAGTTTTCCGGGAAAAGGTCAAACGTGGAGAGAACGAAGAGTTCTGACGCAATTTGCTTGACTTTTATTTTATGTTTTTACTTTCTTTTCTTTTCCAAACTCTGGGCACTGACTTGTTTTTATAAGAATAATAATAATGATGTGTTTTATTTGTCGGCCTCTTTCAGGACACTCGAGGACAACAAAAGAAGAACGATTAGGGATTTAAGCAAAAATATTATTTTCAAAGTTCTTTTGACCCAAACTCAACTCCTCAAAACTATTATATTTGTCTTTCCTGCTCGTCCATTAACATAAATATATTAACACCCGCACATCGAGATACGTAACCTGTAAAAGAAATTGAATGTGAAGATTTTGTAGTAACGCAAATTAGCTCGGGTTTCATGTCCTTTGACCTCGACTTGGACACGTATTTTAACCACTCTGGCGCCCTCTATAGTTGAGATCTTTGATGTTGTACATGAATGAGGTCCTGGACCAGTTGCGGTTTATGTGTGTCGTGTGACGCAAGTAAAAATAACCGTCTACTGTGTGTTAGGAGGTAAATAACGAAGAGCATCGGGCCCAGGATAGAGCCCTGAGGGACGCCGTTAGCCATCGGCGGACTATCAGCGTATTGTATTTTAAATCTGGGCGACGGAAAACACAAACGATTAGCATTTGTTAAAGAAACGGCCTGGAAAAAAGTGTGATTGTGGGACAACTCTACAGATTAAACCAGATTAACTGCATTCTGCCCACTGTAACTTTTTCATAATCCAATGAAAACATTTACATTTAAACACAAGCGTCAGAATTCCACTGAGTTTATTCTACTTCCATTAACTGGAAAACAAAAATGTGAAAGAGCGAATGTTAATGAGGTAAATAATGAAGAGCATCGGGCCCAGGATAGAGCCCTGAGGGACGCCGTTAGCAATCGGTGGATTATCAGCGTATTATAGCTTAAATCTGGACGACGGAAATCACATGTACATGTACAACTCCTGCCTGCTATAATAGTTCATTAATCCAATGTATCCAACATTTAGCACGTTAGCAAATGGTAATAATCCCATTAAAACATTTACAAACTCAAACGTCAGAAGCCGTTTCCGTTTGTTAAATCTGTTTCTCTTGGTTTTTTTTCCCCCGTGACTTTAGACTCTAAAGCGTTTGCAGTCGTGTTCCTGCAGAGCCGCAGCTGTGGCGTCAGGTTGAAGAGCAGCTTACAGGATGTTATTATTACAGTCTACAGTGCACCGTGCTGCTGCTGCTGACGCCGCCTGCCCGCCCGCCTGCCCGCCCGCCCGCCGCCGTCACCACCGCGTACCCTGGGACCTCATTAGTGCGAGCAGAAAGCTCGGCGGTCACCGGCGGCTCCTTTGAGGGGCAGGCAGCGACGGGGACGAGGTTCCTGACCCCGCCGAGAGTTCAGAGCTGAGAAAAGGCCACGGCGACAGCGACCTGAGATATGTGGTCTATGGGAGGAGGCGGTGATACAACATCAACGTGATCCGACACTTGTTTGGAGTTCAGAAGCTAACAGCAGGTAGACGCTCACCACCGGCTTTGCCTCAGATTCAGGACTTTACCTCGTTTAAGGGTTTGTTTGGAGAGGAAAGTTTTCCTCACACACACACACACATTCTTGTACTTGCTGCATACTGAAGACCAGCATTTCCACTTTATAAATCAACACAATTACATATATCTACTTCATGAACGACATCTATAAAGAACTACTGGTTGCAGTACCATAAAATATCTGCAGGTGGAGCCCCAGAGCAGAAAGGACTGGAATTTTTTTTTTATTTAAAAAAAATTTTTTTTTGGTTCAAAATTTTTACAAAACCATCATACTATAGTATGTCGTTAAAAAATTGAAAAAATAAATTTGACCCAAAAATTTTTGGTCCAAAATTTGACAAAAACGTCATACTATACTATGTCGTGCAAAATTTGAACAAATCTTTGACAAAAAAATTTTGGTCCAAATTTTGACAAAAAAATTTTGATCCAAATTTTGACAAAAAAATGTTGGTCCAAATTTTGACAAAAAAATTTTGGTCCAAATTTTGACAAAAAAATTTTGGTCCAAATTTTGACAAAAAAATTTTGGTCCAAAATTTGACAAAAAAAATTTGGTCCAAAATTTGACAAAAAAAATTTGGTCCAAAATTTGACAAAAAAAATTTGGTCCAAAATTTGACAAAAAAAATTTGGTCCAAAATTTGACAAAAAAAATTTGGTCCAAAATTTGACAAAAAAAATTTGGTCCAAAATTTGACAAAAAACTCATACTATACAATGTCGTCCAACATTTGAAAAATAAAAATTGACCCAGAATTAGACAAAAACGTCATACTATATAATATGTCGTCCAAAATTATATATATATATATTTTTTACAAATTGAGTATAGCATGTTATAGCAACCTAAGGAAGTGATTTCAATGAAAACAAAGTGAGGACCGGCCAAAATGTCCTCACTTTGTTGGTTAAAAACCCTCACTGGTCCTCAGTATGCCGCAAGTACAAGAACACACACACACACACACACACTGATAATTGGGCAGCTGGCTGCAGAGGAGTTACACAAACACGACATTTTAGGACACAACTTCGTTTTTAATCTTTCGTTCGTTGCCCTTTGTCCGTCGTTACGCTGATGACACTCGACTCTATGTGAGAGTTTCAGTTTCCTCACGAGTCGTAGAAAGAAAAGTTTACTTCTTTTATTTATTTATTTATATTTGTTTTTTACTCCGGTGAGTCACGACAAGACAATAGTAAAAAACACTGAATAAATAAAAAACGACGACGGAGCGCTTCCAAAATAAACTGCAGGGTTCCTCAAGGATCAATTTCAGGGACCTCTTCTTCTTTTTCATCTTCAGACGTTTTCCCCACAAACTCCTTTTTTCTGTTTCCAGCAGAGAAGTTTTTTCTTCCTTTTTTTTGAAGAAAAAACTCTGGTGAGTCATCAAGAATTTGATTGGAGGCAACACTCGATAGAACACTTCTAAAATAATAGCCACAGAGTCACAATATTCCCCCAAATCCCTCATTCCATTCTCCATCTTTTCTTTTGTCTCTTTTTGTCTGAATTCTGAAAGTTGAATTTTCAGAAAGTTTTTGATCCAAAAGAAAACAGAAGAGTTGTTTTTTAATCAATATTCAATCACAAAATAACCTGCGGTGTTCATCAGGGATCAATTCTGGGGACCATCTGTTTTTACTCTTATAAGTTACTATTATATATTAGTGCAGTATGATATAAATTTGGATATTGTACGTCGTTATAGGTGATTGATATCAAAATAAACTATTGAGTGTGAAGCAGAGGTTGAACCTTGAACTTGTGTTTTCTTACGTGTCCGACATCATCATCATCATCATCATCTTCTGTCGTTACGCTGATGACACTCGGATTTTTCCATTCCATTCTATATCTTTTGTCTTTTAGCACAGATTAGTCTACATTCTGAAAGTAGAATTTTGAGGAAGTTTTTGATCCAAAAGAAAACAGAAGAGTTGTTTTTTTAATCAATATTCAATCACAAAATAACCTGCGGTGTTCCTCAAGGATCAATTCTGGGGACCATCTGTTTTTACTCTTATAAGTTACTATTATATATTTAAATACTATATTATCTTGTAGTATGTAGTATGTAGAATTTGGATATTGTACGTCGTTATAGGTGATTGATATCAAAATAAACTATTGAGTGTGAAGCAGAGGTTGGTCTTTTCAAACTTGTGTTTTCTTACGTTCTGTTGTTACGCTGATGACACTCGAATTCTTCCATTCCATTCTATATCTTTTGTCTTTTATCACAGATTAGTCTACATCCTGAAAGTTGACTTTTGAGGAAGTTTTTGAGTTGTTTTTAATCAATGTTCAATCACTTGAGATGGAAAAAACCTGCGGTGTTCCTCAAGGATCAATTCTGGGGACCACTAATTTTTTTATCTTTATAAATTACTATCATATATATATATATATATATACACTAATTTATTTTGCAATATGATATCAATTCTGATCATGTACACGTCGTAATAGGTGATTGATATTGAAATAAATGATGGAGTGTGAAGTCGGAGGTTTCAAACTTGTCTTTTCTTGCCTTTCTGACGTCTGTCGTTACGCTGATGACGTCACGCTTTTTCTCAGTTTGCTTTTCATTTGTTCACTTTATGTTGTGAGTCATGTTGACGTCACAAAAATAGTAAAATAAACACACAATAGAAGAAAAGCTCCCAGAATGACCTGTGGGGTTCCTCAGGGTTCACATTTTGGACCGCTGCTTTTCGATCTTGTTCCGTCGCTCACCTTTTCACGGTAAGATTTCCTCTTGTTTCCTTTTGTCAACAGAGAAGTTTGTTTTTATTTTTTTGTTTACATTGGTGAGTCAAGAAAGACATCAGAAACAACACAACGGAAAAAGTGCGCCTCCAAAATAACCTGCCGGGGTTCCTCAAGGACCAATTTCAGGGACCACTTCTTTTTCATGTTTAGAACTTTTAATTTGTCATATTTTTTGGACTCTGGGGTCAAGAAAGAAACAACAACAACAACAACAACTTTTTTTTAAAAAAACCCTGAAGAACAATTTCAGCCCCTCGGTGACGTCACCAGGACCAGGTCTTGGTTCCTTTGAGGACGAGCAATCCTGAGGAAATTGGTGATTAAAGCGGGAAAGGTCTTGTTGAACAGGAAACACACAAACACACAAACACACAAACACACAAACACAAACACACAAACACACACAGCTCACCTTGGTAATTGGGCAGCTGGCTCCTTCCACGTTGCCTTCAGGGTTTTTTTTTCCTTCTTCTTTTTCTTTTCTAAACTCTGGTGGAAAAACAACGCGTCGAGAAAGAGAAACAGAACAAAAGGACGGAGCGTCTCCAAAATGACCTGCAGGTGTTTCACCAGGTTCACTTTAAGGGCAAACGTTGGTGGATTTTACACATTTATACACAAATATCAGTGTATTTTATGTCTGTCATTTATTTATTTATTGTTTTGTTGGCATTTTTTGTTACCCTAACCGGGTTAACCGGGGTTAACCGGGGTTAGGGTACCCACGGCAGGAAAAAAAATCTTATATAATATTATATACATATATTTTATGTATATTATATATCATATAAATAATTATACTACTACTACCAATAATAAAATTAATATTTTTATTATTTTTCATGGGCTTTCTTTTAATTAATTAATTAATTAATTAATTAATTATATAATAATTTTAATAATATTTTATACATATATGTTATGTATATTATATAATAATATCATATAAATAATTATACTACTACTGTTACTATACATTTTATTATAGTTATTAATGTAATTAATTAATAAAATCATCGATTAATTAATTAATTAATTAATTAATTTATTAATTAATTTATTAATTTAGTGATCTACTCAATAAATCCCCGATCTTCAGATGTCTTTCCGTCTTCTCAGGACTTCTCACATTTGCCCGTTGTTGATGTTCGAGCTGTTTTTATGACATCACAGTGACCTCCTCCTGACCTTTGACCTGTAGCGGCTAACCCTCACGTTAGCTCCTCCTCGAGTTTTGTCGTCCGTCCGTGCGCTGGGAAGCTGCCGCTCGCCCGGTGTTTGGTGTTTGTGGAGGAACCTGCGTGAACCCGGGGCCTCCTCACCTGTTCGTCTTCTGTTTCCATGGCGACGCTCGGCTGCTTTGTCCACCACACACACATACACACACACACACACACACACACAGATGTGTATTTAGTGTTTCAGGATATGAGGATGCACGTAAACAAATCAGCCTGCACTTTATCTGCGAAACAGAACCAGGATATGAATCGATGAAGGTGGAGTGGATTCGCCCGCGGCAGCGACGACGACGACGAGGACGACGAAAATAAACAAAAAAATCACATCTTAACAAATCCATTAGTCAGCGTCACCTGCTCTTATTGTTTCGCCGTCTGCCGCGGGACGATCGTATCACTCGCCGTCTGCTGACTCGTCGTCGGGTTGTTTACCAGGAGGAAATCGTCAAAACCTGGAGCTCATTAAAGACACCAGTCTGATGATTGATTAGTCGGCCAATCAGCCGCCGCCGAGCCGCCGTAATCAATCTGCGCGCGAACACCGAGCTGTAAACTCCGACGACAATAAATCCTGATTGATTGAGCGGCTGCCGATTTCAGCTCCCCCCCCAGTACACCCCCCCCCACAGCCCCCCCTCCCTCCCGCGAAGTTGATTTTTACTGAAATGCAGCTAATCTAAAGGTCATAAAAGGACGCGGCGAAACAATGTGATCAATCACAGCGCGGCGTGTAATAAAGTGTCAGTCGTCTATGACCGCGGGATGAGTTCTGTCCAAACGCAAAGTGATTCTCTCTTCTTTTTTTTTTTTAAAGTTTGCCCTTATTTGCATGAGAAAGCGTTTAAATCGTGTGTTTGCAGGTCGTCCAACTTTCTTGCGCGCTGCTTTGGCTCCGCCCCCCTCGCGCTTTTCACAGATGTTGTTTTTTTTCCTGGCAAAAACATTTCACGGGATTGGATTTGCCAACATTTGAGCTCAAGATCACGCATTTCAATTTGAGCGCCTGACGTCAAAAGGATTCATGATGTCACACCGCGTAGCCCCGCCCTCAAAGCTAAATAAAATCGTATTCAAGAAGTTTTCTTAGGATGTCGTGAATGTGACAGAAGTTGGAAATCGAATGGATTTATCTTGTAAATCTTGCTTAAATACAAATAACGTCTTTAGTTGTCGCCCCCTGGTGGACCCCTTCCTAAAGTATCTCAAGCTAGCTTAACCGAAAGAAGTGTTTACGCTATCAACTCAACAGAAGAAAAGCATCGCAAATCATGATCGTTGGAGTCGTAAACGCGTGAAAAATATTTCTGTTTGAATTTGTCAATTTTCTCAAGAACTTCTGACTCAAAACTGTGCAGGCGCCCCCTGGTGGACCCCTTCCCAAAGCATCTCCGGCTAGCTCGGCGATGGCAAATGGAAACCCGAGAAGCAAGGGATGAAGCTAAATTAAAAAAATAAAATAAAATACTTCATAACTTTACGAGATGAAAATTACGACATATTAACTCGTCGTTAACAGAAAAGAGAGTTTACGCTATTAACTCAACAGAAGAAAAACATCGCAAATCATGATCGTTGGAGTCGTAAACGCGTAAATATAATTTCTGTTTGAATTTGTCGATTTTCTCAAGAACTTCTGATTCAAAACTGTGGAGGCGCCCCCTGGTGGACCCCTTCCCAAAGCGTTTCCAGCTAGCTAGGCGATGGCAAAAACGGACGCCAGAGAAGCAAGTGTTAATGTGATGTAAATTACACTAAAATTACGCGTAAAAACAATTTTTGTTTGAATTTGACGATTTTTCGAGAACTTCTTACTCAAAACTGTGGAGTCGCCTCCTGGTGGCCATGGCATAAAGTGTCCGCAACTCGTTGGGCAATGACCAAATGGACACCAGAAAACAATTCTATAAGATTACGATTAAGATTACGATATATTATTAACTCAACGTTAAAAAAACAAGAAATGTACTTGTATGTAATTGTCAAATTGTTAGCAAAAAACATCGCAACTCGTAGACCCAGAAATTTCAAAAAACATTGCACTTAACAGAAGATCTAATGTCGTAAAAATGTAGTAAACACAATCTCGCTTTGCAACCACTCGCCCCCTAATGGCCATTCAAGAGAATACAGGTTTCAAACAACTCATGAACTCTGACTTTAAAACAATTTCTGTTTGGATTTCTCGATTTTCTCAATAAAAACGTACACATCTTACTCAAAACTGGGGAGTCGCCTCCTGGTGGCCAAACCCTAAAGTGTCCCCAACTCGCTGGACAATGACCAAAAGTTCGTACAACAAATGAAACTAATCTGAATTCTCGGATTAGACTACGATTAATTACATTTCAGAAACTTTACACAAGACGTCATGTCGCATCTCACTTTGCAACCACTCGCCCCCTACTGGCCATTCAAGAGAATACAGGTATCAAACGCTTCTATATCGTCTTGATTTTCTGATCCCAGAGACGACACAAAAAAACGTTTGTACGTGGTCTTTTTTTAATGAATTATAAGTGAGTTTTAGGCGTTAAGTTAAGAGAAAACAGTCAAAGAGCTTCTTCCTTTTCTCCGTGAAAAAACCTGAACCTCTTGAACTTTGACGCTGTTTTAACGCTGGTTTTTTCCAGTTGGTTAAAGAGTAAAAGAGAACTTTTCTCTGCAGAGGAAACACTTTCACTTCACACATGAGCAGAATCATCTGTGTGTAACAAGCAGAAAGAGTGTGTGTGTGTGCGCGTGTGTGTGTGCGCGTGTGTGTGTGTGCGTGTGTGTGTTGCACACCTGCCCGAGCAGGTGCATGTTTCCAGCTCGATAATGAGCCTTAAAATAACAGTGAAATCCTGCACCGCTGACTTCAGACCAGAAGAGTTTTCATCGAACAAAAAACACACACACACACTCAAACACACACACACACACACACACAGACACACACACACTGTCGACTGCCTTAAAGCCGCAGTCGTCACTTTCGTCGCTATAGAAACAGCTGTTTGTTGATTCAAGTGCTTAAATACGAATGTTGAATGATCTCCGCGTGTCGTACGCCGTAAAATCTTTAGTCTGTGAATGAAACACCTGCAAATCTTGAGTTTATACAGGCGTTAAATGTTAAAATATGGAATTAAATATGACCATTAAAGATGAAAATCAACATCGGTTTAAGTCTACGATGTCTGAATGACGCGTTCACGTCTTAATCTCACTGTTAAACGGTGTTTTTCAACGGGAAACTGAAGTTCGTAGACCGTAGACTCTCCCACACCAAACCCCATAGAGAAAATCAATGATTTTAACATCACAGCACACAGGAGTTCACAGGAGTTGTTGATCCACTGCTGCCCCATCACTAAGTTCAAATGTCTTATTTTGTAAAATTCGGCTTTTAAAATATTACTTTTAGACAAACTGTAGTGACACAAAGTGACCACACGTGGCAGCAATAGACCAGCAGCTCCTGTGTCCACGCTAGCTAAAATCGCCGATTTTCTCAATGGGGTTTGGTGTTGGAAAATTTAAGGAAAAATAACAGATTTTAGCCACTTAATGGAAGCCTTGGGTGAGAAAATTATACTTTTACAATATATTTGATGATTTTAATCACTGTAAGACCGACTTTTCTGACAGAAAGCGACCGCTCACTCTCCCACACCAAACCCCATAGAGAAAATCAACGATTTCAACATCACAGACACACAGGAGTTGTTATGAATAACATTAAGAACAGCAACTTAAGAACCACGACTTTATTTATCTTCGCTAGTGAATTCTGCTTTTGAAAAACTTTGTTCGGATTCACCTCAGTGACACAAAGTGACCACACGAGGCAGCAGTTAGACCAGCAGCTCCTGTGTCCATGTGAGCTAAAATCAGTGGTTTTCTCTATGGGGTTTGGTGTGAGAAAGTTACCGGTATACGAACTTCATATATATATATATATATATATATACATGTATATATATATATACATGTATATATATATATATACACACATGTGTATAGGCCTGTACATTGACAGACAGCAGCCAGATTCTTGTTCACATGTTTGAGCGTGAGCTTGTCTCAGTGCTGATTGTAATGGAGGAGGAGGAGGAAGAGGAGGAGGAGGAGGAAGAGGAGGAGGAGGAGGAGGCTGCAGTCACCTGTTCTTCCAACGACTGGAGAGTTTTCTGTCAGTGGCTGAGAAAGAGAGAGCGAGAGCGAGAGCGAGAAGACACTTAAGATAATTGGCTCCCATCCCTCGCCGCCGTCACCTGCGGTAAGGAATTAAAATAAGAAATGGGTGGAAATGATTCTAAGCTCTCGCGGCTCGACCGCTGAATCATAAATCAGCCGTCAGTCATCGCCGGGCGATGGAGCTGCAGCTCAGATGAATCATGTCCTGTCACTTTCCCCCTTTTTCTCTTGTCTTAGAGCCCAGCCATCGCACTCATTAGTCTGCTGGCCTCGCCTGTGTGTGTGTGTGTGTGTGTGTGTGTGTGTGTGTGTGTGTGTGTGTGTGTGTGAGAACAAATGCCAGGATGATCCTTAACTGTAACAGATGTCAGACGGAGGCTCGTCGAGCCAGACTTCGGCGAACGCTGCCAAAACCCCGGGCAGAGCAGCGAGCAGCCGGAGGGCGAACGACAGAGACAGTGATGCGTCGATGACGAGGAGGAGGAGGTGATGGAGGAGGTGATGGAGGGAGGAGGAGGAGGAGGAGGAGGAGGAGGAGGAGGAGGAGGAGGATAAGTGAGGGCCTCGGCTGATGGTTAGTATGCTCCTGGTGTGCGTGAGGAGAGTGTTTCATCTCTAACAGAGGTGCTTGTGTTGATTGGAGCTGCAGAGGAGGAGGAAGAGGAGGAGGAGGAGGAGGAGGAGGAGGAGGAGGAGGAGGTGCCGTGTGCAACATGTTCGGAGGCGCAACTCGACTCCTTTGCATCATCTTGTGTCTCTTATTTTCACTGTTAGACATACTTTTCCCAACCAAAAACACTCACTCTCCCACACCAAACCCCATAGGGAAAACGACTGATTTTAGCTCACGTTAACACAGGAGCTGCTGGTCTAACTGCTGCCTCGTGTGGTCGCTTTGTGTCACTGAGGTGAATCCGAACAAAGTTTTTCAAAAGCCGAATTCACGAGCTAAGATATGTAAAGTTGCTGTGATGTTAAAATGGTTGATTTTCTCTATGGGCTTTGGTGTGGGAGAGTGAGTGGTGGCTTTCTGTCAGAAAAGTCAGTCTTACAGTGATTAAAATGCATCAAATATATTGGAAAGGTATAATTTTATCACCTGAGCTTTCCATTAAGTGGCTAAATCTATTATTTAGTTTTTATTATCGATGTTTTTGTCATTTGACAAAATCTTGCTAATGCTAATGCTAATGTATCGATCACCATGGTAACGTGACTTTCTATGTTTCCTGTTTGTTTGAATGTTTTTTCAAATTAAAATATTTGACTAATTAAACCGACCATGGACCATGTTAATCACAACAAGTACAGTTTTGTCCAAAAATAATAAAAAGTCACATAATCTCAGATTAAAGGTAAATAAACAGTTATAACACTTCCTTTCTGGTGGTGAAATATATATATATATATATATATATATTTATGTATATATTTTTTAAAGCCGTCAAATCTGAACGATGTCTGGAATAAAGACGGCGAGCTCCGTCGTCGCTGCATCAAAGCGTCATGTCAATAAAGTTTAATTGAAGTGGATCGGACAGACAGAGTGTGTGTGTGTGTGTGTGTGTGTGACCTCCCGCCTTTTTATTTAAGCGTCCAAAGAGGTAATTTGCCTGCAGTCGTCTGCGTGCTTCAGCCTCCATCTCAGAGCCATTTTTACCTGATTGCTTTGTCAGAAACCAAGTGACACCGGGGGTCGCGGCGCCGCGCGAGCTGCTAGCAGCGGAATATTGATGTAACACAAACACCACACACACACACACACACACACACAGGTTTGGAATGAGGAGTGAACGAATGAAGGGATGAAGACGGACGAGTGAGTGCGTGACGTTCTCAGCTCTGCAGCCGATAAAACGACGACAAACTCGACAGGAAGAGGATCATTCGCACGCGCTAGTGACACAAAATGTGAATTAAAACAAAATGATTCGATTTATGAATGTGTTCATGATCAAATTTTGATTAATAATTACTTTTAATTGGTAGTTTTTGGTTGTTTTTAATGTGGTTTTTGTCACTTAATACTATGTCAACTTGAGTCTGCGATGTCTTACAAATACTTAATAAATGTTTATAAAATACATTTTCAAAAACTTGTTGCTGACGTTTATAAAACGTTCTTTACGATAACAAAAATACAACAAAATGTTGTCGTGTAGCAAAAAAAAAAACACGTTACAGAACCTTCACGTGATCAAAAATGCTAAAACAATAAGTAGTTTTGCTCGTGTTAATCATGGTACGATATCTTTATTAATGATACCATAAATTTTACAAAGTGACAAATATTTAAAAAATGTTTACCCTAACCCTAAAATTACAAACATTTTACAAATGACACAAATTTTACAGTGACAATTTTTTTTCAAAATTACAAAATTACAAAAAAATTTCCAAAATTTCTAAAATGTTCCAAAATTTTTAAAATGTTCCAAAATTTCTAAAATGTTCCAAAATTTCTAAAATTTTCCAAAATTTCTAAAATTTTCCAAAATTTCTAAAATTTTCCAAAATTTCTAAAATTTTCCAAAATTTCTAAAATTTTCCAAAATTTCTAAAATTTTCCAAAACGTCACTAAAACGAAACATTATTTTAATTATTTAATTTATCAAAAATGCTTCTCAAAATCTGTTGTAATGGAACAAATAATCAAGTCGCCAAAAAAATTTTTTTTTCCCGTCACCGACTGTGACCTCATTCTGTCTCACAACAACCTTAATCTTTACAAAAACAAACAAAACAAACAAATAAAACAGAATCCTAATCAGAATACAGAGTTAAAACTCTGTAGATTATTTTCCAGCGCGTTGACCTCGCTCCTCCTCCTCCTCCTGCGATCGATCCACCGTGACAGTGACACAAATCTTACTTCCACTGTAAAATAATTGAAACAGACTCTTATTTGAGAGCGTGGAGGCTGCGGCGGCGGCGGACGCGCGGCGGAGATGCGGACGGGGGGAGGCGTCTTTGTGCATCATCTTAATCCACGGCGTCTGTCCGTGTCAGAGATGGATCGTGGTGTCAGAGTTACAGATAAGCCTCTGTTTAGTGAGGCCCAGCGGGAGGAATGAACACTGTCGTCTTATTAAAGATAACAAATGCACACACACACACACACATGGACGGGGGGGGGGGGGGGGGGCGGGGGGGTTAAGACGCTCGTATTCCGTCAAGTGAATTGTAATTGCTATTTGCCGGAGGACACGTAATTGAAAAATTGGAGGAGAGCAAAAAGTCAGCGGCGGCGTCGCAGGAAACCACAGAGAGGAAAAGAGGCTTTTATTTTGAAGGACGCATTCACAGCAGCAGCGATAGAGAGAGAGAGAGAGAGAGACGCCGCCAAAATAAATCAAAAACCACTTCTCAAGTGGTGCTCCAAACAGGAAACAACACAAAAGAAGAAGATTGATGTGAATCACCGCGCTCCACGCTCGCCGCGGCCTGCAGCTCCGACCGCAGTCGGCCGCCAATCGCCTACCTGTGTCAGCGGCCATCTTCCTCCTCGCCGTTTTGCCGCCGCCCACGCCGGCCTCGAGGCACGGCGAGGATTAGACGCCGTAATCAAAGAACGTTTTTCCACCTCGGACTGAAACAACCTCAGGTCTCTCTGCATCCTCGCTCGCTGTGAGCGAGAGAGAGTGAGAGTGAGTGAGAGAGAGAGAGAGAGGGAGGGGTCAGAGGTCAGGTTAGCTCAACGGCGCCCGGCGCGCTAATCGAGGCGAGAGCGAGGAGGAGGAGGCTTTTTGGGAAGTGGGCGATAATAAAAAAAAAACAAAGCGGCGCGCGGAACAAGGTTAACGCTCGCTTTCCGTCCAACGGCGTCCGTGACGTGGGAGGTGGGAAAAAACAACAAACTATCGTTTTGAGATGTTTGAGTGACGCCAGGCTCCTATTGGACGACGCCAGCTGTCAATCAAACACATTTTATCCTCTATTTTACTCTAAATGTTACGTTGATTTTCAAAAGGAAAATGTTTAAGGACAATGAAATCAAGTGAGGAGAGGTAGAATCTCGTTTTCTCATCGACTTCCATTCAAACGGCCATGTTTTGGTTTTGCCTGCCAAAATGGCCGCTCGCTGTAACCGTGTTACGTGACGTCCAGAGCTGAAACTCGTGACTGATGACGTGGGAGGATGAAAACGTCGTCTTCCAGTGGCGAATGTTTGACCGACGCCACGTCCACTGTCCGCGGATTTAAAGCTACAGCGGAGTCTCTGCCTGCCAACATGGCCGTACGTCGAAACCAGGCTGCTATTGGACGACGCTAGCTGTCAATCAAACACGTTTTATCCTCCGTTTTCCTCTGAATATGAACCTGATTTTTCAAAAGCGATAAGTAGAATCTCGTTTCCTCATCGACTTCCATTCAAACTGCCTTGTTTGGGTGTTGCCTGCCAACATGGCCGCTCACGGTAACCAAGTTACGTGACGTCCGTAGATTCATTGATGAAGAGCTGAAACTATCGACTTCCATAAAAAGCTGTCGTTTTTGCGTTATATCCGTCGCTCTCCGTGGATTTAAAGCGACAGTGAAGTCTCTGCCTGCCAACATGGCAGCTCGTAGAAACCAGGCTCCTAATTGGCCGACTCCAGCTGTCAATCACACTCATCTGTGACGTATTTTATCGCCTCTAAATATGAGGAATCATTTTCAAAATGTTTCAAAAGGAAAATGTTTACGGAACACGGATACAAGCGAAGCTAATTTCATTCAAACTGAGTTCTTTTTGCAAGCAGGTGAGTCGCCCCCTGGTGGCTGACTGCATCCATCTCGGTTTTATGAAACCAGACGTAATCGATACTCAGTCTGTCAAATATATCGATCACAGTGTCCGTGGATTTAAAGCAACAGTGAACTCTCTGAGAGGTCGAATCCAGCAATGGCCGCTCATAGAAACCAAGCTCCTATTGGACGATTTCAGCTGTCAATCACACTCATATTTGTCGTATTTCATCGTCTATTATCCTCTAAATGTGAGAAATGATTTTCAAAATGGTCAAAAGGAAAAACTTTAAGGACTAATGACAGTGAACTCTCTCTCTGCTTCGATTTGCCTGCCAAGATGGCCGCCCATAGAAACCACGTTATAGAGCTTCATCGAAGAAGAGCTGAAACTTTGACGGACGCCATGTCGTAAAGGACTCCTATTGGACGACTACAGCTGTCAATCACACTCATCTGTGTCGTATTTTACCGTCTCTGTTAGATCCGGCACTTGTGTGTTTGCCTGCCAAGATGGCCGCCCATAGAAGCCCGCGTTACGTCCACGCTCTATTGAAGAAGAGCTGAAACTAATGATTGCGAAACTTCGAAATCGAGTAAGAAACCGAAGCTAATTTTACCACAGACTTGCTTATAAACAGGTAGTGTCGCCCCCTGGTGGACAGTGAAGAGAATGCGCTTCCCTTTAAAGGAGCCAGACGTTCATCAAAGAACCCGAGTTGATTTTAACAAACATGAACATGACTGAGGTCACGATAACCTCACGGTAATTAAGCTCTTAAAGGCCAGAGTTTTAATTGGTCACTTGATTCTGACCAAAGAGAACAAAGTGTGTGTGTGTGTGTGTGTGTGTGTGTGTGTGTGTGTGTGTGTGTGTGACTCAGAGGTAAAAAAAAAAAAACAGTGTTTGAGGAGAATCGACCTCACTGTGTGCAGTTCACACTTTATTTGAGTTATAATCATATTCAATGTTAATTAATGCTAATGTAATATTTAATTTGACAAACAGCGGCAGCAGAGTTTGTAATTAAACACCGCGGGGCTCACTCTGTGTGTGTGTGTGTGTGTGTGTGTGTGTGTGTGTGTGTGTGTGTGTGTGTGTGTTGCAGGTGAAAAACCATGTGGCTCAATAATAATCTCTCTCGCTCTTGTTGTGTTTTTGTCGCTCGGTCGTCGCTCCGTGATCCTCGCGGGTCGACGTCGAGCTAACAGCGGCAGTAATGAGGTCAGAGGTCGCCGCAGAACAATCTGCCCGAGGTCAGAGGTCGCGCGCTGCCGCGCCTCCGCCGCCGGAATTCGACTGCTCGACATATTTATGCGTCAGAGATTAATTCCGCGTCCTGTTCCTGGTCGGTTCGGTTCAACTTTGACCTTTTTATCAAAGCTAACCCTTTTAGCGCAGGTTGGATTATTTTTTTATCATCTCCCCCTCAAAAAAACCCCCCACATTTAATCCCACGTTTAAAATGGTAATTTCAAAAATAAACATTCCAAACACTGTTGAGAACGACGAGGTGAAGGATTATAAAGTTAGTTTCTCGTTAGCCTGGTTCTCTGAGCTTCAAAATAAAAGACATTTTCTCTTTATATCGAACAGTTTTAATGTACGCAGGACTTCCTCTGACTTTGCTGAATTCAAATCTTACTTAAAATATCAGTTTACTTCGCTTCATTTAGTAACTTTTAATCTGAGCAAACAGAAATCACATGTGGAGTTCCTCAAAGCTCCACCCTGGGCCCGTTTTAGTTTCCTTCTACACTCACTTTGAGAGTGTTTTAAAGCATCAGATACACTTTAAAATTAAATATCATCTAACTATTTATGATCCGTATCACATGATCGTATTATCAAGACCTTTTATTTCATATAATACCTGCTTTATTTCCTTAAATATAGGATCATTTTACCTGTGTTACAACTGTAAATATGGTCAAAATTCTGCTGTGGCACAAATAATTAGGCTTTAAAAAGCAGGAAAAGTCATCACAGATACTTTATCATGTTAATGATGTCTAAAATCTTATGTTTTAGATACATGGAGTTCCTCAAAGCTCCACCCTGGGCCCGTTTTTGTTTTCTTCTACGCTCACTTTGAGAGTGTTTTAAAGCACCAGATACACTTTAAAATGAAATGCAATCTAACTATTCATGATCCGTATCACATGATCTGATTATTATGACCTTTTATTTCCGGAAATACCTGCTTTATTTCCTCAAATAAAGGCTAAAAATATGGTAAATATGGTAAAAATTCTGCTGTGACACAGATAATTAGGCTTTAAAAAGCAGGAAAAGTCACCACAGATCATGTTGACGATGTCTAAAATCTTATGTCATACGTGGAGTTCCTCAAAGCTCCACACTGGGCCCGTTTTTGTTTTCTTCTACGCTCACTTTGAGAGTGTTTTAAAGCAGCAGATACACTTTAAAATGAAATATCATCTAACTATTTATGATCAGTATCACATGATCTTATTAATATGACTTTTTAAGTCAAATAATACCTGCTTTATTTCCCCAAATAAAGGGTAACAATATGGTAAATATGGTCAAAATTCTGCTGTGACACAAATAAATAGGCTTTAAAAAGCAGGAAAAGTCACCACAGATCATGTTGGAGATGTCTTAGATCTTATGTCACCATATATATATAAATATATAATTTACAAATATTGACCAGATCTACATCAGTGTGTGGAAATTCTGATCGATCTGCGGTTAAATTGCACAAAGTCCTGTCCGTCACGTTCTCTCAACTGATATTTCCTCAGATATTCGTCCTCAGTCGCCACTTAGAGGGAAACTTGTGCAGGAGGAGGAGGAGCAGGAGGAATTGGAGCTCATTTCCTCGGGAGTGCTGAGCGAGAGGAAGCTCGACATCACTTGTGAGGAGGAGGAGGAGGAGGAGGAGGAGGAAGGAGCCTCTGATTGCACGGGAAGAGGAGGAAGGTCTTTAATTTGAGGCCTCGCTGGTGCTCAAGCCTTCAGCCTCATGGGGAGTTAATCAGCACTTAGGCTGCAGAGATGGAGAGAGCTGCCGTCGCTGGGCTTCATATATAATCTGTACGTGCCGTCGTCGCTCAAGGTGACTCTCGCCTCTCGCAATCTCAACTTCCCGATATATCGCGTTTTCTGCTTTTGTTTGTTTCCTGCCGTCGTCACGCGGTGAGTTTACAGGAAGTGATGATGATGAAGTGATGATTTCGGCAGCAGCTGAGCGTGACTCAGGTTTGTGTTTCAATCGTTCGTTCGGTAAAAAATAAAGAATGTGTGTGTGTGAAGGTGAACGCGGCAGTGGCTTTTTTTTTAATTTCCCAGGGGGCGCTGTGGAGCCGTTTGGCCACGCTCATCAGTCCTGGGACACAACATTAGACTCTGTCATCGACGGTGACCTGAGTTTGATCGCATTAAAGCTGCAGGAGGGAAACAACACATGATAAATCACCAATCGCAGTTTATTTTGAAAATGACAGACTTCCTGTTGGGTTTAAGGTGGGGTGGGGGGGGGGGGTCAAACTCAAAATGACCTGGGAGCCAATGAGCATCGAGTCCAAGAGGCAGTACCCCATCATAATAATATTTATGTTGATATTTGACATCATTTCAAAGTAAAAGCACTTGTTTTGATATGCAATGATGCATACTTCACAATAAAAGCACATTGGTAATAAAAAAACCCAATAAGAAATAATGTTTTTCTAGTTTTTAAGTGTTTTCTGCTTGTGATTCTGGGTCCTTAATCTCAGTGGAATTTTCCCAGTTAAATAAAATCAAAATAAAATGACTCACATGCTAAATTTAGTGAGTTTTTGCGCTCATTTACAACCTAAAATTGGCTTCTTTTTTTTTCTCACAGCCGCTGTCACCACCCTGCCAGCAGGTGGCGCTATGTCCTTGACTCAGTTTCCATATTCTGGTTGGGTCGCATGTCTTATGTGTGAATTTTCGAGCAGATCGGTTGATGTATGGCGAAGTTACGGGGCACTTCCTGTTTCGCGGCAGCTAAATTCAAAATGGCCGACTTCCTGTTGGGAAGATAGATAGATAGATAGATAGATAGATAGATAGATAGATAGATAGATAGATAGATAGATAGATAGATAGATATAGTTACTTGTTAGATAGACAGACAGATAGATGCTTGTTAGCTTAAGTCGATGATTAGTTGCCAGCTAGCTAGCATAGGTAGATGCATAGTAATTTGTTGGCTTAGATAGCTAGTAACTACCTAGATAGCATAGATTGATAGATGCAAAGAACGTGGCTTGTTAGCTTAGTTAGAGAAGTAGTAGCTTATTAGCTAGCATATATACGTATATATTAAGTTATTGATTTAGGTAGATTGATAGCGTGAGGATAGTTGCTAGCTGGCGTAGATGGTAACTTGTTAGCTTAGATAGGTAGATAATAGCTAGAAAGCGGCTTGTTAGCTTAGATATATAGCTAGCTAGGTTGATTGTTATTGTCCTCATTTCGTAAACTGTAAAAACTCTCCCACACCAAAGCCCATAGAGAAAATCAGTCATTTTAGCTCACAGGGACACAGGAGCTGCTGGTCTGCTGCTGCCTCGTGTGGTCACTTTGTGTCACTGAAGTAAATCCAGACAAAGTTTTTCAGAAGCCGAATTGACAAAATAATACGTTTGAACGTAGTGATGGAGGCAGAAGTGGATCAACAACTCCTGTGAACTCCTGTGTGCTGTGATGCTAAAATCGTTGATTTTCTCTATGAGGTTTGGTGTGGGAGAGTGAGCGTTTTACAAAGCGACACAAACTTCAGTTTCCTGTCTTCTAAAGTCTCTTACAGTAAGTTAGTGTGGCAGACACATTCCTGGGCAGGTGTAAATGTTGTTAAGGGTGAGTGAGCCTTTCATTAAACGACTAAAAATCTGGATTTTTTCCCCGTTGGCAGCCGCGGTTTTTCGCTCCGCTCGCCAGGTTGAAAATGAAACGTCTCCGGCTTGGATTAAGTGCTGCGGGACTCTGGGAAATTTTTCTCCTTGATTTACTGTCGACTGACTGCGAGTGAGCGACCAAACGCTCTCACTCAGCGACAGCACATGACGGATTATTTTCACGGAAAATATCACAGAAACCCAAACGGTAAACGTTAGAAATGATAAATAAGGACGGGAATTATCTCGGTTTAGCTAATTCGGGACATGACGGACGATGACAACGAGGCTTCTGTCCGCTCCAATTATTGGAAAATTATTCACCGATCCCATAATGGAGGCTTGACACTGATCAGCTGTGATCAATAACATGTGACGTGATTGTCTGTGACCACGACTCTTCGTCTTCTTCTTCTTCTTCTCGGCTGATTTACGACCACGCGCCGAGCGTCGGCTAACGTCGTTTTTCTTCACGCGTGATTTAGACTTTTTCGTTCGACGCTTTCAATTAAACCGGCGCGTTGTACGGAGTTTAGTGTGTGTTTTATAGAGCAATAAATTACAAAAAGATAAAAAAGATAAAATGATAAACGAGGCCGACGCGTAAAAGAAATATCGTCCTGAGTGTGAGTTAGCGTCGCTTTCCAGAAGCGTTTATTTGAAATAAATAAAAACACAAACTCTGACAAATGATTTACAACTTAAAGGCTAACGAACTAGCCCCGCCCCCCCATTGTCTGCTAAAGTGGGAGGAGTCAGGGACAACGAGCGACACCCAAAATCTGAGCAAATTCACAATGTTGAGCTTCAAAATAAAAGCTCACCACATAATTGACATTTTATTTTAGCGCCGTGCAATAGGTTGACGCGCGACGTCATGTTTACGCGCCGCGACACCACCTGAGTCCAGGCACAGCTTAGCAGTTAGCTCCGTTAGCCGCATTAGCTCCTTTTAGCGCCGTTAGCGTTAGCCTACAGTGGAACTGGATCGATCTGTTTAGCGTCAAGTTTAGCGCCACTTTAGTGACTCATTTTAACAATCGGGATTCGCGTAAACGTTTGACAGCACTATTTTGTTTGATCCCAATTTTGCGACAACATTCACGGCTAACGGTTTGGGAAGCTAAATTTACACGGCAAATGTCCGCTACGCCAAATATGATGAAGAAGAAGAAATTAGCGTTTTCACTGACCGTTCATTTCCCCAAAAAGTAAAATTTTCTGAAAAATGCACTTAAAATTGCTTTTTAGGAATATTTACAAGCTACTTTCAAGACTGTAATGTTGCTTAAAATGTGGGAAAAACAGGACAAAAGTGTTCAAAATTGAAGAAAATATCTATATTTCTTATAGTTAGCTGTTCAGATTTCATTTTATTTCTGTTTTTGTTCATTTTGCATCATAAATATTCATCATTTCATGTCAAAACAAACACTTCTACTTTCAAATTGTGTGAAATGTCATCATAAATAACGCTTAAATTGCCACGTTCATGATAATACAGAGAGGCTCCGCCCCCTCTCGACCAGACTAGATGCTCATTGGCAAACCATGATGTTTGTTTGTGGTCATTAAAGTTTAAAATCAGCTGGTTTTTTTTACTTGATATTAGATCATTTTCTTGTGCAAATCTTACTTTGTTGAGATTAGTTTTCATTTTAGGCCAAAAAACTTAAATTTGACTTCATAGAAAGTCATTTTTTGCAGTGTAAGAATCTTCTCTTTGTGTTAAATTGTCCGACAAAAGGAAACTTAAGTAATATGAGTTTGTTTCACGTCTCTTTTACAAATGAATACATTTGTGTGAGTTCAATAAATCAAAAATGACTCATTTTAAACAGGAACAACAAAAACAAAAACCCCAGACATTTGTTAAATCAGCAGCAGCAGTTTGTTTGTTTGTTTGTTTGTATGTTGAAGCAGAAACTCCTGAACCTTCTGTTCATGTGAAGAAAACCCTCGTCAGAGCTGAAGCTGCAGAGGTTTTAAAGATCAGGACTCGATTAGTGTGGATGCAGAACACCTGTGTGTGTGTGTGTGTGTGTGTGTGTGTGTGTCACACCTGTTTGAACTGAAACACTAATGAAAGATCTGATCTGAGATCATGATTCTCTCTGTTTTCTCTTTAAATCCACAGGAAAACAAAGATTCACTCGTTCATTTTTAAAATCTCATTCAACGTAAAACAGACTTTTTAAAATCTGAGTCATACTGAACAGTAGCTAGCTAACATGGAGAGAGTATAACTTGTTAGCTTAGATAGATAGATAGATAGATAGATAGATAGATAGATAGATAGATAGATAGATAGATAGATAGATAGATAGATAGATAGATAGATAGATAGAAACGTGTAAGTATAGATAGACAGTAACATGTTAGCTAAGATAGATAGCAATTACCTAGCACAGATATAAAGTAGCCTGATAGATAGATAGATAGATAGATAGATAGATAGATAGATAGATAGATAGATAGATAGATAGATAGATAGATAGATAGATAGATAGATAGAAACGTGTAAGTATAGATAGACAGTAACATGTTAGCTAAGATAGATAGCAATTACCTAGCACAGATATAAAGTAGCCTGATAGATAGATAGATAGATAGATAGATAGATAGATAGATAGATAGATAGATAGATAGATAGATAGATAGATAGATAGAAACTTGTTAGCTTAGATAGCTAGTAACTACCTATAGCATATATTGATAGCTGTATAGAAAGTAACGTGTTAGCTTAGGTAGAGAAGTAGTAGTTATCTAGCATAGATAGATAGTCTTGTTGTAAATGTGTGAGTGTGAGTGTTGTAAATGTGTGAGTGTTGTAAATGTGTGTGTTGTAAATGTGAGTGTTGTAAATGTGAGTGTTGTGTTGTAAATGTGTGAGTGTTGTAAATGTCAGTGTTGTAAATGTGAGTGTTGTGTTGTAAATGTGTGAGTGTTGTGTTGTAAATGTGTGAGTGTTGTAAACGTGTGAGTGTTGTAAATGTGTAAATGTGTGCGTGTTGTAAATGTGAGTGTTGTAAACATGTGAGTGTTGTAAATGTGTAAATGTGTGAGTGTTGTAAACGTGTGAGCGTTGTAAATGTGTAAATGTGTGCGTGTTGTAAATGTGAGTGTTGTAAACATGTGAGTGTTGTAAATGTGTAAATGTGTGAGTGTTGTAAATGTGAGTGTTGTAAACATGTGAGTGTTGTAAATGTGTAAATGTGTGAGTGTTGTAAACGTGTGAGCGTTGTAAATGTGAGTGTTGTGTTGTAAATGTGTGAGTGTTGTAAAAAGTGTTGTAAATGTGTGAGTGTCGTCAGGTCCATTGAACTTCACTCTTGCTTTTATTCCTCTGTCGTGTTCCAGCTGAGAAGCTTCTTTTATTCACAGCTTGTTGCCCGGAGGTTTTTCTCTGGATAAACGTCACAGTCACTCTTCCTCTCCTCCTTCTCTTTCCTCCTCCTCATCCTCTCTTCCCTCTCTTCCTCTAACTCACCTTGAGATTGTGCGACCTGAAATGAAGCGTAGGGACGAGAACAGAGGGAAATAAAGGCGGCGGCGATGCTCAGTCGCCGCCGCCTTTTATTCCGAGCCGCGAAAGTTGCCGACACGCGTCTTTTGTCACGACGGAATAGAAAAAAAATATTTTGGAAAACTCACTTTCAAAAACCACTTTTACGTGATGTCAGCGACGACAGCCGCGTTTGTCCTGAACGTAGTGAAGCCTGGAGAGAAAAAGAAGAAGAAGAAGAAAAATCCCTTTTCTTATTCTTACGTGGTGACATATCCCAAAAATAAATGAGTTTGAAGACGAGGGAAAAAACAGAGATGCAGGTAAATGAGAGGGAAAAAAGGTTATTGCGTAAAAAAAAAAAAAAACATGAAAGAAAACAGGATCTAATAAAATAATTACGCATGTTATCAGTAATTACAGATTAACGTTCTATTTCATTAATTAACCGCGTCGCGTTTGACTCTGAATATTCACCGTGTCAGATGCTTTTTTAATTCATTTGTGGGTGTAATGAATATTTAAATAAAATATACAGATATATATTTAAAGTGTAATTAATCATTGACCGGTGAGTTTGACGGAAGCGTGAAAACATGTCGTCTATAAAAGGGACAGTTCAGGGCGTTTATGTGACGCGCTGACAGCACAGAAAACAGATTTTTGCCACTTAATAAACAGCGAGAGTGTGAATTTATGTATAAACATGTACATTTATTATTCAAATGTTCGTCAATCCACATTTGTGCCTTTTACGGCACACTTGCAATACCCTCCGGAGGCCACCAGGGGGCAGTAACTGGTATTTTGGGAATCATTTGGGTCTATTACATGTTAAGAATAACTAAGATTCACTCTTTCAAGGAGTAATATTTGAAATGTCACTCTCCCCACACCAAAGCCCATAGCCCATAGAGAAATTCACTGTTTTTAGCTCACAGGGACACAGGAGCTGCTGGTCTACTGCTGCCTCGTGTGGTCACTTTGTGTCACTGTGTTAAGTCTAAATTAAATATTTCAAAAGCCGAATTGGACAAAATAAGACATTGTAATTTAGTGATGGCAGCAGTGGATCAACAACTCCTGTGAACTCCTGTGTGCTGTGATAATAAAATCAATGGTTTTCTCTATGGGCTTTGGTGCGGGAGAGTGAGTGTGCAGACAAAATTCAGTTTACACAAAGAAAACACATTTTGGTCATTTAACAAAAGTCGTGGTTCGTAAAATCTGCGTCAGATTAAGTCTACGATGTCTTCAGAACATGTTCACGTCTTTATTTCACTGTTAGACGGACTTTTCCAACAGGAAACTGGAGTTCGTACACTCCGCTAGCTCTCCCACACCAAAGTCCATAGAAAAAATCAGTGATTTTAACATCACAGCACACATGAGTTCACAGGAGTTGTTGATCCACTGCTGCCTCCATCACTACGTTAACGTGTGTTGTTTTTCTTAATTCAGCTTTTGAAATTCTTCGTTCAGGTTAACTGTAGTGACACAAAGTGACCACACGAGGCAGCATCAGACCAGCAGCTCCTGTGTCGCTGCGAGCAAAAATAGCTGATTTTCTCTATGGGCTTTGGTGTGAGAGAGCGACAGGTTTACAAACTCTAGTTTCCAGTTGGAAAAGTCAGCGTTTGATCAGGTGAGTGTTTCGTTAAGTTGCTTAAATCCCTGCTGCCTTTTTTTCCTGTTTCATTCTTGCCACAGGGGGGCGCTCGCACGTGCGGACAACACTTCAAAACTCCCTGGATTATCCCTTTAACACTAATTTTGAAACGGCGACATTGGCGAGTGAAGCGGTGTCAGACGGTGGTGTGTTCAGGTGCTGCTGGGAGAAAAAAAAACACAGACAAGCCACTCAGTCGCCACTGAGCTGTTTAATTAGAAACCCCCCGCCGCTCGCTAATGGGGACGCTAACTCGCGGCGCCGCCCACTGCTCGCTAACAAGCGGCGGGGCCGGGTGGAGATAGGGCAGGAGCAGGGGGGGAGTGGGGGGGCGCCGTGATTGGCAGGCCACAGCAGGGGGGGGCGTGGCCACCAGGCTGCCTGGGCTAATTGCAAAGTTAAGAGGGCGGCGGGGCGCCGGCGCCGGCGTTTGCTGCACTCTCGCTCCCATCGACCGAGCGTGTTGTTTATTTGCAGAGACGGAGGCGTGGAGCGCTACCCGACCCAAAGGTTATCAGGTATTGACGAGGAGGGGGTGGTGGGGGGGGTGGAGGAGAGGGGGGGGGGGGGGGGGGGCTGATGGGTTGTGGCCTTTGGATCGGCTCGGCACGGCTCTGCAAACACACACAGCAGGAGACGACCGCGGAGCAGCGGGGAGTTCAGCGCCGTTTGTTCGTGTCGACGCGGACGCTCAGATGTAAGATGCTAATACACGAGTCACGTGACACGATTACAACAACGAATATGAACGCGGGAGCAGGTTTTGAGAGGGTTAAAGGTGCACTTCAGGTTTATTTAAAGTGTTGAACACATTTAGGTCTGAAATAAACATGGCTGCTCAGCAGGGAGTGAAAAAAATGTTCACGCGTTCACGGCTTTATTTTAGTGTTAAGACTAGAGTTTTTTGACTGGAAACCTGGTAACTCTCCCACACCAAACCCCATAGAGAAAATCAGTGATTTTAGCTCACGGTGACCACAGGAGCTGCTGTTCTACTGCTGCCTCGTGTGGTCACTTTGTGTCACTGAAGTGACTCTGAACAAAGTTTTTAAAAAGCTGAATTGACAAAATAAGACATTTGAACTTAGTGATGGAGGCAGCAGTGGGTCAACAACTCCTGTGTGCTGTTAAAATCACTGGTTTACTCTATGGACTTTGGTGTGTGAGAGTTTACGGTCTACGAACTTCAGTTTCCTGTTGGAAAACGCAGTCAAACAGTGAATTAAAGACGTGAACATAGTCTAAAGATGTCGTAGACTTAAACTATCGTCAATTTTATTAACTGGGTCTTTTGTTAATTTGCTAAAATCTGTTTTTCTTCACTCAAAACAACAGCACACCGAACCTCATAGAGAAAACCAGTGATTTTAACATCACAGAGACACAGGAGTTCACAGGAGTTGTTGATCCACTAATGCCTCCATCACTGAGTTCAAACGTCTTATTTTGTGAATTCGGCTTTTAAAATCCTTCGTTCAGATTGACCTCAGTGACACAAAGTGACCACACGAGGCAGCAGTAGACCAGCAGCTCCTGTGTCCCTGTGAGCTAAAATCACTGATTTTCTCTATGGGGTTCTTAAGACGTCGCAGACTTAAGGAGTCGCAGACTTTTATTAGATGAGTGTTTTTCTAAGTGGCTAAAAAGCTGTTTTCACTGCGATAATGTGCCGTAATCTCTCTTAACTCTCTGCCTTTAACTAATATCTAAATCTCTAAGCGGCGGAAACCAAATCGCACGCTGTGCATTCACACTCTCAGGATTCTTTAAAAAAAAAGATATATTTTTATATTTCTTCCCCGTTGCTGTTGATGATGTTTTTTTTCCCCTCACAAGTGGCTTCATTTGCCTCTAAATGGAGTGAAACCGCTTCGCGAGGCTGAAAAACATCAACTATTCAGGACAGTTTTCAAGCACCACTTCTTTAAAAAAAAATGAAAAAACACTCCACCGTTACGTAAAAACGCGCGCGCGTGATAGTGTCCTGGATTTGGGTCACGCGCAGCTGCCGCTAATGTCCGCCGAGAGCAGGTGTGCCGTGCCGTGCCGTGCCGTGCCTTGCTCAAAGGCACCTTGTGCCTTGACGTCGTCGACCCGAGCTGGGTCACCTCCACGCGAGCGCCGACGCTGCGGTTTTTTTTTCCCCTCCCACCTCCTCCACCCTCATCCGTCTTGCGGCGGCCTCGGCGACGGCGAGCGATGCATCTCCTGTGTCGAACAGGTGAGCGCGGCCATGCATTACAAACGCCGAGCTGACGACCCCGCGGGACGCAACACACACACACACACACACGTACACATACTATACATATATATATATATATATATATATATACACTACTACGCCAGGTGGCTGCCACAAAAAAAAACCGAAGCTCCTGACAGAAAATAATCCCCCGAACAAGGACGAGCAGAGAGCACGTTTATTTTTGTAATGTACAACATGCTGCTCGTGCACATGTTCTGCTGCATCAGGATTAAAATCAAATATCACGGCAGGGGAAAGCAGAGCAGCCTCATTAGCCACCGCCGCCGCCGCTTCACTGCCTTCTGAAGCCTGAGCAAATACTCGCAAACCCCACGTACCGTCATCGCCGCTAACTCCTAGTCCAAAGTAATCCCATTTTTCCCCCGAGATTATTCAATAATGCAGCGACGTACGCGTCAATAATTGAACATTGATCCAGATTCACAAAGAGAGTTGATTTTTCGTATTTCTTCAAATCTCGGCGGGAGAGTTGAAAATGTAAATCCCTTTGTTAGCATTGCAGCGCGTTCGCTAACGTTAGCATTACTTAAAAGGGTCAAATGTGGGAATGTATGAGTGTGAGCGCCCCCCTGCTCCTTGAAATATCCAATTTTAGCCATGTGACAACTGACTCAAAATCCCTCCCGTCAGAGTGCATCAGGGCAAATGGATAATTTCCTCTATTTCAAAAATTCCTGGAAATTATTCCTTAAGAGATTTGTAAAAAAATCCAACAGATCCTTGTTCAGGGCGATGCCGACTATTATTATAGAAAATTTTAAGTCATTCCGACATACTTTTTTTTTTTGAAGAGAGTCAGCTCATGGATAATTTCCTGAATTTCCAAAATTCATTAAAATTATTCCTTAAGAGGTTTGCAAATGTTTTCAACAGATCATTGTTCGGGACAATGCCTAATATTAAAAAAAAAGATATTTCCACATTTAACCAGTTCTTATTGCATTTTACCTTAATTATAGAGTTATGATTGCACTCATTTTACCTGTACATTATAGTTCACATAAATATAACATTGTTTTTATCTTCTCTTTTCACACGTTATTTATTCATGGACATTGATGTTTCTTGTTTGCTTTGCCGTCATTATTATTATTATCGTTATAATAACTCTGGGATGAGCAGAAGGTTCCAGTGTTTTCTCTCATGTTTCTTTAAAACCGTCCAGTCAGGTTTTTTCAAAGTCTTCGGTGAAATCACCCGGAGCAGAAACGATAACAGCGGACGGGAATAAAAAAACGCTGCGTACTCGTACAGCGCTGACTTTGTGCAGCTGGGAAGTTTCTGGGTTAGAGGATCCACCGCCCGAGCTTCAGAGGAATCTTTCCTCGCTTCTGCTCGAGTCAGCGTTGACCTGAATTCCAACAATATCACCCTGAAGGATGTGATACCAGCTGCTGCTCCAGCGAGAGCCCATCCCCCCCCGCTGCATGATACCGCACGCGGGAAAGTCATCGCGCTCGGCCCTCGACGAGCACCTGTATTCCATTTCTCATCTGGAGTCGGCGCCGAGGCTCTAAGCCTTGTTCTCGCCGGCGCTAATCCTTGCTAGAAAACAGGTTTCAGAGGATTAGCATCGAGGGGGGCAAAGCGGCGCTCGGCGGCGGTGGGGCCACGCTTCTTCATCTCCTTCCTCCCCTCTGTAAATTAACCTCACACACGACTTGACTTGACCCATAAAATCTTTGACCTTCTGTTCGCTCCCCTCGCTCCGTGGCCTCCATTAAAGCTCTTCTTCTTCTTCTTCTTCCCCCTCAGGTTCTTCCTCCTCCTCCACGACGACTTAACCGTGTAATTCCGTGTTATCTGGACGGAGGAAGCGGACGACCGACAACACGACGAACCGGACTCGACCTAAGCTACTGTATCTTTAAAGGGTAGAGAGTGGATAAAGAGGCCTGAAGGGAAAAGGCTTATTCCCGCTGTGAGGTGGAGCACAGGCTCAGGATATCAGATATCACAACACACAGGAAACATCAACACTCGCCGCCTCTGGTCGACGCTGAACGACCACCGACGGAGGGAGAACTGGATAAACGCCCAAGAAAAGCTGGTAAACGTTCTAAAAATGCAGTAAAAAACTGCAGGTTTTTAGAGTATTTTCATGGACAAACCTTTTTGTATCTTCACAAAAAGATCCTGAAAACTGAAATAAAACTGTTCTGGAAGGTTCCACTATGAGCATCTTCAGGGGTAGAACCCAAAAGTTTAGCCTTTTCAAGCAAGGACGGATCGTACCATTTTCTGCCAAACCTTTGGAGAGTCCAACAACAAAGTTTTTAAAGCAAAGTATTTACATTTTGTAATGTAATAAAATAGTAATTTTAAGATTTAGCCATTGACCTCGAAACCTTATATCCAAAAAAGATGGTACACTTTCTAAAATTGTGTGACTTTGTTGAATGATTTTAACCTTAATTTAACAGAAAATATAAATTATTTTGAGTGTTTTTACAGACAAATTGAATGTGATGCTTCTTACAAAGTCCAGAAAAGTTGAGACAGTTCTCGAAACACAAGTAAAACTGTTCTGGAAGGTTCCACTGTGAGCATCTTCAGTGGTAGAACCCAAAAGTTTAGCCTTTTCGAGCAAGGACAGATCGTACCATTTTTTGCCAAACCTTCCGAGAGATTTCAAGAGAGTCCAACAAAGTTTTACGGCACAAGTCTGTAAAGTATTTCGATTTTTCATCAACTAAATGTAATGAAATAGTAATTTTAAGATTTAGCCATTGACCTCGAAACCTTCCATCTCCAAAATCCCCCAAAAAAATTGGTCCACTTTCTCAAATTTGGACTTTGTTGAATGACTTTAACCATAATTTAACAGAAAATAAACATTATTTTGAGGGTTTTTACAGACAAATAGAATGTGACGCTTCTTACAAAGTCCAGAAAAGTTTGGATAGTTCCTGAAACACCGTTTAGTACCATTTTTGCGCAGAAACGTCAAATTTGGACTTTGTGTTGAATAACTTGAACATCCCAATTGAACCTACTCAATAAAGTTGGGACAGTTTGCTGAACTGGAGAATTTCTACAGTTCTTCACTTCTTAAATATACAGATTTAGGAAATTTGGGAATATTTTGGTGCAGAAAGGCCAACGATAGGAACTGTGACTCTGTTTTAACGCAAAGAGGAAGTCATGTACCGATTTTACCAAGTTTTCTGGACCCAAACTGTTCTGGATTGACCTAGAAACCTTATTTAACGAACACGTTCAGTCGTAAAAACAAAAAATTGGGCTTTGATGACCTATGTTTAACTGTGTTTTTAGTGTTTTCACTGACAAATACATGTAAAATAGAATTTGACACTTCTCACAAACCCCTAAAAAGCTGTTGCGGAAAGTTCTACAGGTAGAAAACGTCGATTCTTCTCCAGGCTTCAATGTTCCTGCTTGTTTTTGGGGTAAAAACAGACAGAAACAGAGGATTTTATTGCATTTTTTGTTGTCCCAACTTCTGTGGAGATGAGTTTCCGTCATCAAATCCTAAGGACAAATAGACGTTTGGACGTTTTTTTTTCACTCACTCTACTGTATTTTTATCAAATGAAATTCAAAAAAAACCCTCTAAAGTTGTAAATAATAAAAGATGTTTGAAACATTTTCTGTTTCTGTGAACAAAGCCGGGATTATTATTCCGCGAGCAGCTGGAGGCCGAAGCTCCTGCCAGGAACACAAACAACTCTGTTTCCGACTGTGTGTTTGAGAGGAAATTTAACTTTTCATGTTCCTCGGCAAATATTCCGTTCTAATCAGCGACTTTGATTCCACTTCTCTCTGCGCAAACAGCTCGGGACGTCGCGCTAAGAGCTCGGAGAGATGAAAGCCGGTGGCATCCGGGCGAAAAAGGGAAAAATTTAAAAAAGAAAGAAAGAAAGAAAGAAGAAGAATAAAAAACACAGGGATGTTTTTCCTCCTCGGTCTCCAAAGACCGGCTTGTCGTGACAGAGTCGTAAATACCCCGAGATAAAAGACGGCTGCTGCCTGTGCTCGTACTTAACATTCCCATTAGACTATCAACAATGGCGGCGTCTGTTTGCTCTCATGTTCGGATAGCGCTGGAATTTTATTTGCCTCTTGTGCTCGTCGTGTTCAGGCAGAGAGCGATTTGAAAGGAGGAGGAGGGAAAGAAAAAAAAGACGAGGTGTGAGGATTTCAGAGGAGGATGAATGAAGCGCTGACGATACGAGCGGCGGCGGCAGCGGCGTGTGTTGTTGGCAAACGCCGCGTTTACCTCAGCTGCAGGAGGTTTTTCATCGCGTCTGATCTGCAGTTTTTTTTTTTTTTTTTTTTAAATGAGGGGAGTGAAGTGGAGTTTACTGTGCGGAAGTCACGAAAAGACGGAAAAAATCACTTTATTCTTTGTGAAACCAGGAGTTTTTATTCAACACGAGGCCCAAAATATGTTGGATGTTGGACATTTTCTGGACTTTGCCCCCACGTGTGATTATGACTTATTTCAGTATTTGCTAATAGACGAGAGGTTTAAATTAACTAGTGCAGTGCCCGTAGGAAGTACGTATTCCTATAGGGGGAGCTAAAGAAGTTTTTTCAGTGACGGAAATGCATGATAAGGAACATAAAGTCTAAAATAATACAAACACTGCGCAACCTCATTAAGCACAAGAACGTCAGCTCACTGTCAAAATGTATCAGGGCAAATGGATCATTTCCTGATTTTCAAAAATTCATTAAAATTATTCCTTAAGAGGTTTACAAAAAATTTCAACGGATCCTTGTTCAGAGAGACACCGACTATTATGATGGTGAATTTCAAGTCATTCCGAGATACTTTTTGTTTTCGAGAAGAAAGTTAGCTCACTGTCAAAGTGCATCAGGGCAAATGGATAATTTCTTGATTTTCAGAAATTCCGGAAAATGATTCCGTAAGAAGTTTACAAAAAATTTAGACGGATCCTTGTTCAGGGCGATGCCGACTATTATGATGGTAAATTTCAAGTCATTCCGAGATACTTTTTGTTTTTTTACTGATGAGCCACTGTCTGCCTGGTGTAGCGTGATAAATCAGTGAAAATTAAAATTTGTCCAAATAATTTGAAAATCAAGGGTGCACACCATCAGGTCAGGGTCAACTCATATCCAAAGTATTAGGGCAATCTGACTAACGGTCAGCGAGATACGCCTGTCACAGACAGACACACAGACAGACGGAACTTGCTTTATAGATAGAAGCGAAGCCAAATGACTGAATGATCCTTTAACGCACAATGATTACATGAATATTCCTCAGGCTGTTGCTTTGTGTGTGTGTGTGTGTGTGTGTGTGTGTGTGTGTGTGTGTCGGCTCTTGTGCTGCAGTTTCACCTCATTTCATCCCTGAATTTGAGCTTCTGTCGGAAGTGAGAGCGTCACTTAAACCCTTCAGAGTGTAAAAATTACAATGTTACGGGAGCAGCAAACTCACACACACACACACACACACACATGCAGTGTAACACAGCGCCACACGCAGGTGTGTGGATGTCGGTGAACGTACAGACCTGCTCCGATCTCTTCTTCTTTCTCCTCTCAGAGCTTCAGGTGAGTCTGTGTTTGAATGAAGAGGTGATTGGACAATTAATCCCAGGTGAGCAGGTGAGCCTGAGGCCACGCCCACAAAACAAAGAAAAAAACATTTTAATGTTTTTTCTTTACAGTTAGAGGTTTAAGATAATAAAAATATATATTTTAACCACTTAACACACAGGGACACAGGAGCTGCTGGTCCTCTGCTGCCTCGTGTGGTCACTTTGTGTCACTAAAGTAAATCTGAATGAAGGTTTTTAAAAGCCGAACTCATGAAATAAGACATTTGAACTTAGTGATGGAGGCAGCAGTGGATCAACAACTCCTGTGAACTCCTGTGTCCCCGTGTTGTAAAATCGTTGATTTTCTCTATGGGGTTTGGTGTGGGAGAGTGAGTGGTTTAAAAACTTCAGTTTCCTGTTGGAAAAGTCTGTCTAACAGTGAAGATAAAGACGTGAACATAGTCTAAAGATGTCTTGGAATTAAACTGACGTAGATTTTATTCACTGAGTCTTTCGTTAATTTGCTTAAATCTGTTTTTCTTCACTCAAAACAGCACCACACCAAAGTCACTCACTCTCTCACACCAAAGTCACTCACTCTCTCACACCAAAGTCACTCACTCTCCCACACCAAAGTCACTCACTCTCCCACAGCAAAGTCACTCACTCTCTCACACCAAAGTCACTCACTCTCCCACACCAAAGTCACTCACTCTCCCACACCAAAGTCACTCACTCTCCCACACCAAAGTCACTCACTCTCCCACACCAAAGTCACTCACTCTCCCACACCAAAGTCACTCACTCTCCCACACCAAAGTCACTCACTCTCCCACACCAAAGTCACTCACTCTCCCACACCAAAGTCACTCACTCTCTCACACCAAAGTCACTCACTCTCCCACACCAAAGTCACTCACTCTCCCACACCAAAGTCACTCACTCTCCCACACCAAAGTCACTCACTCTCTCACACCAAAGTCACTCACTCTCCCACACCAAAGTCACTCACTCTCTCACACCAAAGTCACTCACTCTCCCACACCAAAGTCACTCACTCTCCCACACCAAAGTCACTCACTCTCCCACACCAAAGTCACTCACTCTCCCACACCAAAGTCACTCACTCTCCCACACCAAAGTCCATAGAGTAAACCAGTGATTTTAACATCACAGCACACAGGAGTTCACAGGAGTTGTTGATCCACTGCTGCCTCCATCACTAACTTACAATGACTGATTTTAGTGAATTCAGCTTTTAAAAATCTGTGTTCAGATTAACCTCAGTGACACAAAGTGACCACACGAGGCAGCAGTTAGACCAGCAGCTCCTGTGTAAAATCACTGATTTTCTCTATGGGCCTTGGTGTGGACACTTTAAGTAGATTTTGGAACTATAAGTGGGATTTTTAAGTCTTTTTAACTGATCCACAGTTGTTGACCTCGACTTTCGTGTCACATTTTTAGTATCGGCTCAGCTGAACCTCGTCAGAAGCAGGTCCTTAAAAAAACCCACCAGGTTCCAGGTTCTATCACCATATGCCTCCTTTATGACTTCATCTTCCCCTCACCTCCTCCTTCTCCTCCTCCTCCTCTTATTTCTGGGATATTCTCAGACAGACGTAAGAAAAAGGACATTGGACGACAGGAAAGGACGCGAGAAAAAAAAAAAAGGAACTTCCCGCTGATTTTCCTTCAAGGCCAAACGCGTCGCCGATCGCTCCGTCGCCCGATCGCTCCGTCGCTGCCCTCGATTTTCCAAAGGCGCTCAAACATCTGCTCAGGTGACCTCACTGAGGAGGAGGAGGAGGAGGAGGAGGAGGAGGAGGAGGAAAAACACACCGGGACATAAAACATTATGATTATCGGGCTTATTTGGGTCTCGTCTTGTCGTCGCTTTTTCTGCCGCCTCAGCTGTTCCTGTTCAGAGGGGGATTTGATGACGAGTATTAAAAGTGCACCTGCTAAATAAAGCTCCTCCTCCTCCTCCTCCTCCTCCTCCTCCTCCTCCTCCTCCCTCGTGGACAGGACAGTACATCTTCCCCGTGCTTACCTCAAGGCTTTTTTCCTGAAAGTGGACAGCTCTGCTAATTTAGCATGCTTTTAAAGGTCGTGGGCTAAATTTAGAGGGCGGCGGCTGCGGCGGCGGGCGGGCGGGCGGGCGGACGGGTCGTTGTGACGTCCGGTCAAACCTTCGGACGACCTCGTTCTCCTTCTCCCACTTTATTTCTACTTCCTCTCTCGCTCCCGTTCAGACGTATATTTAATATCCAGCGAGCGCCGTTAACCGCTCGCGTCGTTAGCTCGAACGGCGTCAGGTGCGCGCGCTAATTGGAAGCTATACGGCGATGCGATGCGGCCGCGTCGTCGTCGGGAGTCGAGTTGACACCAGTTATTAACTTTCCGGTAATAATAATAATAACAACAGAGCTGCTGCTGCTGCTGCTGAACGAAAGAACGGGAAAAGGGAAAATGACAAAGTTTGCACACTAGACTGAACTTAATATCTGCCGTTAATGAGAAACGCAGATTAAAGTCGCCGAGAAAATGAAAAAAAAAAAAAAAAAAAAAAACCCACTCTTTGGTTTCAGACGTGAGCTATTTCCATGGTAATTACGCCTCAGTGTATTTTCATTTATCGCCGTTACGGAACGACACAGAGAAAAAAAAGAAAAAAAAAATCATATTTATTGACTTTATTCTGTTATTTGTCAACGTTTGGTTCATAATTCCGTAATAACCTTTCCTTTCCCTTTTCCCAGACGCGGGAATAATGTTTTCCATAACTCATTCATTACTCCGCGTGCCGGTTATTTTTTGAACAATGACACCAACGCTGTGACTGAGATGAATGAAGCGGTGAGGATGTAATAAACGTGGTGTATTCAGCGTTTTTTTTTTTTTTTTTTTATTATTATCTGTATGTAGGACACTGTGAAGTCTGCAGGCAAGAAAACACACAATATTTTATATGTTGTGGGGACGAGTCTGAACACTGGAGGAACGTTATGTAACGATGGTAAAAAAAACGTCTTATTTGGTGTAAATCGCAGAGGTGACAACACAAAGGAAGACGTTACATGAGAAAAACACACTTTTACTGACTTAATAATAGGCTCAACGTATAATAACTGACGTCAGATTAAGTCTATGACGTCTTAAGAACACGTTCACGTCTTTATTTCACTGTTTGACTGCGTTTTTCGACGGGAAACTGAAGTTCGTAGACCGTAAACTCTCTCACACCAAAGCCCATAGAGAAAATCAGTGATTTTAGCTCACAGGGACACAGGAGCTGCTGGTCTACTGCTGCCTCGTGTGGTCACTTTGTGTCACTAAAATAAATTGGAATGACAAATTTTAAAAGCCGAATTGACAAAATAAGTCATTTGAGCTTAGTGATGGAGGCAGCAGTGGATCAACAACTCCTGTGAACTCCTGTGTGGCTGTGAAGTTAAAATCACTGGTTTTCTCTATGGGGTTTGGTGTGCTGTTGTTTTGAGTGAAGAAAAACAGATTTAAGCAAATTAACAAAAGACCCAGTCAATAAAATCGACGGCAGTTTAAGTCTACGACATCTTTAGAGTATGTTCACGTCTTTATTTCACTGTTTGACGGCGTTTTTCGACGGGAAACTGAAGTTCGTAGACCGTACGCGCTCCCACACCAAACTCCATAGAGAAAACCAGTGATTTTAACATCACAGCAACACAGGAGTTCACAGGAGTTGTTGATCCACTGCTGCCTCCATCACTAACTTACAATGTCTTATTTTGTCAATTCGGCTTTTAAAAATCTGTGTTCCGATTTACTTCAGTGACACAAAGTGACCACACGAGGCAGCAGTAGACCAGCAGCTCCTGTGTCCCTGTGAGCTAAAATCACTGATTATCTCTACAGCAGGGGTTCTCAAAGTTTTCATACCTGAGGGCCAATTTAGGAACCCAACATTGGACTGAGGGCCGCCAAAGGAAAAGAAAACAGAAATAAATCCCATTTGTAATAATTTTAATGACCAGATTGCAGTTCTACAGTTTAGCGTTAAGTAATATAAGCGTTAATATAACGTAATTTAAGCATTAATATAATAACGCTGTATAATTTACTGGGTAATTACCCAGTATTTTGGCCATTGTTCTTACCTTCTAATTACAGGTTAATACCAAGTAACACATTTCTGTTTATTTACTTGGTAAATAGCTAGTAATTGGGGGCTGTAGCTACCTGCTTATTACCAGCTTATAATACACTAAAATTCACCATATAGAAACCAGGTAAATACCCAGTATTGTTGTTTACACTTATTGGTCTGTATCCAATAAACATTTAACAAGTTTAAAAGCTCCTGGAATAAAACTATCAACTGTAATTCATTGAGGGGCCGCCAGAAATGTTTCTGCGGACCACCATTGGCCCCCGGGCCGCACTTTGAGAACCAATGCTCTATAGGGTTTGGTGTGAGGAGAGAGAAACTTTCCAGTTTCCTGTTAGAGAACACTTTTTCACCAGGAGATAAAGCTGCGAACGTCGCAGTGACGTCGCAGTGACGAGCCAGACTCAGCTGGACGAAGCTCAGATGCTTCACAGATGGTCACCGGACGTCGTCACCGGCCGTCGTCAGGAACAGGGTGAAGTTTACGTCTCGGGTCGTGTTAATCTTGCTGTAAGCAGAATGTAAACCTGCTGATGGCGACCTCGACAACAGAACTGCTGCTGCTTGTGATGCATTTATGCTCTGATCTGCTCCCAGAGGAGGAGGAGGAGGAGGAGGAGGAGGAGGAGGTGATGATGATGATGATGACACCACATGTGGACACAAAGTGAACGTAAAGGTCTGTTCTGCAGCGCTCAGCTCCCTCGCTGACCCTCGCCTAAGACCTTGTGATCGGCGCTCGCTGCGATTCATAACGAATACGTCGACAGGTCATTACAAAAAAAACACACTTCAGCAGGCCAGAGGTCAAAGGTCAGAGGTCAGAAACCAGCTCATTTTATGTTGGAAACACAACGAGCTTCGATCTCAGGTCAAATCTCTGCCTCGACATGGAAATAAATCTTCATCGCAACGTCACGGATGAAATTTTAACCTTTTAATCCGAGCCTGTCGATAATCTACATGATCGTAGTGGACAGAGCGACCGCAGGTCACTTCCTGTGTCACAGACAGATGGTCCGGACGCCTCCCTGGGGGCGTGTCCTCAGGACCTTTGGGCCAATCCAGGTACATTCTGGAGGGATTATATCACTCGGCTTTTTAATAATTTGGTACCTAAGAAATCTCAAATGGCACAGATGGTGCCAAACTGAGCCAAAAAGTGAGAACGCCGAGACATCTCTTTACTAAAACCTCTGTAATTTCACTCTACTTCATTTCAGCAGCATCAGACTTTGCACAAACAGTTTCTTCTCGCAGACGTTTCCGCAAGACGATAAAGTGTCGTACAGCGGAGTCCGGACGCTGGCAAGTAAGCGGTGTCATCCGGAGAATCTCAACGCCGATCGGCCGTTTGCGTCAGTGAGATATTCTCGTAAAGCACCAGGCGCGATTTGTGCGATTTTGTCACGGCTAACGCAGCGCGAAAATGGAACGGGACAAACGAGTCATCGCTAAATAAGTTCCGATAAAGCGCTGGCGCTTCCTAGCTAATTTGTCAAGTTGCCACAAGTGACGTATCACTCTGCGTAGCATCTCTGCGCCTCTATCGCGCTAACGCCAAAAAGGAACGGAACGAACGAGCCGTTGTAATCGACTTGACAACTTACTCCACCGTTAGCTGAATAAGTTAAGATAAAATCTCAAGACTCCAACGTCGCCATCACTGACATGGCATTCCAAGATGGCTGCCACTCGTACAAACAAACACTAGCTAATTTTACAGCTAATGTCACGTCTCTCATATCGGTTTCACGGTAAATCAGTCGTACACATGGCACTGAGTCATTTTTAACCCTAGACATGTTGCTACGCTGTTTGTCTGCGCAAAATAACACAAAATAACACGCAAAATAACATGTAAAATAATACGCAAAATAACACGTTACTAGCACAAAGTGCGAGGGTTTGGATCCAAACATGACGTTAGCAACATATCCGTGGTTTTTCCCGTCATTTTTGAGGCCGTTAACGTTCATAAAAACTCTTCAAATTTAGCACAGGGGTCGGCGAAAACTGCGATAGTGGCTTCGGGTACGAACTCGTTCGTAGCTCCAGGGCTCTTTAGCGCCCCCCAGAGTTTGGGTCAGACATGGTCGGATTGGGACAAAATTTGGCGAGTTTGTTGGGCTTACTCCAACGTTTCTTGAGCAATTTTCGGGAACTTTTTGACGTGAGAGAAAGTGGCTAAAATAGCATTAAATGCTATTTTTTTTGTTGATAATTATACATTATCAAAGGATTTTCTCTAACTCTTTAAACTTTAAAATTCCACTTTTTGAGCTCCATGAAATGTCTGCAGTCCTAGTTTGAGTTGTTTTCTGATTTATCTGTGAGCGAGAACTTCATGATTGATTCATTTTACCTGAAACTCAGATATTTGTTTAGTTTTGGATATGAAACGCTTCTGCGAGTCTGTCGGTGAAAAGTGTCGACGCGCTTCATCACCTGATCCATAAATGGATCCATCAGACGTCAATAAGCTGGTGTTGTTCTGCTCCGCTGATTAAATGTAAAGGCGTCAGATTCACTGCTGCTGATGTCGAAACACCTGCTGCTGTTTTATTATAGATCTGACGGATGATTAAAACCCTCCTCGACGCCCTCGCAGAGCAGAGCTGCTCAATGCTAAACACTTTCGCCTCTAGATGTTTGAGTCCGTAAACACGAGCTGCGCCACAGAAAACTCCTCCAGCAGCTCAGGAGGAGGTGGAGGAGGAGGAGGAGGAGGAGGAGGAGGAGACGCCGTCCACTGGGATTAAACAGGACAAATATAATCTGCACCGAGAGCAGCAGTGTTTTCTTACGTGTAATCTGTACTCCAGACAACACTGACCTCAGGCCAGTGATGCAACGCCTCACTTTATACACTAAGTACATCCATTCAACTGCTACTTCAGTCTGAGGCTGCAGCGATACAACGGCTCACTATTTGGCAGTCAGTCCGTTGGTGGATGTATTCAATAGTCCATTATTTTGCAGTCAATCTGTCGGTGGATGGATAGGACAGGTCACTATTTGGCGTTCAGTCTGCTGGATTTAAAGGATGGTCCATTATTTTGCAATGAGTCAGTTGGTGAATATGCAGAACTGCACATTATTTGGCAGGAAATCCCTTAGCGGATGTATGGAGCAGTTCACTGTTAAGCAATCAGTTTCTTAGGGGTTGTATAGAACAGCTCACTATTTGGCAGTCAGTTTGTGAATGTTTAGAACATCTCACTATTTGGCAGTCAGTCTGTCGGTGGATGTATAGGACAGCTCATTATTTGGCAGTCAGCCTGTGGGTGGAGAATATAGAGAATTGCTCATTAAGTGGCAGTCATTCTTTTGGATCTATTCAATATTAAATTATTTGGCATTCAGTTTGTTGACAGATATACAATAGATAACAGCTCATTATTTTGCAGGCAGTCTCTTGGTGAATATGGCGAACCGCACATTATTTGGCAGCAAATCCCTCAGTGGATGTATGGAACTAAGCAATTAGTTTCTTAGGGGTTGTATAATAACAGCTCACTTTTTGGCAGACAGTCTGTTTGGCTGTGTTTAGAATAGCTCATATTTGGCAGTCAGTCTCTTGGGTGGGTATCTTGAGGAGCTCATTATTTGGCAGTTAATCTGTTGGTGAATATAGAGAATAGACTCTTGAGGAGAACGTGTTTATTTGCCCTTTAAAGAGTTCACACACAGCAGCTGGTGATTGTTAATTAAAGACTTTTCTTTATTATTTGATATTTATTCATGCACGGAAACTCAAGTTAACATTTTCAGAGCGGTTATTGGCGAACGTGCCGCTATTTAGCAGTCAGTTTGTGAATGCTTAGAACATCTCACTAATTGGCAGTCAGTCCTTTGGTGGATGTATTCAATAGTCCGTTATTTTGCAATCAGTCTGTCTGTGAACTGCACATTATTTGGCAGCAAATCTCTTCGTGGATGTATGTTCACTATTAAGCAATCAGTATCTTAGGGGTTGTATAGAACATCTCACTATTTGGCAGTCAGTTTGTGAATGTTTAGAACATCTCACTATTTGGCAGTCATTCCTGTGGTGGATGTATAGGACAGCTCATTATTTAGCAGTCAGTCTGCGGGTGGATATAGAGAATTGTAAACATTTTCAGAGCGGTTACCGGCGAACGTGCCGCTATTTGGCGTCTCGTATTTTGCTGCGAACGGATTTCAAAGTAAAATAAAAGTTGATAGACGTTTACGGATCTCACACAAAGTTTTATCGGTGAAATCCATCTGCAAATATTTTTTAAATCAAGAGCGTTGTCGCCGTGTTTGCGGCTGCGACGTGAGGCCCGCGCCCGCGTTCGTGTACGACATTAAGGTGATTGAATGCCTGTATAATTCGCTGGATGCTAACGGATCGTTCTGCTTTATTCGTCTCACTATTTGGCAGTCATCTCACTATTTGGCAGTCAGTTTGTGAATGCTTAGAACATCTCACTATTTGGCAGTCTGTCCTTTAGTGGATGTACGGAATAGCTTCTGTGTATGTTGGTAGATGTGTGGAACAGCTCACTATTTGGCAGTCAGTTTGTTTTCATTTTCAGAGCGGTTACCGGTGAACGTGCCACTATTTGGCGTCTCGTGTTTTGCTTAGTCGTTGGGTTTTTACGGATCTCACACAAAGTTTTATCGGTGAAATCCATCTGCAAATATTGAACTTTTCTTTAAAATCGAGAGCGTTGTCGTCGTGTTTGCGGCCGCGACGCGAGGCAACGCGCCCGCGTTCGCGTACAACATTAACGTGATTGAACGCCCGTATGATTCGCCGGATGCTAACGGAGCGTTCTGCTTTATTCGTCTTTGTGTGAAGACACAGATTCTACAAACGCCAGTGAAAAGGTCACCGTGCGCTCAAAACAAATGGATCTATGATTTTTATTCAGCCGCCTCTCGATTACGGAACGGGAGTTAAATTAAGATGCCGACAGGGTTTGTTGTTTTTTTTTTTCCCCGCCGCGCATCAATCCGACAGTGAATACCTCAGCGGTTGATATTTTGCGAGCGTTAAAATGTTTTTCCGACCTTTTGCTGCTCGCAGTTATATCTCATTAGAGGGAAATGTTGTTTTTCTGATTCACGAGCAGCAGCTGCTTCCCTTCACGCTGATCAATTTACCGGTAAAAGCCTTTTCATATCCCTGTTGTGTTATTAATATTTCTGTGGATACAAATGAAAGGGGGTCAAAGACGCACACACACACACACACACACACACACACACACACACACACACACACACACACGCACGCACACACACACGCCATTCATCCACCTCCTCATAAACGAAGACAACGTTGATTCAATAAACACGACCGAATACTCGGGTTTTAATCCTCGCAGAGACGACGGGAGTTCGTTTCCAGGTTTTTCTTCGCGCCCTCGGGGAAATCATCGCCGCTCTTTGTCAGTTTATCGGACGACGAACGTAATTTACGAGAAGATTAAATAATCGAGAAAATAATCAACAGATAAGTCGTTGAAAGCCTGGATTCAAACGTGATCTTAGCAACACGTCGATTTCTCTAAGCGTTTAATGAAGAGTCATTGATTTGAAAGATTTAAGGTGAATTATGGTGTCCCACAAGGCTCAATTTTAGGCCCCGTACTTTTTAAATTACTTTCATTCTTTAGGTTTCTTTGCAGTTATGTTGTTACGTAACAAAGTACAAATACATTGTTACTGTACTTATGTATAAAAATCACGTTTCTATACATTACTTTGTTATTTATATTTCTATGTGTACTTTTACTCCACTACATTTCCTCTATCTCTCTTTGTTACTTGTTGCTACCAAATACAATGTATTTATATAGAGCTTTTCTCACATAGTTCAGCTGTTTAGTAGCTTTAACAACCAATAGGTGGCGCCCTCGAGTGCAGAAACTCATTCTCTCTCAGATCAGTATCAGGATAGCTCACTATTTGACAGCCAGTCTGTTGGTGGATATAGATAACAGCTCATTATTTTGCAGTCAGGCTGGTGCTGGATTTAAAGAGTAGATCATTATTTGGCAGTCGGTCTGTTGGTGAATATAGAGAACCACACGTTATTGCTGGATGTATGACGCAGTTCACTATTTAGCAATCCATTTCTTGGTAGCTGCATGGAACAGCTCATTATTTGGCATTCAATGTGTTGGTAGATGTGTGGAACAGCTCATTATTTGCCAGTCAGTTTGTTACTGAATATAGAGAACCACACACTACCAGTTTCTTGGTGGTTGTATGGAAGAGCTCACTATTTTGCAGTCAGTTTGTTTGGCTATATTTAGGATAGCTCATTATTTGGCACTCAGTCTCATCATGGATGTATGGGACAGCTCGCCATGTGGCGCTCAGACTGTTGGTAGATGTGTAGAACAGCTCATTATTTGGCAGTCAGTCTGTTGGTGAATATAGAGAACCACAAATTATTTGGCAGCCAATCTCTTAGTGAATGTATGGAACCTTGGTGGTTGTATGGAACAGCTCACTATTTGGCGGTCAGTTTGTTTGGCTATATTTAGAACAGTTCATTATTTGGCAGTCAGTCTCTTCATGGATGTATAGGACAGCTCGCCATTTGGCACTCAGACTGTTGGTAGCTCATTATTTGGCAGCAAGTCTTTTGGTGGATACAGAGAAAAGTTCATTATTTAAGTTAAGATAAGTGAGGAGTGAGCGTCGCGCGTCTGTAAAAACCGCTCAGACGGAAACAAACGTCGCTAAAAAAACGCTCCCGTTTGTCACCTGAGTCGTTTCCACTGTTTCCTTCGGCCGCCATGTTTTATTCATGTCGGGTCGTCGGCGTCGCCGCGGTCACGGTCGCTCTGACAGCGACAAAGTGGGGATCGGTGGACGTCTCATTTCCCCGACTCGTCCTGATAAGGTTTAGTGAAAATAAGAAAAAAAAAAAAAAAGGTACTTAAACGGCAGCGACAGGTGTCGGCGTCCAGACGTCGCTTTACATCAACGTTATCTTCCCTCACTTCTCCGTCTCCATTTCACTTCTGTCTTTCATTTACAATCTTTTTCTTTATTTTTTTTACTTCTGCCCTGAGGTGATGTCATGGTCAACACACACACACACACACACACACACACACACACACACACACACATTCTTGTACTTGCTACATACTGAGGACTGGGTTGCTGACAAAGTGAGGACCAGCATTTCCACTTTGTAAATCAATACAATTACAAATATCTACTTCATGAATGACATCTACAAAGAACTACTGGTTGCAGTACCATAGAATGTCTGCAGGTGGAGCCCCAGAGCAAAAAGGGCTGGAAAACATTTTTGATTATTTATTTATATCATTTTTTATTTTTTGGTACAAAATTTGACCAAAATTTTTTTTACCCAAAATTTGACAAAAAAATTTTTTAGCCAAAATTTGACAAAAAAATGTTTTAGCCAAAATTTGACAAAAAAATGTTTTACCCAAAATTTGACAAAAAATGTTTTTACCCAAAATTTGACAAAAATGTTTTTTACCCAAAACTTGACAAAAAATTTTTTACCCAAAATTTGACAAAAAAACGTCATACTATACTATGTCGTCCAAAAGTTGAAAAAAAAGGGGAAAAAAAAATTTGGTCCAAAATTTGACAAAAAAAATTGGACCCAAAAATTTGACAAAAACGTCATACTATACTATGTCGTCCAAAATTTGAAAAAAAAAATTTAACCCAAATTTTTGGTCCAAAATTTGACAAAAACGTCATACTATACTATATCGTCCAACATTTTTGACAAATAGTATAGTATGAGTATAGCATGTTATAGCAACCTAAGGAAGTGATTTCAATGAAAACAAAGTGAGGACCGGCCAAAATGTCCTCACTCTGTAAAAATGACCTCACTTTGTTGGTTAAAAACCCTCACTGGTCCTCAGTATGCTGCAAGTACAAGAACACACACACACACACACACACACACACACACACACACACACACACACACACACACACACACACACACACACACAAATGTCTTTTCATAACATTCCTCACATGCTAAAAGGATTCAGTGATACTGAGTGACATCATCATCATCATCATCATCATCATCGTCTCCTCTTTTCTTCTTCTTCATTTGTGAAAAAGCAGTGAATTAAATCAGTGTTTTCATTCTGCTCGGAGAATTCCTCCGGCCGAGGAGAATCTGAGGTTAATAATTTTTAATTTAATTCATCAGCAACTGCAAAAAAAAATTAAAGTTTAAAAAAGGTACACGGTCACAGATTCCTCCAAACGTCGCATATTTTGTTTGTTTACGACATTCCCGACTGTCCTCGTGGTGAAAAGAACATTTTAATCATCAGATAAAATGCTGCTAACGTTAATATAATGTAATAAATGAAGTTTGAGCGGATTAATTTAATTGTCCAAAAAAAGTAGCGTTTTATTATTTGTATGATTGTAAACCATCATTTTAATATAAATAAAAAAATTAGAGGCCTTTAAAATTACAAAAAATGCTGAGAAAGATTGACTTCTATAAAATAATTCATAAAAATTTTTATAGTTCGTACAAAAATGAGGTAACGTGAAGTGAGTTAGCAAGAATAGCAGAGAAAAAGCTTGAAATTGAAATATGGTGTTCCACAAGGCTCAATTTTATCCAAGGTTCCACCAAGAACCCTTTGGAGAGTTCCATCAAGAACCCTTTTTGGAGGGTTCCACCAAGAACCCTTTTGGAGGGTTCCACCAAGAACCCTTTTGGAGGGTTCTACCAAGAACCCTTTTGGAGGGCTCCACCAAGAACCCTTTTGGAGGGTTCCACCAAGAACCCTTTTGGAGGGTTCAACCAAGAACCCCTTTAAAACCCCTTATTCAGGAAAAGGGTTTTAAAGGGTTCTCTGGATCAAAAATGGTTCTTACTTGAACCATTAGTGTTACCAAGAACCCTTTTGGAGGATTCCACCAAGAACCCTTTTAAAACCCTTTATTCAGGAAAGGGGTTTTCCAGAAGCAAACCTCAGCCCTTGTAGAAGGAACCCTTTTGGAACCCTTATTTCCAGTGTGGCATTGTTATATTTTCAGTTTTAGGAGTTAAAATAATCGTAACATATTGCGTTATCCCGCGTTATCGCAACACCGTGTCCTCTTGTATCACCAGAGTCAGTTCGGGGGTGAATATTACATGATTTATCTTCATATCAAAGATTTAATTCTCGAAAATCCTCCGTCGCAGAAACAGAAACGCGCCGCGTCGAATCGTCGAGGGAGCGAACATCAAAAAAGCCGAAGAAGAAGAAGAAGAAGAAGAAAAAGAAGCTAACAAGCTCTTTAATCTGGTTCTCGGGCGCGAGAGACGAAACGTGACGATTTAACGTCGCCGCCACAGCGACAGAGGGTTCTCCGTCCTCATTAGACCGAGCTGCTCACACTCTCTGACAAATCCTCGCAGAGAAATTAGTCATTTATCTGGAGTCTGATGTAACCTGCAGAAAGACGACCAGTTCAAAGGCTGTTGTCACAAAGTAAAATAACAGATAAACCCCCCCCCCCCCCCACAAATAACTGTTCTCTCGCTCATTAGCGGCAGACTCCGGTCGCCTCGCGACGTCCAGGAATTCACTCACAGATCACAGCCGCGATGAAGGAAGCTGCTAATTGGCATTGATCCGACTTGTATACCAACAGCGACGCGACGCCGCGCGACACCGTGACAATTAGCGTTAATTAGTCCGTCATCCGGACGCCGGCGGGTGGCGGCGGCGGCGGCGGTGCGAGTTTACGGCGAAAACTCGGCGCGGCGGAGCGTGCCGACCGACTGACAGCTCATTAGACGAGACGGCTTCTCAAAGTTTCCCCCTCGCTTAACTTAACACGGGAAGAAGGAAAAAAAGCCAGATAATTAACAGCAGACTGAAGCCTGAGCGACGCCACCTTCAGTCGACGCCCGATAATCGCCCGACATCACACTCTGTCACCTGAGCTTTTACGCCGGATTCTTTGGATCTACAGAGCCGGGATTGAGATTACGGCACTTTTGAGACGATTCTGATCGACGGATGAATCTGTCGTTAGTTGAAGGCCTGGATTAGACCATTATCTTCGCAACAAAACAAATCCTGTTAGCATTTAATAAAGAGTCGTTGATTTAAAAGCTTGAAATTGAATTACGGTGTTCCGCAAGGCTCAATTTAAGGCCCCATACTTCTTCTTTTTTGTAGGTTTCTCTGCAGTGTGGTAATGTAACAAGTAGTCACGCATCTGTACTTGAATACGTAGGACTTACAGATACGTCAAAACTTAATTACAGATACGTGAATACTCACTGTACTTAAGTATTCACGTATCACGTGAAAGAAGTTAAGTACACATACGTGAATACTTTAGTACAGTAACGTATTTGTACTTTGTTACAGTATTACAACACTGCAAAGAAACCTACAAAAAAGAAAAAGTACGGGGCCTATGAATGAGTGAGTGAATGCAAATGAGTGAGTGAGTGAATGTAAATGAGTGAGTGAATTAGTGAATGTAAGTGAATGTAAATAAGTGAGTGAATTAGTGAATGTAAGTGAATGTAAATAAGTGAGTGAATGAATGTATATAAGTGAGTGAATGTAAGTGAATGTAAATAAGTGAGTGAATGAATGTATATAAGTGAGTGAATGTAAGTGATTGTAAATAAGTGAGTGAATGAATATAAGTGAGTGAATGTAAATAAGTGAGTGAGTGAATGTAAATGAGTGAGTTAATGCAAATGAGTGAGTGAATTAATGTAAATGAGTGAGTGAATGAATGTAAATGAGTGAGTGAAAGTGAGTGAATGCAAATGAGTGAGTGAATTAGTGAATGTAAGTGAATGTAAATAAGTGAGTGAGTGAATGAATGTATATAAGTGAGTGAATGTAAATGAGTGAGTGAGTGAGTGAGTGAATATGAGTGAATGTAAATGAGTGAGTGAGTGAGTGAATATGAATGAATGTAAATGAGTGAGTTAATATAAATGAGTAAGTGAGTGAGTGAATGTAAATGAGTGAGTGAGTTAATATAAATGAGTATGTGAGTGAGTGAAGAGTGAATGTGAGTGAATCCTCGTATACTGGCAGAATATAAATATTTTCCGAGCTCCTTGTCGGAAGTTTCAACTGGAATGCCCCCCACAGGTCGGATTTCCAACTTGGAAACACCGACATAGGATTCCAAGATGGCTGACACTTCAACAAAAACATAAACATTCCCAATTAGCGCTTTAGGGCTTGGTGAATATTGACACTCTGCTCTCTCCAGCCCAGAAGGGGGCGCTGCTGCTGTTGTTGCTGCTGCTGTTGTTGACAAAAACACAAAGTGCCAAAGACACCAGATTTAATCTTTTCATTACAGTCGTGACAGATCGATATCGCGTATCCACACGTGTGCGTCACTCCGCTGTCGTCGCCGCCGCGTCCAACAAAGCCGGCGGAAAATAATATTGAATGGGGGAAAAAAATAAATAAATAAAGTAAAATGAAATATATATTTGTGTCTTTATGATCAGACAGCGGCGCATTCGTCCGTGACGGATTCCTTCAAAGTGGAATAAAAGCTGAATAAAAAAAAACAGGATTCTCAGAGAAAATGAATGTGTCAGTCAGGCGGATGAATCGCGGGATTGTTTTGTGAAGTTTCCGCGGCGTCTGTTGACAGTTTTTGTGTTTCTCCTCATAACTTCCTCCTCCTCCTCCTCCTCCTCCTCCTCCTCCTCCTCGTGGAGTGTGTTTTTTTTTTGAACAGAAACACTTCCTCCGTCACCAGAGACCGAGACGTTTCCTGCGTCTCGTCCTAATCTTTCCCCTCCGAGGCGTTTCCCGAACAAATTAGACCGTCACGTTTTCCATGTTTTAATTACAGTTTGCCCTTCAGATCGGGACTCGGTTTAGCAGCAAGGCCTTCTGGGTTTTTTTCCACGCGCCGCGATTACGACTCCTCTCGCTTTGTGTCACACTCCCGCGTATATCCGTCTTTTTGCGGCGGCGGCGGCGATGGCGGCGAAGTGGCTTCTCAAACGCCGCGACACCCACAGCGAGGGGGGAATGTGACGGCCATCGCCGGCGCTTCCTCTCGTTCATTAATCTGCTGCTTTTTCTTTTTTTTTTGTGACAGAAATGACACAAACACGTCTTTTATCAGCTAACGTATAATTAACAAAAGGCTCGTCTGTGTTAATTTAAGTCCACGATATCTTAAGAACGCGTTCGCGTCGTTATCTCAGGCTCAGAAAGTCTTTTCTAGAAGGAAAATGGAGTTCGTTAAGCGGACACTCTCAAGTTTAGTCCAATTATACAGTTTGGAGAACAAGACTGGTTTCCAGCGTCTCAATGCTAACACCTGTAGCTTCTCTATTAGCGTTTCCACCAGTCAGTTAGCATAGCGTGGCTACTTAAACTCACTATGATACAAGTTTAAACATGTAATATAATAATAGATCATGACATCATAACAACATTTGACCCCAGAGCTTCCACAACATTGGACTTGTGTTTGTGTGACTGAATGTAAATGAGTGAGTGAATGTAAATGAGTGAGTGAGAGAATGTAAATGAGTGAGTGAATGAGTTAATGTAAGTGAATGAATGCAAATGAGTGAGTGAGTGAATGCAAATGAGTGAGTGAATGAGTTAATGTAAGTGAATGTAAGTGAGTGAGTGAATGAGTGAGTGAATGTAAATTAGTGAGTGAGTAAGTGAATGAGTGAGTGAGTGATAGTAAATGAGTGAGTGAATGTAAATGAGTGAGTGTGAGTGAGTGAATGAATGTGGGTGAATGTAAATGAGTGAGTGAATGTAAATGAGTGAGGGAATGTAAATGAGTGAGTGAATTGGTGAATGTAAGTGAGTGAGTGAGTTAATGCAAATGAGTGAGCGAATGAGTGAATGTGAGTGAGTGAATGTAAATGAGTGAGAGAATGAACATGAGTGAGTGAATGTAAATGAGTGAGTGAGAGAATGAAAATGAGTGAGTAAGTGAGTGAATGTAAATGAGTGAGGGAGAGAATGAAAATGAGTGAGTGAATGTAAATGAGTGAGTGAATGTAAATGAATGAGTGAGTGAATGAATGTGGGTGAATGTAAATGAGTGAGTGAATGTAAGTGATTGAGTGAATGTAAATGAGTGAGTGAATGAAAATGAGTGAGTGAGTGAATGTAAATGAGTGAGTGAATGCAGATGAGTGAGTGAATGTAAATGAGTGAGAAAATGAAAATGAGTGAGTGAATGAATGTAAATGAGTGAGTGAGAGAATGAAAATGAGTTAGTGAGTGAGTGAGTGAGTGAGTGAGTGAGTGAGTGAGTGAGTGAGTGAGTGAGTAATCTCACTTCTGCTCCACTGTTTCAAGTCCATGTTGGTGGTAATAATAATAATAAGTAAAGACAGTGAATTAGTGGAGAGAAAAACAGAACTACGTTGAAGTAGAGAAAAGAGAGACTGAAGAGAATGGAGGACGACCTCGCGGACGCCATCGCAGACGCCCTCATCGCAGACGCCCTCATCTCAGACGCCCTCATCTCAGACGCCCTCATCGCAGACGCCCTCGGTGCCGGCGGCGTCTGCCAGGACGATCCTCGCTGATCCTTCGCTGAGTCTTGGCTTGTTGAGATTCTCCATCATCTCTGGCACTGAGACGCTGCACATATTGGAGGAGGCTGATTGGCTTTCAAGTCCTGGCAGAGGAAGAGAAAAAGAGGGGGGGGGGGGGGGGGGGTGGTTAGTGATTAAATTCACTGGCAGTGACACACACACACACACACACACACACTGTATTTATGCTGTTGGACTGTAATCCTGTTAATGAAAAATGTGCTGTTTTTCACAGCCACTGGTGTGGAGAGAGTGAGCGCCAACCGTCTCCTGTGGGACGGGAAGTGGGCCGAGTGTTCCTCCGCCAAAATAAAAGACACATTAATAAAAAAATTTTTTTTTTTAAAAAAGAATGTCGTCGCAATCAAGTGAAATTATGTCCTGGACACAGAGGAGGAGGAGGAGGAGGAGGAAGAGGAAGAGGCTTTCAGGTGAAGCTCTCACACACACACACACACACACACACACACACACACACACACACACACACACACACACACACACACACACACACAGGAATCTGACTCACTATCATTAAACTATATCTTGATTTTTTTCCCTTGTTTCAAACACGTTTTAAAGTTGAATATATGAACTATAATGTAAATATAGTTTCAGAAAAAGCCTTAAACATATAAATATTAATATAAGGATTGTCATTTTAAATTAAGAAAAGTTATAAGTCAGAGTAAAAATATTATATTAAAAAAAATCATTCATTCATTCATTCAGAAAATATCCCAAATATACTTAAACAACAACTTCACATCATTGATGTGAAAATAGAATTCTGCCACCTGCTGTTCTGGAGAGTTATTGCATCACGTGTGTCATGAATGTTTTTACTTTTACTAACTAACAATATTCAGGTTAATTAAGGTGTTATTTTATACTTTACTTTACTTGGAATGTTTGTGTACAGTTGAGCGAAAGGGGCGGGGCTTTAGAGGAGGTTTGAGAGAAAGAGGCGGAGCTTTAGTGGAGGGTCGACATAAAGAGGCAGAGCTTTAGTGGAGGGTTGACAGAAAGAGGCGGAGCTTACGTGGAGGGTCGACAGAAAGAGGCGGAGCTTACGTGGAGGGTCGACAGAAAGAGGCGGGGCTTTAGTGAAGAATTGACAGAAATAGGCGGAGCTTTAGTGGAGGGTTGACAGAAAGGGGCGGAGCTTTAGTGGAGGGTTGACAGAAAGAGGTGGGGCTTTAGTGGAGGGTCGACAGAAAGAGGCGGGGCTTTAGTGGAAGGTCGACAGAAAGAGGCGGGGCTTTAGTGGAGGGTTGACAGAAAGAGGCGGGGCTTTAGTGGAGGGTTGACAAAAAGAGGAGAATGATGTAAAAATATTGCTCTTTCCCTGTGGATGTGAAACCATCACAGTTTGCTGATATTGCTTTGTGGAACACTGCCGGAGCACAGAATTAGATCACAGCGTCCCCCCCTCGCTGTCCCCCCCCCCGGTGGCTTCCATGATTAGGCCTGGGGGGGGAAGCAGCTTTGGATCGATCCTCTGGACCAAACTGTGGACGACAGAGACATAAACAGATTATGGACCTTTGTAATGGCTTCATTTCCAGGCAGTGGACACTCACCCTCTCACCCTCTCACTCTCTCACTCCCTCCATCACTCTCTCCTCCTCCTCCTGAAACCCTCACTGTCCACAGGACAAATGTCTCATGATTTGAAAACATATGTCAAAAAATAACTGACATTTTCCTGTTTAAGGATACATTTTTTTTGTCAATTTCAGACGATAACGTTCCTTAAAATAAGGAAAAACTGTCCACAATTTAAGAAAATAAAGCAAAAAAATGATATCACATAATATTTACTGTCCCAGTGAATTTCACACTGTAAAGTTTTAGGCCAAAAACAACGAAAAAGATCGTACGTGTTTTATTTCTGCGTAAATAACGCCTCAGGTTTGTTTATGTCGCCATGTTGGCAGGAAAACTTTCAAACGTTTAGAGTTCACTGTCGCTTTAAAACCACGGAAATCGCTCAGTTTATCACAGACGCTGACTATATCTGAGCGTTATACTGCCCCCTGGTGGTTTGTACGAGTTCGTAAACAGGCGGTTTGGTTCCTGAGTGGCAGGCAGTCATTTTTAGAATCCTGTCAGGGTTTTTATAAAACAGCTCCGATCCAGTTAAAAGTCCACGTCTGTGTGAGAACTGCATTCTCGCTTCAAATCTCCTGGGTTTCTGCGCGAACAGGCGTGAACAGGAAGTCGATTCCCGGTGTTTCGTAAACCACGGTCGCCGTCGTCGTCTGAATTAAACTGTGATGTGCGAGTGTTTGCAGACGCGAAGCACGACGTAAAAACAGGAGCGGCTTCTTCGTACGAAGACAGAAGAGGAAGAGGAAGAGGAAGAAGTCGTCTGACGGCGGCGGCGCTAAAGCAGTTTCCGCTGATTCCGGGGTGTGAGGAATGTGTAATGATTTCCTCTGCAGAGGTTGTCAGAGGTGTGAGGACGACTGTTGTGTGATGAGGAAGCTGCAGACGGAGCGGAGTGTGAATTAAGTCGCTCTCAAAACCCGGCAGCACCAGATATTGAGGTCATCAACCGGGTCTTTGTTTGTCCTCAGCAGGGGGCGCTGGTGATGGGGGTGGTGATGATCGGTGGGTCGGGAAGAGATTGTGATGTTTTTGGCGTCTTCTTCTTCTTCTTCTTCTTCTTCTTCAGATTGGCTGAGAATTCTCTCTTTTCCAGGTTTTCATTGAGACTCATGTCAACGACTCGTTCAGGCAGAAAAGGCCAAAGGAACTTCCAACATTTAACCTGCTCTTCTGTGTCGTTTAAAAAGGCAGAAAATCTGATTTAAATCTGACTTTGATCTCAGAATTCCGCCTTTTTTTTTCCATAAATTTTGACTAAAATCTCAGAATTCTGACTTTGATTTGAGAATTCTGACTTGTTACTCTTAAGTTTCACTTATATCTCAGAATTCTGACTTAAGTCTCAGAATTAAATTTTTTCCCCTCTAAATTTTGAATTAAATCTCAGAATTCCGACTTTAATCTCAGAATTCCAATTTAAATCTCTAAATTCTGACTTTAATCTCTCTAAACTTTGATTTAAATATCAGAATTCCGACTTTTCTCTCTAAATTTTGACTTAAATCTCAGAATTCCAACTTCAATATTAGAATTCCGACTTAAATCTCAGAATTATGACTTTTGTCCCTCTAGATTTGAATCTAAGCCTCAGAATTCCAACTTTAATATCCAAATTCTGATGTTTTTCCTCTCTAAATTTCTACTTAAATCTCACAATTCCAACTTTCATCTCAGAATTCCAACTTTATTCTTCTTCTTCAGGCTTACTCGATTAGCCTGATTTAAAAAACATATATTATATAATCTCATATCTGCTCTGAAAATGGACTCCCAGTATTCCCAGTATTCCCAGTATTCCTTCACTTCCTGATCCCTTCTTTTTGAGCTCCGTTAAAACACATACTTTCATACTTTGGTGTTGTGTTCGTACGTGAAAAACAATCAAAAATGAGACATAAAACACGTGAATTTGGAAGGAACAGTCCATGTTAATGAATTATGTCAAGAATGTAAACACAGCCGATTATAACCAACAACACAATTAACTCATCAACAATCAATTTCTGCAAAATTAGACACAAAACGATGACATTGAGACGGAACACGAGAAAAAAACAGACAGCGTGAGCGACAAGTGATTAAAAATAAGAGAAAACAGGTGTGAGATGTTTGGAAAGATGAAGAATTAGTTCAATTAGAACAAGATCACGAAAACATACAAAAACACAAGTGACACAAACACAAGAGGAAACAGGAACAAATGATGAAAACAAGACGTCAAACATTGAAGAAATCAAACGTTTTCCTGAGGAGCTAATGGTTCCATGATGGTGTCAATTTTCAAAAATCAGATGATAAAATAGTTCAATTAGAGCCGGAAACAACAGAACAACAGAACAACACAAACAGGCAAAAATGAAAAAAAGTGAAGCAGACACTGAGTGACGCAAATTAGACACAAACTGATGAAAACAGGACACGAAACAAGTAAAAACAGACACAACATGAGTGAAAAGTGATGAAAAAACACAACATACAAGAGAAATAGATGCAAAACAAGAGAAAACAGGAATAAATTAGTCAAAGATTGGAGACAAAATGATGAAAACGAGGCACAACACGAGCAAAAAACGACATTATTCTCAGAATTCCACCTTTTTTCCTCAAAATTCTGACTTTAATCTCAGAGTTCTGCCTTTTTTTCCTCGAAATTTTGACTTAAATCTCAAAATTCCAACTTCAATCTCAGAATTTTGAGTTTTTTCTCTCTAAATTCTGACTTTAATCTCAGAATTCCGACTTTTTTCTTGAAATTCTGACTTTAATCTCAGAATTCCGTTGTACCTATTGAAGTAATCTGTTAATCTGAAACACATGAGTCTGATTACGCCAATTGAAGTAATCTGAATACATTATAAGGAATAATCTGATTCAGTTCTGAAAAGCAAAAGACAACAAAACACACCTCACGTAAAAGAAATCCAGATTAAAAACGTCTATGACACAAAAACAGTCAGATTAAATTTACTGAAATCGTCAGATTAGAACTTGCCCAGCACCCTAATCTGAACACATTTCCGAGGAATAATCTGATTGTGTGCAGTGAAATAATCTAAAACCACTGAATTAATCTGATTCATTGTGATTCCACCAAACGGAGCGGACTCAAGTCAGAAAATAGCCAGATTATAAACGTCTATAAAACTGAACGGAAGCTACGGAAGCCCAGGACGGACAAAAAAGTGACAAGACAAATAACAGGTAAAAGAGCTAAAATTCAGAAAAACTCGACGTTAAACGCGTGATAAATAAAAACAGTTTGAGGTTAAATTGGATCAGTAAAGAGGATTTTTGTCAGATTATCGAGGATAAATCTGCTCTAAAGTCCGACGCTGAGAGCAGACGTTTGTTCCGTCGACAACAAAAAACAAAAGTAAAACATATAATCTGCCGTCTGCGGTGAATCTAATCCCAGCTCACTCTGTGAAGCTCTGCAGCAGACGATGGAAACGCCGTCTGAGGGGAAACTATCTTGGTCTTAAGTGTTTCCTCCTCTCAAAGCTAAACTGCTGCCGTCTGACGCTTAAACTACAGGAAACACAACGACCGCTGCTGACATCGTGATGAGGACGAGGAGGAGGAAGAGGAGGAGGAAGAGGAGGAGGAAGAGGAAGAGGAGGATTCTCCAAACTCAGCTTGTGTTTATAAAGCAGTGTGATTTCTTTGCTTTTCTCTCCGCTCTGAGCAGGTAACGTCTTTACGAGCGACTCTTTAAAAGGATCAGGGTTTAAATTTCCGATCTTTGTCTTTTATCTCTGAGAAAACACGCAGGATTCAGGATTCAGGGCGGCGTTTTTACACTTTACTGCATATACTACATAGTACATATACACAATCTGAAGAAAAACAACTATGTAAATGTGTGGGGGGAAAAAAACATTAAACAGCATTAATTCTGAGATAATTCTGATATTTTTTCTCTTAATTCTGACTTTAATCTGAGAATTCAGACTTTTTGTCTATAAACTCCAACTTTTATCTCAGAATTCCGAATTTTCCCCCCCTCTGAATTCTGACTTTAACCTCGGAATTCCGGCTTTTCGTCTCTAAATTATGACTCTAATCTCAGAATTCTGACTTTTTGTCTCTAAATTCTGCCTTTGATCTCAGAATTCCGAATTTTCCCCCCTCTGAATTCTGATTTAAATCTCAGAATTATGACTTTTTTTCCTCAAAAATCTGCCTTTGATCTCAGAATTACAACCTTTTGTCTCAGAATTACAACTTTTTGTCTATAAATTCCAACTTTAATCTCAGAATTCCAACTTCTCCCCCTCTTAATTCTGATTTAAATCTCAGAATTATGACTTTTTTCTTCTAAATTCTGACTTTAATATCAGAATTCAGACTTTTCCCCCGTCTAAATTATGACTTTATCTCAAAATTCTTACTTTGTCCTGTTTTTCCTTGTTTTAAGGAACATTACATTCTTTAATAAGATTTAAGCTTTAATTACACTAACAAAAGGATGTGTGTGTGTGTGTGTGTGTGTAAATATAAATTCAATTCATCTCTTTACATAAACAGACAGGATTTCTTTGATTTTGATGAGTAAAACCTTCCATTTTTCCCACTTTTGTCAGTTTTTTGACAAACTGAAGAAAACTGAACTTATTTCCCGTCTTTTTATGTTTCTGTACATTTCTAAAAAGACTGAATATGAACAGGAAGTGAACAGGAAGTGAGCTCCACTGCAGAGACTTTACTGACTCTAATCCCTCAGATCTTCTCTGACACTGATCTCACCTCCTCAGTCCAATATGAAGGTGATTCTGTGATGAGTGGACGATCTTCACCTGTGTCCATCACCTGACTCTGATCCACCAGCTCCTCCTCCATCACCTTCACACCTGTGAACACTTTGGATCTTTGAGTCCAGTTTTAATGACCTTCTATATTTAGGTTTTAGTCTCTTTTATAAAAAAATACATGTATAAACCACTCTGAGAACAGACCTTTAAGAAGGAATAAAAACTGCTCTGAATCCAGGAGAACTTTTTAAATCTTTACAGAACTTTAGTTATCACAATTTTACATATTATATATATACATAAATAACAAGTTAAAGAGCATAAAGAACAAGTAAAGGAGTGTAAAGAACAAGTAAAGGAGTGTAAAGAACAAGTAAAGGAGTGTAAAGAACAAGTAAAGGAGTGTAAAGAACTAGTAAAAGATTGTATAGAACAAGTAAAGGAGTGTAAAGAACAAATAAAGGAGTGTAAAGAACAAGTGAGGGAGCGTAAAGAACAAGTAAAAGAGTGTAAAGAACAAGTAAAGGAGCGCAAAGAACAAGTAAAGGAGCGTAAAGAACAGATGAGGGGGCGTAAATAATGTAAAGGAGTGTAAAGGAGCGTAAATAACAATTATAGGAGTGTAAAGAACAAGTAAAAGAGTGTAAAGAATAAGTAAAAGAGTGTAAAGAATAAGTAAAAGAGTGTAAAGAACAGGTGAGTACTTTCAAATCATAAAATAGAATATTTTAGAATAATTAAATCCATAAATTATTTGCGTCTTAAAAAGTGTTTGAAAACATTCACACAAATTTAATCCCATGAAGATAAAACTTGGGCAACAAATTAGCATCAAACCCTGTCACGGCGTGATGACTCCGCCCACTTTGAGGATGTACTGTGAAGTCATGGTAAACCACGCTGTAGAGCGGGAAAATCTCCACGACTTTATTTTCTCACTTAATATCATATCATTATATTAACGTCATATTTTACTTCTTTACTTTTATTTCCGGTGAGAAAAGTGGAAAAAAATCCTGCAGAGAAAAAAACTCACCTTCTCTGAGAAGTCGCTGACATATTTGTTTGCAAAGCACAGAAAACGACTCTGCGCTCAGAAGCTGAACTTGTTCGTGTTAGAAGTTCACACACACACACACACACACACACACACACACACACACACACACACACACACACACACACACACACACACACACACACACACTGACACACACACTTCCTGTTGCCTCCGCTCACAAACTGAATGAAGACAAGGAAACGCTCGCTCTGTAGCAGCACACGCTGACACTGTCCGCCCACCGCCACACACACACACACACACACACACACACACACACACACACACACACACACACACACACACACACACACACACAGTGACTCAGGCTTCACCTTCAGCACAAACAGCAGCATGAGACAACAGCAGAAACATGTTTATTCAACAAAACACTCGACACTCACTGTTTTCACTCTTCACTTCTTTACCCCTCGTGTCCTGAGGGGGGCGCTGTGGGGAAATACAGGAGTTTTTCTTATATAGGTTTCATCCTCATCATGGAAATCTAATGTGACAATTTTAGACTTTCAGATGAAAATAATTCAGATAATTCCGTATTCAGATTTTAATCTCAGAATTCAGATTCTTTTCCTCGTATTTTGAAACTTTTAAGCTCAGAATTCAGACTTTTCCTCTGACATTACAGATTTTAATCCCATAATTCCGACTTTTTCCTCCGATTTTGCAGATGTTAAGTTCCCAATTCTGACTTTTTCCACTGATATTGCAGATTTTAATCTCAAATTCCGACTTTTTCCTCTGACATTGCGGATCTTAATCCCAGAATTCCGACTTTTTCCACTGATATTGCGGATCTTAATCTCAGAATTCCGACTTTTTCCTCTGACATTACAGATTTTTATCTCAGAATTCTGATTTATTCTTCTGATTTTGCAGATTTTAATCCCAGAATTCTGACTTTTTCCTCCGATTTTGCGGATCTTAATCTCAGAATTCCAACTTTTTCCAATGATTTTGCAGATTTAAATCACACAATTCAGAATTTTTCCTCTCACATTCCTGATCTTAATCTCAGGGGAATGTGGTTGTTGGTTCGAGTCCCTGCCAGGCCAAGGGTTTGAGTACCCGTGAGCAAGGCACCTAATCCCAACCGCTCATTATCAACCGGTCGCTCCTGGAGCCGATCCTAACCCCGGATCAATGTGAGGTTTGCGTCAGGAAGGGACGTCCGGCACCAAATCAAAAACGTGGAGCGGATTTCCACAAACCGTTGACTCATTTAAAAAACGTTCTCTCTAATCTCTGTGACCTCCGTCCTTCTTCTTCTTCTTCTTCTTCTTCTTCTTCTTCTTCCTGACAGAGATATAAGACGTTGCCGCTGCCAGGAGAAGAAGAAGAAACGACTCGTCTGAACTCCCGTTCATCACTTTTAAGATCAGTATTGATCCAGATCCGGCGGCGCAGAGATTTACGCCGGCCTTTTAGCGCGGCCGATAGAGGAGTTTCGGTCCGGTCCGGCGGCTAAAAGCCTCTCAGCGTCGCCGGCGACTCTATCATCTGACATGATGGTGGAGGAGATACGGAGTCATCAATCACAGCAGCAGCAGCAGCCTCTTCTTCTTCTTCTTCTTTTTCTTTTTCTCCTCGTCGTGTTTTTGTTTTTTCCCGAGCGTGTGTGGAGATAAATATGTCGGCCATAAGCACCTTTTACAGCTCACATATGCTGCCGACAGATTGGACATCAGGACGTTTTTACGGCTTCCACGGCGGCGAGCAAATTGTCCTTTAATATAAGGCAGGATTTATGGACGGCGTTGACCTCTTTAATCAGCCGCGCGTATTCAGCGCGCAGCTTTACGAGGACGCCGCCGCCGCCGCCGCCGCCGCCGTGAGTCACCGCCGAGCGGATCCTCTCGCTGGCGCCGTCGCATTTTATCACCGAGACGAGTGTCAGCGTTTCCGACGGCTGCCAGTTACTGAGCTGAGGAACAACACGGAGGTCAGGGCGGAAATCTGCAGGAAAACACGGACCGGGTTTTAAAACACGCTCTCTGTCGCACATGGAATCAGAATTTAGAGTTAAATTCACAATAAACTCACAGCTGAGATTATAATAAATGGTCTAAAGAACATTTCTGACGGCTCATCTCGTCATGACAAAAGTCTTAATTCTGAGATTAAAATCAGAAAAGACACTTTGTCTCAAATAAGTCAAGGGTTTGTGGAAATCCGCTCCACGTTTTTTGATTTGGCAACGGACGTCCCTTCCTGACGCAACCTCACATTTATCCGGGATTAGGATCGGCTCAGGAGTGACCAATTAATTGGGATTAGGTGCCCAAACCCTTCACCTGACAGGGACTCGAACCAACAACCACATTCCCCTGAGATTAAGATCAGGAATGTCAGAGGAAAATGTCTGAATTCTGAGATTAAAATCAGAAAAGAGACTTCATGTTTTTAGAAGTCTCGGGATTAAAATCGGATCCAGGAGTGATCAATTAATAATGAGCGATTGGGATTAGGTGCTTTGCTCATGGGTACTCAAACCCTTGACCTGACAGGGACTCGAACAAGTCTGAATTCTGAATTTCTTCTAAGATTTTAATCTCAGAAATCAGACTTTTTTCCTAAAATATTACAGATTATAATCTCAGAATTCCGATTATTTTCCTCTGATATTCTTGATCTTAATCTCAGAATTCAGACATTTTTCCTAAAATATCACGGATTATAATCTCATAATTCCGATTCTTTTCCTATGACGTTCCTGATCGTAATCTCAAGAGATCTCAGTATTATCATCAGTTTAAGGGACATCATGAAGTTTCTTTTCTGATTTTAATCGCAGAATTCAGACTTTTTCCTCTGTCATTCCTGATCTTAATCTCAGGGGAATGCGGTTGTTGTGGGTTTGGGTACCTGTGAGCAAGGCACTTCACCTCTAAAGGAATTCAAATCATCTGTGAGCTCCTGGCAAAAGCCTCGCAGCGACGGCAGACTCTGCTGTGGACACAGCTGCTCGCCCTGGACACTCTCTCTCTCGCAGAGGTTCCTATTTACCCACAATCCCCGTCTGTTTAGCTAAATCAAACACTTTGCCTGTGAGCTTCCAAACCCCCCCCCCCCCCCCCGGGGAGGGAGGTGAAGCTACTGAATTAACCACGAGCACACAGAGCGGCGGCGGCGGCTGCCGATAGCGGGGTCGGCGAGGGCAGAGGTAAAGTTTGCCCGCTTAAAATAAACGGCAAACGTTACGGAATTAAAGAAAGTCGGACGGACGCAGATTAGGCGTCGGAGAGCGACAGCGCGAGCAGCTGCGCCGCGACTGATACGGCTGCGTCGGCCGCCCTCGCCAACGGGCCAACGACGGGTAAACAAACCCGCGCGGCCCGTTTGATTTATGGAGCGCGTCGCGTGCCGGACCTGCCGTTACTGTCACGTGAAAGGAGTCTTCCTTTTCACGCCGTCTTCGCAGGTTACGGACGGACGTTTTTGTCTCGGCCGCTCTTTCTTTCTTTCTTTCTTTCTTTCTGTCTTTGTCAGCTCGGCATCTGCGGCGTCTCGGATTCGCGCTAGTAAATCATCGGCGGGCGGCAGGCGGGCGCCGTTTTTTTTGGCGTCGGGAGAGACGTCTTTGTGCGAGGAGACTTTGCGGAGTGATTAATCGTCGCTCTGCTCAGTGTGAGGCGGTAATTTATGGCTTCAATTCACGGCCTTTATCATTATGTGGCGGGCGGGCGGGGGGGGAGGGGGAGGGGGTGAGGGGAGGTGCGGCTGAGGAAACACTTGATGTTCATTGTAATTTCCCTGCGTTGAACTGTCACAGCGTCCTCTCTGTTTGTCTTTGTATCACCCCCCCCCCGTCCGTCCCCTGGTGATTGGTCCAGTCCCTCAGCTCCACACAGTGAACCTGAAGGTCACTAATGGCCCCCAGGTGAGCGACGAGTGGATCATCCTGAGCTGAACCAACGCAGGGAACGGGAGGCTGTTTTTTGACGAACGCTCGTTTCCATCCACTGTTACTGCAAACTTTTACATTTATGTGTTATTAGAAAAGTTTGGGGTTGAATGAATAAACTTTTATTCTACATGTTTTTACATTTTAATACATATATATGTATATATATACATACATATATAATATATATACATCTTCTCATACTGTTTATACACTGTATATTGTTACGTATTCATTGAGTTGTTGTACATTTCAGAAGTAAATATTTTATTGTACATCATCTTTATTTATAAATTTTTATATACATATTTTCTTAGTATTTCGCATCTTAGTATATAGAGATTAGCATGTGTTTAACTTTAACATTATAGTATATCTACACTACTGTGCTATAATAACCCTGCATATAGATGTTTACTGTGCTTTGGTCTGTAATTGTGCACATATACTGTATATATATATATATATATGTATATCTTCTCATACTGTTTATACACTGTATATTGTTATGTATTTATTGAGTTGTTGTACATTTCCCACAGAAGTAAGTATTTTTTTTGTACATAATCTTTATTTATACATTGTTATATACATATTTTTTAGTATGTCATATTTTAGTCTATATGTATATTTTCCAACTGGTGTCAAATAAAGTTTTTCCTGATCCTGATTCAGATTTTTTAGATTTAGAAGTAAAATCAGCCATGTTTCTGTGATTTTTTTGTTTTTGCCTAAAAAGAAAATGTTATAATATTATTTGTAAAAATAATATTATATATGATATAAGCTTATTCTAAGGTTTTAAGTAACTTTTGTATGTATATAAGCAGATAAATGTTTGAACAATTGAGTTTCTGTTGACTTTTCCCTTGTTTTAAGACGCATCACAGGTTGAGAGTGGATTTACCTCAATGGCAGATTATTTTTCTTCAAACAAGGAAATTTAAATCAGTTTAAGAATATTTACTCGGGCCGTTGTTACAGTGTTTGTACTTTTCTCTCGTCTCTTTCACTCACTGCAGTTTGTATTCTTTGCGTCTGAGTTCCGCAATTTAAGATTCTGAACTCAACGAGGCTGAAAGTAGAATATTTTATGACACAACCCGGCGAAAAAAACAACTTTTATTTAAATGAAAACCTTTGAAAATAGCAGCAAAATGTGTCATAAACGTTCTATTGACAAAAAAAAAACAAAGGTGAAGTTATTCAAGGACTCAATTTTTTGAAACTGATTGACCGACATGTCACGCAACGCTTCACTTATTATTTCTTTATGATTATTATTATAATATTTTGAGTTGTAGCTGCGTTCAAACTCACTTTTGTCAGCGTCTAATGCTGGAATTTCACTTTCAAGGTTAAACGTTGTTTTTATTGGTTTTATTCCGTTGTTAAAAACTCGTCTTTTGTCGTAAAAAAAAAAACGCTCTTTCCTCTCAGCAGAGACGACCATTTCTTTGCTATTTTTACACTTTCTGACACACACACACACACACACACACACACGGTTTCACAACACAACACAAGCTGCGATTGATTTAAAATTCCTAAGCGGCAAAAACGTACAGAAGGGGTCATCTATTATCCTTGCCCACTCTCCGCCATCATCATCACCATCCCTTCCTCTTCTTCCTCTTCCCCTCGACCCATCTTTGGCGGTCACCCGTTAAAGGGGGAAACTCTGGGGATCGACACGGCCGCGCTCCACTTCTCTGGGGCCGAGGCTAATTGGCCCGATCCACCGGGGGGAACCCTCCACTCCAAACGAGGTGGGCGACGGCGGCGGCGATGGCGGCGCCTCCCTCGAGAGGAGTGAGTGGGCGGCGGCGGCGGCGGCGGCGGCAGGATTGAGGAGAAACTTCTGAAACGTTCCGACATGTTTATAAAGCGGGAAGAGTCAACAGCGTTATCCACTGCAGCCGCAGAGGACTGTGGGTAATTGACAGGCAGAGCTGGACTGCTTTGTGAGCACCTCCTCCCCCACCTCCAGCCGATCGATGGTCATCTTAACCCCCGAGAGAGTGGAGGCCAGGAAGGGATGAAAAGTAAAGACTTCTCTTTTGTAGTCGCCCGGGCAGCAGCAGCAGCAGCAGCAGCAGCAGCAGCAGCATCAGCAGCAGCAGCTCTGTCCAGCGCCGTCGGCAACGCTCCCGACGGAGCCCGTGGCTCACAGAAATATGGAAGATGGAAACCGTGACAAAGAGCTGGAATAAATCTCTCTCTATATATTTGTATTCCCTCTCTCCACTGCACCCAGACTCTCCTCCTCCTCCTCCTCCTCCTCCTTTTTTTAGAAGATTGCCTTCAAATATTTTGGTTGTGCCGCAGCTTTGAGCTTCGCTCCCCTCAGTGACCCCGTCAGCGTCCGGAGGGAGAAGCTGGAGGAGCTGGAGGAGGCCGCGGTGACACGGGCCGATTTGATCATGGAAGCTAATGCAAAACAAGAAAACCACAGTAGAGCTCAGCTGCTGCAGGCTTTGTTGTGATGCTGTATATATATATTTATATATATATATATATATATATATAAATATATATATTTGTATCATCTATTTCTTCTATCTGACAGTAATATCATCAAACTGCTCAAAGGTTTCTGCTCCACAGAGAATCCTCTGTGTGTTGGGAAATCCTCTCGTGTGAAGCTAACACAGTTTTTTTTGTTTAATGTTTTCCCCCATCAGCCTCAGCTGCTCTTTGTCGAGCGAAGTTGGCTAATGTTAACATGCTAGCATGCTAACACGGGTGTCGTTTACCCCGATCTTTATATAACATAGTTTCATGCAACGGAACAACTTGCAATCAGCTATAAGGGTAACATTTAGCTCACAACATGCTAACAGTTACCATGTCAATAAATATACATGCATATACATACCTAATTATCAAACATTTCTTATATATATGTAATATAAATTGTAGAAGTGGCTAATGTTGGTAATGCTAACAGGCTAATATCTATGTAAAATAAAATGTGGAAAGAAGTGGCTAATGTGAGTAAATCTAACAGACTAATATCTATGAAATATACAACGTAGAAATAAGTGGTTATTGTTAGTAATGCTAACAGGCTAATATGTATGTAAAATAAAATTTAGAAAGAATTGGCTAATGTTAGTAATGCTAACAGGCTAATATGTATGTAAAATAAGATTTAGAAAGAATTGGCTAATGTTGGTAATCCTAACAGGCTAATATTTGTGTAAGTAAAATGTGAAAGAAGTAACTAATGTCAGTAATGCTAACAGGCTCTACACCTGAGCTATTACACATGCTAACACTGCTACCACAAAATCAATATTTTACATTTAAAACTACTATGAAAAGCTAATAATCTAGTCATTTATATTCTGAAATATGAAAACAAAAACAGATTAATGTTAATTATTGTGCTCTAAGGCGCGTTTATGCTAACAGCACAAGCGCAGATGTGTAACATCACCCGATATATTTACTTGTTACTAAAGGAAAATGATTAGTTTGTAAAACTTGTTCATTTTTCTTAACATCTGAGGATTTTCACATCTATATACGACTGTTTTGCAGCTTCTGGGCCGAAGAAGCAGCGAGAGACAGAGTTCAGTGAAGACACAAGACAGGAAATCCCTGAGGACGCGGAGCACTAAAGTTGTGCATTGACACCTAAAAACTCTATTCATTTCACTCCGAGTGCAAATCCATATCTATATATCCAACTGTGAATTTAGCCGTTATGTCTGAAGGCGGAGAAGTCAGCGGACCGCCAATTTAAACAGGATGAAGTGTTCTTTCACAAATTCCTTAAGAGCTGAGTTGTTTCGCTGAGTCTGATCTACAGCCCAGTGGCCATCACCGCACACACACACACACACACACACGTTTACCAGGCCAAACGGGGACCGTCGTTCTACATCGACCAACAGTGGACTTCTGTTTCTGCTCATTTTAGATCGTAAAAATAGAACAGAACATTTTCTTTCATGGTCTTTTAATTTAAAATACACATGCTAACAAATGTTTGTAAAGATGTAAGTAAACATTTAGCTTGATGCAACGACATGTGTTTACAATCTGGTATAATTAGCATGTTAGCATTCTAGAGTTTGCCGGTTAGCGCTAACACAATGACCAGCTGGGGCTGATGGGAAATGTCACGGGTGAATTATGCATAGACATCAAACTATATGTTAGCAAAAATGCCTATACTCATAACGTAATTTACAAAAAAATGCACATGCTACTTTATAACATAAAGAACATTTCTGTTAACATGCTAAATATTAGCATAGTAACACGCACATTATCAAATAACAAGCTAAATGTTAGCAAAAAGCTAATACAGGGCATTTTATTCCTCAGGGAATCACTACGCTCTTGTCTTATTGATTCTCATTTTTATCTAAAAGCTACTTGACGACGACTCACCCAAGGAACCTGATTGCTGTAATTCATACGACCACCACTAGGCAGTGCCTAATTTAAAAACACACATATAGGGCGTAATTCCCGCATACATCCCATAATTACGTGTCGTTGGAGGACAGACTCAGAGTGAGGTTTCCCTTCATCATCATTTCAGTATGATTCATGAGGACCTGGAAAATGTCCCCAGTTTGCACGAAGGACCCCGTTACGTGAGTGCACATCGACGCCGAGGTCCTCTGTTGGAGAGGTTGACGAGCGCACACACACACACACACGCACACACGCCATAAACACTCAGCAGTTTTCAGCTGAGCTCAGCAGTCATCGTCTCCGTTGTCTCTCTGACGGACAGAAGAATCTCGTCTCCAGAGACAAAGTCGGTTAAATCTAAAACACAAACGTCTCTTTATTCCTTTTTCCCCTTCACGTCGTTTTTATTCCTGTTTCATTCCTCTGCAAACTGGATTTACTCCTTTTTACCGTTCGTCTCGGTGCTTTTTATTTAGCCTCGTCTTTAGTAACGCACTTTGCACTCGCACCGCCGCGGTGCCAGAGGACTTTATTATGATGTTCAGTGGCTTCTTCTTCTTCTTCTTCTTCTTCTTCTTCTTCTTCTTCTTTAGCTTTAGTTTGCTCGTCCAAAACTTCTTCACTTCACTTCACAAAATCAACATAATGTTTTCACAATGTTTGCTTTTGTTCAAAACACAATCGATACAAAGACGCACACTTGTGAATAATATTTGGATCCATATAATTCTGTTCAACTGGATCGGACTCGCAGACAAACTGTGTTTACAAAGAAAAAAATGTTTCCGTATTTATTGACGTGTGCATATATTAATGTTAGAGTCTATTATATTCACGTACACTGACGCTGCCGCCGACGGAAATCCTTTGTTCAGATTTATCGCAGTGTCACAAACTGACCACAGGAGGCAGCGAACTACGTGTTAGCAAAAACGCTAATACACCAAATGTTTACAAAGCATTCATAGGTTACAAAAAAATACACATTTTACTGTTTAATGTTAACACATATGTATGCTTTTAGCACATGTTTTTTGCTAACATGCTAAATATTAGCACGGTAACGCCGCACGTTAGCAAATACAAGCTAAATGTTAGCATAAAGCTAATATACTAAATGTTTACAAAGCATTCCTAAATTTTATATTATAAAAATGTGTATGCTTTTAGCACCTATCATGCTAATTGTTAGCAAAAAGCTAATACAGGGTACTCCATGTTTGCATACAAAATACACTATACTTTAATGCGAGCAAAAACATAGGTGTGCTAAAAGCATGTGTATTTGTTTGCATGCTAAATGTTAGCCAGTAGCATTCTAGCCTATAGGAAAAACACACTTGTTAACCAATGTTTGTAAACATGTTAGTAAACATTTAGCTTGATGCAAGGACAGGTGTTTACAATCTGATATTATAAGCTAACACAAAGAGTAGCTGGGGCTGATGGGAAATCAAAATATGCTAGCAAAAATGCCAATATTCTAAATGTTTACAAAGCATTCATAATTTACAAAAATACACACATGCTACTTTTTAACATTAGCATAGTAACACAGCACGTTATCGAATAACAAGCTAAATGTTAGCAAAAAGCTAATACAGGGCACTAAATGTTTGCATAGCATTCATACAAAACACTACGCTACACTTTAATGTGAGCAAATACATGCTACACAATATACATGCTAACCAATGTTTGTAAACATGTAAGTAAACATTTAGCTTGATGCAAGGACAGGTGTTTACAATCTGATGTTATTAGCATGTTAGCATTCTAGAGGTTGCCGGTTCGCGTTAACACAAAGAGACTGAAAATGTACAATTTTATTGATTGAAATGTAAATTTCTTTAGTTTTTTTTCTCTGTTTTTACTATTGTTTTATCTGCGTCTGTTTTATCATATTTTTATTTTGTCTGTTGTACCAGATTGTCTCATCTCGTGGCCGCACATTCCAGTCTCGTGTCTCTGTGATTGAGCCGTCAGGACACAAATGGAAGCTTCTCAGTTAGTTTTCTCATTCATTCAGAAAAACAGCAGCCTTTTTTTCTTATTTTTTTTTTATATTTTAATATCCTTCTATGGAGAAGCTCTTTATTTGTGTTATTTTTGGCGCCCGACGCGCTTGTTCCCCGCAGACGGAGGTGAAGCTTTATAAAAATATATTAAAGTTTTTTCTCGCGAGTGAGAAATTCTTTTCCCACCACGTCGGGATCAAACGGAAAAGTCTGGTCGTGGTGTCGTCTTCCCTGCAGCCTCTTCTTCTTCTTCCTCTTCCTCTTCTACTTCTTCTTCTTTTGTTTTTTTTCTTCCTGAGAAGACAGAAGGTTGAGTCTGCGACCTGTTACTCGCGGTTGCAGCAGACGAGGTGAAGCGAAGCTATTCTGCTCCCGGGGTTAACACTTCTACTCCACTACATCTCCTCATCTGACTGCACTGCGGCCCTTTGTCCTTCGTCTTGTCGTCCTGTCAGGCGCCGCCGCTTCGAGGCTGCCGGGCTGTGACACGGTCACAAAGCCGAGCGGCGACGGGCGCAATTCAGGGGGATTTCGCACAAAGCCCAGGCAGGAGTGGGAGGAGAGGAACGCTTCCCTTTACAGCTGCCGCCGCCGCTATCAGCGCTTCTTTTGTTGGCGGAAAAAGAAAAAGCCCGGAGAGGTTTCCCTTCCTTCGTCTTTATCTGACGGACGGACGTGTTGTGCTCGCGGGGTCAGGGCGAGTCCTCGGGTTCCGGACGGCGCCGGACCGGGCGTCAGCGTCAGTCGTCTGGAGGTCAGGTCGCGGCAGAGAACGACATCATCACGAGTTTCACTTTCACTTTGTGGTGGAAACAGAAGAAAAACAACAACAAAAAGCAGCGTTGGGCAAAGTTAACGGCGTCAACGTTAACGCACGTTAACAAAATGTCGCGTTTCCATGACGACTGACCGGAAAATGAGTCTCACGCCTCGGCGCCGGAGTCCAGGCACCGTTAGCCGTTAGCTATGATAGCTGCGTTAGCTTCTTTGGCACCGTTAGAGCCCTCTACAGTCCAACGTAGCGTTAACGACTGTGTCTCGGCACCAGAGTTCAGGCACCGTTTACCAGCAAGCTCCGTTAGCTCCGTTAGCTGCGTTAGCACCGCCAGTGCTGCTACACATGACGGGTTTCCATGACGACTGACTGAAAAAAGACTCCCGATTGTTAAAATGAGTCTCTAAAGTAAGCAGTTTTTCTTATCTCGGTACCGGAGTCCAGGCACCGCTTACCGGCTAGCTCCATTAGCTGCTTTAGCTCCTTTAGCACCATTAGTGCGGCTACAGTTACCGCGTTTCCATGATGACTGACCGGGAAAAGACTGGCGAGACTTCATGTTTACGCAACTCCCGGTTGTTAAAATAAGTCGTTTTTTGTTACCTCTATTAGCTGTGTTAGCTCCTTTAGCACCGTTAGCACGCCTACAGTTGTTAGCGTAGCATTAACGACTTTGTAGGCACACCGTTAGCTCACCTACAGTCTTTAGCATAGGGTTAACGTAGGTTTTACGGCGTGACGCGTTTCGATGATGACTGACCTGGGAAAAAGACGTGTGTGACGTCATATTTATGTGACTCCCGATTTATTAAAATGAGTCTCTAAAGTAACGCTAAACTTTAAAACCAGATACGTACAAATACGCAGTACACAGGTCGATATTTATTTGTAAGCGCTGCCCTGCTGTTCAATAAACAGACCGCTCCAGTTCGACTGTAGGTGCTAAAGGAGCTAACGTAGCTAATGGAGCTAACTGGTAAACGGTGCCCGGTCTCCACTGCCCTCTCTGGTCAACTACCACCCTCTCTTCCAATCAGCACGAGGCCCAGTGTCAGATTTCACGACCAGACCACGCCCCCCCCGCACTGATCCCCTCCCTCAGCTCTCAGCCCACTTTCTTGGCATGTTTCGACACCAGAACAAGGTTTAATTTTCCTTTCATAGACGCCGTTTTTAAATGTAATAAAAAATATGAAAATGTGATATTTCACCTTCAGTTTTCTGCTGCTTGTTTGTTGTTGTTGTTTTTTTTGTTGCTCAGATGTGGCGTCTTTTTTATTTTGTTTCTACCCCGTATTTATTTTTCTTTTTGTGCGTCAGACTCCTGCGGGAGACGGATCTAACATCCTGTACTGTACGTGCTCGTCGACGCCTCAGACACCTGCGACGTTAAAAAACAAACACGATGACAACGACTTCTTCATGTCACCCTCCTCCTCCTCCTCCTCATCCTCCTCTTCTTCTTCTATGTTCTGTTTTTTTCTTCTTCTTTTTCCGCGCTCCTCCCTCTCAGTTTCATTGATGTCTGCTTTTCAAGAGCACAGGAGCTGCTGCGCCTCTGAAGAGCGGCGGCGGCGTCGGCGTCGCCATCTCTTCTCTCCACTCACTCACTCACTCACTCTCTCTCTCTCTCTCTCTCCGCCGCCTCCACTCCTCCCTCTGCATCGACACAAAGAACGCTTTCAATTTTTAATGCAGCTCAGAGAGAGAAGACGCCCCGACAACAGGGAGACGAGTCGTCCTGATGAATAGCTTTTAAACAGACGAGAGCTTTTACTTTGCTCTAAATATCCTCCGTGAAAAGAGAGGGGAAGCTGTGGAGCTGTGTGCGCGGCGCGCGATTTGACACGGAAATACGGTGTTTTTCTTGCGTTGTTGTTGTTGTTGTCGTGTTTTAATGGACTCAAACGAAACATCGGAACAACTGCGTCCGACTCTGTTGATCGAAGTCGTTTTTACGTTTACGTAAAAGTGGGCGGAGTCATTTTTGTACTCACGAAAAAAGATTACAGACTTTGTATCTTTTACTGACCAGACGCAACACCACTATCAGTTAGCTCAGTTAGCCGCGTTAGCTCCTTCAGCACCGTTAGCGCGCCTAACGTAGCGTTAACAACGTTGACGTTAATGTTTTAAGTGAATCGCGGTTGTTAAAATGAGTCTCTAAAGTAACGCTAAACTTCGATTCCATTCTATTGATCAAAGTCGTTTTTACTTTTACGTAAAAGTGGATGGAGTCATTTTTGTAATCAGGAAAAAAAAAACAGACTTTTTATCTTTAATTGATCAGAAATAACAACAATACCAGTTAGCTCTGTTAGCCGTGTTAGCTCCTTTAGCACCGTCGCTAACATGGCGCTAACGACGTTGACGTTAATGTTTACGTGAATCGCTGTTGTTAAAATTAGTCTCTAAAGTGCCTCAGCACCGGAGTCCAGGCACCTTTTACCAGTTAGCACCGTTAGCTCCTTTAGCACTGTTAGTGCGCCCACAGTCGCTAACGGCGTTGACGTTAATGTATACTTGAATCGCGATTGTTAAAATGAGTCTCTAAAGTAACGCTAAACTTCGATCCGATTGATCAAAGTTTTTCTTACTTTTTTACGTAAAAGTGGGCGGAGTCGTTTTTTGTACTCACGCAAAATACCTACTGGTCATTTGGTGTCACTGCGGTAAATCTGAACGATGGATTTTAAAAGCCGAATTTAAATAACAAGACATGAATGGGCTTTGGTGTGGGAGAGTGATATCTATCAAACCATGGGCTAATTTTCCAGATACCGTTTCATTTTCATGCCTAATATTGGATTTTGACATAATTTAAAGCTTAATGTTGAATTTTTGAACTCTTTATCTCAAACAAAATGATTAAAGTTTCACTATTCAACATTTTTTTCTTTGAGATATTACATTGTTATTAAAACTCTTTTGAGGATCTTGAAGACGCCCTGAAGGCTGCGTCGTCATCATTTCAGAATAAATCTACTGTACGTCCACGTCTGTCTGTCGTCCTGCAGTACCCACAGCAGGCCACAGAGGGCACTGTCCCCCCACACACACACACACACACACAGTGACGAACACCAGCGACCGGAGGACACATGCAGCTCTTTGTTGACGGCAGCAGAGAAGATAAAGGCGGCGTCGCCGAGACTCAGGCGCTCGGGATTAAAAGCTCGACGAGTTCACGACGGCGTCGTCTTAATCTGAGTCGCTCGCTCACGTTTGTTCTCTTTTTGTCGTCTTTTTTTTTTCCCCCTGAGAGAAAAACAGATGATTGAAAAACTCTTTTCATTTACAGGGAAGTCGTAAAAGAAGGAAACGCACGACAATCAACCTTCAAAATGTTTAAATGACGCCTCAAACGTGAAAGTTTTGAAGAAAATCCTCGACAGATTCGTCGATAATGAAAATAAAGACGAATCAGACGCGAGGAAAACGTTCCTGAGACCTGGGAACGATGATGTTCACGGGAATGATTCAGTTTTAATGATTTTTGTGTTTTATGGAGCAAAGAAATGAAGAAAATATTCACATTTAAGAGCTCATTTTAATTGTGTTTGTGTCACATTTGTGTGTGTGTGTGTGTGTGTGTGTGTGTGTGTGTGTGTGTGTGGAGGTGTGGCCTTCACATCAGAGACTAATGTTTTCTGTTTTGTCGTTAAGTGTTTTTTACATTAATTAGGGTTTTTATTAACGTATAATTGTCGTGACAATTGTGCGACTGTGTGTGTGTCACATTTGCCGTGTTTGTCTGACGCACACTCGAACACACAATAAATGCGACACACGCAAAGATGACAGATACAAATAATATGACACGTTTACAAAGATGACACAAACGTGCAACACACACAAACACACACACACAAACATGTAACCCACAAAACACAACTAACACAAAAATGCAACACAAATGCGATACGGACACAATGCACAAAAATGTAACACAGCACAACAAACACGACATCAACACAACAAATGAAGCACACAAACAAACACAAAACAGAACTAATACAAAAATGCAACACAAACAACACACAACTAACACACAAAAATGGAACAAACACGACATCAACACGACAAATGCAACGACACAAAACACAACGAACAAAAAAATGCAAGACACAAATACAACACACAAAGCACAGCTAACACAAAAATGTAACACACACAACAAACGTGACGTCGACACAAATACAACAAATGTAACACACAAACAACAAATGCAACGCACACACAAACACGACACACAAAACACAACTAATACAAAAATGCAACACGAACAATTCACAAGACACACACAAAAATGTAACACAGGCACACAATCACGACACAGAACACAACTAACACAAGAATTTAACGCAAACACAACACATGCAATACACAAAGACGAGACAAAACACAACCAACACACTAGCACAACATACACAAAAATGCGACACACAAAACACAACTAATTGACAAAAATGTAACACACACACACAACAAATACAACAGACACACAAACACGACACACAAAACACAACAAACGCAAAAATGTAACGCACCCAAACAAAACTAACACACATGTGTACCACAGACACACAATCACGACACAAAACACACCTAGCACACAAAAATGTAACCCACACACAACAAATGCAACACAGACACACAAACACGACACACAAAACCAAAGTAACACACGAAAAAATGCATCAGACACAAATACAACACAAAATGTAACACAAACAAAACTAACACACAACAAAACTTAAACACAAAAATGCAACACACACACAAAACACAACTAATAGACAAAAATGCAACACAAAAATGCATTAGACACAAATACAACACAAAATGTGACACAAACAAAACTAACACACACAACAAAACTTACACACAAAAATGCAACACACACACAAAACACAACTAATGGACAAAAATGCAACACAAACACAAACATGGCGGTGTCGTGTAGTCAAACATATCCTAATGTTCTCCACAGTAAATGCAGCAGCTGGATTACAGAGTGAAAGGTTTTCAGGTCAGATTATAATCTGGACAGTGATGTTAACACACACACACACACACACAGACACACAAACGTTAGCGATGTTCAAACCCATGAAGGAACATAGAGGACAGAAAACACACAACGTCTTCATGAAAGTGTAATTGAATGTGGTTCCTGCTGCTCGTCCTCTGCTCTGCTGATGGACTTTTAATCTGATTTGAAAAAAGTTCATCATCCATTAGAACATTAGTGAAAAAAGCTCTGGAGCTGTTTTTCCTCAGAGGATCGAAGGTTTGGAGACGATCCAGGTTCACATTAGAGCACCGGTCTGCACCGGTCTGCAGGGTTTACATCACCGGGACAACGCAAGTTATAGAAAACAGCACAAAAATACTGAAAATACTGAGCTGTGAGCGCCCCCTGCTGCCAGGAAAAGCTGATTTTAGTCACTTAACCAACAACTAACTAAGTCTATGACGTCTTAAGAACACGTTCACGTCTTTATTTCACTGTTAGACAGACTTTAACAACAGGAAACTGAAGTTTGTAAACCACTCACTCTCCCACACCAAAGTCACTCACTCTCCCACACCAAAGTCACTCACTCTGCCACACCAAAGTCACTCACTCTGCCACACCAAAGTCACTCACTCTCCCACACCAAAGTCAATCACTCTCTCACACCAAAGTCACTCACTCTCCCGCACCAAAGTCACTCACTCTCCCGCACCAAAGTCACTCACTCTCTCGCACCAAAGTCACTCACTCTCTCGCACCAAAGTCACTCACTCTCCCGCACCAAAGTCACTCATTCTCTCGCACCAAAGTCACTCACTCTCCCGCACCAAAGTCACTCACTCTCCCACACCAAAGTCACTCACTCTCCCACACCAAAGTCACTCACTCTCCCACACCAAAGTCCCTCACTCTGCCACACCAAAGTCACTCACTCTGCCACACCAAAGTCACTCACTCTCCCACACCAAAGTCACTCACTCTCCCACACCAAAGTCAATCACTCTCTCACACCAAAGTCACTCACTCTCCCACACCAAAGTCACTCACTCTCTCACACCAAAGTCACTCACTCTCCCACACCAAAGTCACTCACTCTCCCACACCAAAGTCACTCACTCTCTCACACCAAAGTCACTCACTCTCTCACACCAAAGTCACTCACTCTCCCGCACCAAAGTCACTCACTCTCCCGCACCAAAGTCACTCACTCTCCCGCACCAAAGTCACTCACTCTCTCGCACCAAAGTCACTCACTCTCCCGCACCAAAGTCACTCACTCTCCCACACCAAAGTCACTCACTCTCCCACACCAAAGTCACTCACTCTCTCACACCAAAGTCATTCACTCTCCCACACCAAAGTCACTCACTCTCCCACACCAAAGTCACTCACTCTGCCACACCAAAGTCACTCACTCTGCCACACCAAAGTCACTCACTCTCTCACACCAAAGTCACTCACTCTCTCACACCAAAGTCACTCACTCTCCCACACCAAAGTCACTCACTCTCACGCAAAAATGCAATAGAAACTAACACACAAAAATGTAACACACGCAACAAACACGACATCAACACAACAAATGCAACACACAACATGACACAAAACACAACTAACACAAAAAATGCAACACAGACACAAATACAACACACAAAAACACAGCTAACGCAAAAATGTAATACACACAAACAAAACTAACACACAAAAATGAAAGACACAGAAACACAACTAACACACAAACACAACTAACACAAAAATACAAACATAACACAGACACACAAAACCAACTAACAAACAAAAATGTAACAGAGACACACAAAAACAACACACAAAACATAACAAACACAAAAATTTAATTTCATTCATTTGTTTTGTAGTAGATCAGTCGTACACATTGTTGTCAACTGCTAATGCTAACGAGCTAACATTGGCTAACCCAGGATAACGTTACGAGTGCAAAATGAGTCCACAAATCCAATGTTTTCATTGCTTTTTTCACAATAACAATCACAGATCTGATCGTGGGTAAACGCCGCGTCGGCGGGAAGTTTCCCAAACAGGAAGTAAGTTGTTTTTTTATTTCCCGAGGACGGACAGAGGAGGAGCGTTTGATTCGTCCAAACGTCTCATATCTCCGCTCTCCTCTCACGTCTCCTGTAGTCTTTGATTGATTGGTCGAGCGAGTGTTTTGCCGTGATTAGCCGAGCGCTAATTAGGATCCATGCTTTGTTGTAAACACGGGGGATTAGCGGCAGACAAACACACCTATCAAACAATTAATACCCTAATCAGCCAAAGAGCGCTGCTCCCTTTCACTGCCGTTAGCGCTGCTTAGCAACTATCACCAACCTTTTTTATTCCTCCACTCTTTTCTTTTCTCTCTCCCTGAAGTCTTTGTCATTTGTGCTTTTCTTGTCTTTTATTCTCTTATTTTTCATGCCGTTTGCCGTCACTTTTCTTCAGTTTGACGCTGAATTGTTTTGGTTTCCTCTGAACTGAACTGAGTCTCAGGTGAAAAACGCAGCTTTTTATTTAAATCATACTTTCTTTGTTATTTCTGGGGAGAAAAGAAAAGAAAAAGCTAATGAGCAGCGAGTGAATTCATTCATTTTTGCTTCTGTTCAGAAAACGTGACTCAGCTTCAGGTTCAGGTGTTTTTAAAAGTCTTTTACTGACGTCCAGGAAGTTTGGATTCATGCTTTTATTTTGTTAAAATGTCCACGGATAAATGAAGCAGAAACATGTAAAGTTTGATTGATTTTCATCTATAAAAACACACAAAACACAACACACACAAAAATGCACGACAAACACAAATATGACACATATACAAAGATGACACAAACATGCAACGCACACACACAAACACGACACACAAAACACAACTAACACACAAATGTAAGACAGACACAGAAATACAAAAGACATCTAACACACAAAAATGCCACACAAACGTGACAAATGCGAACTCGACAACACAAATATGACACATATACAAAGATGACACAAAAATGTAACACACACAAACAGGACACACAAAACACAACTAACACACACACGATGAACGAGACACACGAGCAATCACAACAAATGCAACACACACGAAACACAACTAGCACACAAACATGTAACACAACAAACACGACACACATGCAAACGCAGCAAATGCAAAACACACAAACACGACACACAAAACACAACTAACACAAAAATGCAACACAGGCACACAAAAATGTAACAAACGTGACACACACACAAATACCGCACAAACACAACAAATGCAACACACAACAAACGCGACACACAAGAAAACACAACTAACACACAGAAATGCAACACAGACACACAAATACAACACACAACTAACATGCAAAAATACAACACACACAAAACAAACGCTACACACGCAAACATGACACACCAAACCCAACTAACAAACAAAAATGCTAAAAATGCTAAATTCTAAGAAGATAAACTTTTAAATGTTGCTAAAAGAATGATTATTATGGTATGTGTGCACCATCAAACACTATCATGACGTTATAAATGAAGTATAAATATAGAAGCTCATTTTTGTATTGACTTCTATTCAATCTGGGCTCTTTTTGCAGCCTGTAAAGTCGCCCCCTGGTGGCTAATTACTACTTCCTCCCTAATTCCTAGGTTTCACTTTTCATATATACCGCATACGTCATATTTCTTATTCCAAGTATCTTTGTTCAAACTGATCGTTGCTTCCAAGTGTCTATACTTACTGGAGGAGTCGCCCCCTGGTGGCTATTCAACATATTATTACTTTTATATACTTGTTTTACAGATGAGTCGATTACCATTTTACACAAACATGACATGATCTGTTTATAAGTCGCAGAGATAAACTCACGTGAACTCTGAATGAAACCGAACCATGTTACGTAAAAATCCGTAATTTTACACGTTTGCCCGTGACGTCGTCGATTGGTCGATTCTTACCAAAATTGAAAGGGAACATATTTGAGTGATCGCCTGCTCAGGTTGAAAAATTCACAGCGATACGTCAGAAACCGTAGACAGGAAGTCAGACGACAGACGCTGCAATCGTGAAAACCGGAGGAAGAAGGTTTTGTTGTGATTCAAAGCTGTGAAAGTTTCACCTGCATCATCACAAACATCATTTACAGGTTTGTGCTTTGGTTCGTTCATTATGCAGCAGACAGTGGGCTTTGATGATCTGCAGTGACAGGCAGATTCATCAGGCAACACAATTGTTCATCGCTAATGAAAAACAACGGAGAACAATCTGACGTGATTAAAAACGACGGCCCCTCCGACTTTAATTTTTCATGCTCGCGGGTTCATTAAGGCTTCGCCTCGCCGTCGTTAGGATAATGATAGGAAAACAATTCCGATAAAAAACAAAGGCTGATTCTGACTCACAGGTGGAATGATGTTTGTTTGTGTTCAGAGTTCAGAGTTCACTCTTTATGATCAGAGTTCACTCTTTATGATCAGAGTTCACTCTTTATGATCAGAGTTCACTCTTTATGATCAGAGTCTGATCAGAGTTCACTCTTTATGATCAGAGTTCACTCTTTATGATCAGAGTTCACTCTTTATGATCCTCCACGTCCACGGAGATCCTTCAGGGCCTGAAAATCTGTCGCCGCGGCTGTTAGCTAAACGCTCAAACAAACACAAAGAACAACTAACACACAAAATGCCACACAAACGTGACACAACAAATGCAACACACACGAAACACAACAAATGCAACACACACGAAACACAACTAACACAAAAATACAAGACAGACACACAAACGTGACACATGCAAACACGACAACACAGATATGACAGATATATAAAGATGACACAAGCATGCAACACGACACAACTAACACACAAACGTGACACATGCACACACGACAAACACAAATATGACACATATACAAAGATGACACAACAAATGCAACACACACGAAACACGACTTACACACAAAATGCAACACAGACACACAAATACAAAACACAGCTAACACAAAAATACAACACAGACACAAAAATACAACACACACAACACAACACACAAAAACGCCACACAAACGTGACACATGCAAACACGACTAACACACAAACATGTAACACACACACAACACAACTAACACAACAAACGCGACACACAAGCAAACACAACACATGCAAAACACACACATACACAACACACCAAACACAACTAACACACAGAAATGCAACACAGAGACACAAATACAAAACACAACTAACACAAAAATGCAGCACAGACACACAAATACAACACACAACTAACACACAAACATCTAACACAACCACAACAAACACACATCAAAGTTCAAAGTTCCACTCTTTATGATCAGAGTTCACTCTTTATGATCAAAGTTCAGAGTTCACTCTTTATCATCAGAGTTCACTCTTTATGATCAAAGTTCAGAGTTCACTCTTTATGTTCAGAGTTCACTCTTTCTGATCAGATTTCACTCTTTATGTTCAGAGTTCACTCTTTCTGATCAGATTTCACTCTTTATGTTCAGAGTTCACTCTTTCTGATCCTCCACGTCCACAGAGATCCTTCAGGGCCTGAAAATCTGTCGCCGCGGCTGTTAGCGAAACAGCAAATTCAGCAAACGCTCAAACAAACACAAACCATTTATCATCCAAAACTCCCTGAGCTTCCACTTACACAACTCTGGACATAAACTCGTCCCCGATTCCACTTTCCTCGTCTTCTCTTTTCTCAGAGAGAAAAAAAACAAAAAAAAAAACAGTTTCTCAGCCTCGTCCCGAGAAGAAGAATAAACAATTCCCTCGATTCTCCGACTCGTCTCGTTAGAAAAAAACACTTTTCAGAGAGAGAGAGAGATCGAGAGAGAGAGAGAGAGAGAGAGAGAGAGAGAGAGAGAGAGAGAGAGCGGCAATTTACATTTGTATTTTGACAAGTTTTATCTTAACCAAAAAGAATTTGAATTTCTTTTGCATCTGGTCAACAAATTGGACGGAACACTCCAGAGAGGAGCTGCGAAAAAAACACACCAGTCCTGTTAGAGAGAAGCCAAAGATTCTTGTGAAGTGAAGTCAATTTTCTTGGTTTTTAGGAAGAAGAATCTGCGAATCGAGCTTAGCATGAATTTTTTAGAGTAGCTCGTCTTCAAATGAGTAAAAAACAGGTCAAGAACGAGACCAAATTGGACAAAATGGAAGAAAATTGAAACGAGTCTCTCTATACTTGAATAAACCGAATTTAAGAATTCATGCCTTTCTTATATTTGCACACACGCCAACATCTCTGAACCCTAATATCCACGGATCACGCGGTTTATCTCGTTTCTCGTAATTTAAGGGAAAACAAGCAAAAATTGCTTGTCAATTTTCTACTTTACTGGACAAATGTGGATCATTCCGTACGCTGATGACACAGCGTTGTTTACAGGGAGGAGATGGAACATTCTGTTCACTGTAAACTTTGTCCTGAACATAATAACGACAACAAAAAAGATGAAGAAACTGCTGTGGAGACTCTTCAGGACATGAAGTTCCTGTGGTTCCACGTCGTTGAAAACCTCGCAATATTTTTACTTTATTTGTTTTTCCTTCATTCTGTTTTATTCGAAAATGAAACGCTGCTAAATTTGCCCTCTCAGAATCAAACAAATCTGACAAAATTGGACAAGATGGAAGAAAATAAGCTAAATTTAAGAATTTATGCCTTTCTTACATTTGCACACACGCCACGTCTTTGATCCCTAATTTTCACGGATCATACGAACCGTTGGTTTATCTGATTTCTTGTAATTTAACGGAAAAAGCTTTGCATGTCAATATAATGTCTTTGTTTCCCAGAAACGACGCTCAGCTTTTCTACTTTATTGGACAAATGTGGATCATTCCGTACGCTGATGACACAGCGTTGTTTACAGGGAGGAGATGGAACATTCTGTTCAAATGAAAACTTTGTCCTGAACATAATAACAACAACAAAAAAGATGAAGAAACTGCTGTGGAGACTCTACAGGACATGAAGTTCCACGTCGTTGAAAAACCTCGCAATATTTTTTACTTCATTTATTTTCCTTCACTGAGTTTCATTCACAAATGAAACGCTGCTCTCAGAATCAATGAAGTTGTTCGAATCCTGGACTTGAAAGTGTTTATTTAGTGTTAATAACTCTGTCACTAATTATTTCTGTCAATGTGTTTGTCTTCCTTTAATCAAATAAAGTCTGTTCTGACTGTGTGTTCTGGCTGAACCTGTGCAGGCGGCTGTTAAAGAATATTACAGTTATATTTTTAGATCCTCTCTTGCTCTGAGTGATGAATCCTCAAAAGCTTCTGCTGCTTCGTTTCCTTCTCGTTCTCATACAGAAATCAAAGTATTTCTGCAGTGATTTGAAGTGAATAAAACAATTGCCCTCTTGCCACTAGGGGGCGCTCTGTTCTAAATTTAATATTTCCACATAGACGACTTCAAGGCAGGAGTTTAATCAATAATAGCAAGTTTGGTTCAGATTGGAGCTTATATAGTAGAGTTATAATACGTTATTTGTGATTATTATTTCACACAACTTTGTCGCCCCCTAGTGCCTGCACTGTGTGACGATAAATTAAGCTTTTGATAACTTTTAATCCTTATCTTGTTGACAGTAAACGTAGTAAATTTGAAACTGATTAGACTTGTCTTACAGGAAATTCAAGTTATTAAAGTTACCAAACCCCATAGAAAAAAGTCAGTGATTTTAGCTCACGGTAACACAGGAGCTGTTGGTCTACTGCTGCCTCGTGTGGTCACTTTGTGTCACTAAATTCAGTCTAAATTAAATATTTTAAAAGCCGAATTGACAAAATAAGACTTTTGAACTTAGTGATGGAGGCAGCAGTGGATCAACAACTCCTGTGAGCTGTGATGTTAAAATCACTGGTTTTCTCTATGGACTTTGGTGTGGGAGATTGAGTGGTTTACAAACTTGAGTTTCCTGCTGGAAAAGTCTGTCTAACAGTGAAATAAAGACGTGAACGCGTTTTTAAGATATCGCAGATTTAAGATTACACGCATTTTATTATTTTGTTCGACTTTATTTTTCAAAATAAAAGCTTGCGCTGCACAGCGTTACAAGCTAAAGTAGCAGCTTTTCCCCCCCGTTTAAAATTTAAAGAAGTCTGTTTGCTCTCCTTTATATTGACTCTGTCCTTTCCAGTTACACAACAAACAAAAAATAATAAAATCCAGAAGAAGAAGGAACAGGCTTTTCGGTAAATGTTTTATTTTGACAGGTGGGAGGAGGACGAGGAACGAGGAGAAGCGGCGTCTTTTGTGGAGATTTGTCTTTGAGCTCAAACATGAACGACGGCGACGCCAGACGAGGATTTTCATCCCAACTTCGCTCTCTTTTTTCGCTCTAAATGACAACAACGGGCGCTCTCTCCTCCTCCTCCTCCTCCTCCTCCTCCTCCTCCTCCTCCTCCTCGCCAAAGCTCGCCAGCCACATGCTGTACTCTCTCACGGCTACGTTTCCATGGCAACAGTGTCCGAGCCGGGTCCACACGGGGAGGAAAAAAAAAACGAAAAGGGACGGCGAAATACAAACTTTTATTTTCTCCTAAGAAAACCTCCCAAAACCTGCTGACGGGGGGGAAAGTTTCATCGCTTTCCTCTCGATGTGGCCCCGCCCCCTCCGGCAGCGGCGCCCACATCGCCATGACAACGCCATCCCCCCTCCCTCCTCCTCCCCCCTCCCATCCAAGCTAATTTCACAAACAGCGGTAATGAATACAGATGATGTAAGTGTGGCATCAGGGGCCCGGGCAGAGGCAGCAGAGTGAGACGTGTGCACACACACTACACACACACACACACACACACACACACACACACATTCTTGTACTAACTGCACACTGAGGACCAGCATTTCCACTTTATAAATCAACATAATTACAAATATCTACTTCATGAATGACATCTACAAAGAACTACTGGTTGCAGTACCTAAAAATGTCTGCAGGTGGAGCCTCAGAGCAAAAAGGGGTGGAAAACTTGGTTCAAAAAAATTTGAACCAAAATTAAAAAAAAAAATTGAACCAAAATTTGAAAAAAAAATTTGAACCAAAATTTGAAAAAAAAATTTGAACCAAAATTTGAAAAAAAAAAATTGAAAAAAAAAATTGAACCAAAATTAAAAAAAAAAAAATTGAACCAAAATTTGAAAAAAAAAATTGAACCAAAATTTGAAAAAAAAATTTGAACCAAAATTTGAAAAAAAAAATTGAACCAAAATTTTGGGGCAAAAATTTGACAAAAACGTCCTATGTCGTCCAAAATAAGATTTTTTTTTTTTTTTTTTGACAAATTGAGTATAGCATGTTTACAACCTCAGGAAGTGATTTCAATGAAAACAAAGTGAGGACCGACCAAAAATGTCCTCACTTTGTAAAAATGACCTCACTTTGTTGGTTAAAATCCCTCACTGGTCCTCAGTATGCTGCGAGTACAAGAACACACACACACACACACACGTCGTTTCCTCGAATTTACGCTCAAATGTCCGAGTGTGGACTCACGATGTCGCTGAGCAAACAGCGATGATGTAAGTTGTGACAACAGATGTGTTTGTGTGTGTGTGTTGCAAACCTGCAGGGGAAACAATACACACACACACACACAGAAGTGTGAATTCTGACATTCTGGCACATTCAGGCTTCATTAGAAAAGGCCGTTAAAGTGTCGTTCTTTCACAGCGAATGATTTATCCGACTAATTTTGATCTTCCAAAAACACATATTAGTGGATATTTGTTGATATATTTGTACAGTTTTATAATAAACATGTTTTGTAACTGGATCTTGAAAGTGCTTGAATTTGTCCTTGGACGAGACGTACGAAGTCTGGGAATGGTGATAAACAACACGTCGTCGTCAACTGTCGATTTATGAAATAACCTAGTTTTTGAGTATATTTCAGGTAAAATTCTCTCTGAAAAGTTTGGTGGATTCAAACTGAGCGAGTCGTCCACAGCTCAAGGCCAAACCTCTTCTTTGTGTGCTTTTATGGAGCGGATAATACAATAATAATAATAATAATAATGGTCTCCTTTATACATTTGGACAAAACGTTTACGTCAATACGTGTTCATTTATACACTTAATTATACAGAAAAACTTTTTAATCCACATCCACATCCACGAAAAAGTCCGTCTAACGGTGAAATAAAGACGTGAACGTGACGAGACGAGTCTCTAGTTAAGTTGCAGTCGTCTGTTCGTAGCATTTAAACGCGTTTTTGTCTAATTTAAAGGGTTTAAATGTTGTTTCCAAACAGAGTTTAAAAATGTTAAGTTACGGTGTAAAGTGTCAGCGTGTTGCAGATGGCAGATGGTTCCTCGACGTGAGTTTTTTCACATCGCACCCGGATCCATAACGTTAATGTGCTAATGTGCACAGCGGATCACGGCACCGCAAGCTGGGACGAGGATGGAAGCGAAGAAGCCGCGGGTGAAGACGACGCTGATGCTGATGCTGATGCTGAGATGATGTTTAAAATCTAATTAAATTATGTCCATATAAAAAAAAAAGAGTTGTCAAGAAAAAGAAACAAATACAACAATATTAGCTTCATATTCAGCAAACAACACGTTGAAGAATTCAACATTACATGACGTTATTTAAAGGTTTTCGTCAAAAATGACAGTATTTAATTAAAACGCTGACATGTTGACATTTATGCTACATGTTGATGATCAAATATTTTTAATTAATGGAAAAATACGAAAAGGTTTTTCAGATCAAACAAAGCTATTATAATGATATATATATATCTTTTTTTTTTTTACAAGCAATAAAATTACAATTTACAGAAACGATCGATAAAATGATGTCGTAAAAATACGGTCATTCTTCAGAATGACAGTAAAACACGTTTAGTACGGCGATAACGCGAGTATTTCTACCTCTGTGTTGTATTTTCCGCTGTTCAGACGACAATATCGCACGTTTCCCGGAAAACCATCTTTTTTTTTTTTTACAATCAAACGCCTGAAAAACAACTCTGAAAAACAATCAAACCTGAACATTGACACAAATATCAAATATCTGCTCGCGTCGCTTTTAAAAATCAATTAAAGTGAGTTTGAGTCGACGTGTTTTTGTCGTATAATTGAAGCTGCAGATTTACAGACAGAGGACACAGAGTCGTCCAAAAGGCAGCCGTGCAATTAGCTTTTCTGTTTCCCCTGTTTGTCACAGCAGCGTGAACTGTGTGTGTGTGTGTGTTTTTGTGTAGTAAATGTGTCGTTTCACACACACACACACACACCGTTATTGCCGCGTTGTTTTCCAGGTGAAAAAACGTTGATTTCCTCTGTGGTTTGGTTGTTTTCAGCTCAACACGACGACGTTAATCACAACCAACGCGGCTTTTTCCCTTTTTTTTTTTTATTCGTCTCCGACTCCGGGCTTTTAATGCTTTTAATGGGTCTGGTGTGTAATTAGGCCACAGCGCCCCCTGCTGTTCCACCACTGTGTTTGTTTACCAGCTGATTAACTCGCCGGCAAAACAAATCTAAACTCAGGTTTGGCTCGCAGGTGTGTGTTGTTCATTGTTCGAGTCGCTCTTCTGTCAACGAATTAAACTCCCAAAAACGCTCACATCTGTTTGTGGAAATGTTGATATTTTACAGGGAAAATAACGTGAATAAACCCAGTCTTTGACACTTATGTGTCGTGTGTAATAAACGCGAAAAACACCCAATAAATATCTTTAAACGGTTGATTTTATCGGCTCCTGTGACTCCGTGGGCTCAAATGACCGCGCTACATCCCATAATTACAAAACAAGTAACTCAAAAAGTGTTTTATTTATCTATTTAACTCATTTTAGTTTGGATTACACTGTTTCTACAGCTGCAACAACTATTTGATTAATCGATTACTGATTATTGATCGATTATATCGAGTTTTTGTGAATATTTGGTGAATATTTGGGTTTCTTTGCTCCGTATGACAAAGAAATCATTAAAAACTGAAATATTTTGGTTTTATTTGTAGGTTTGGGAAACAAGAATCAACATTTTCTGACATTTTATGGACCAAACAATCACTCAATTCATCTGCAGATTAATCGATTATAAAAATAATCCTTAGTTGCAAAGCTAACTATGGATTAAGCCTCGGTATAAGCACAAACGTAGCCAGGCTAGGCTGGCTACGTTCGTAGTTTCCCTGTGTTTGCACTGCTTTAAGTTAAAGCTGATGCAATAAATATTTATTATTTCCACCCGTGCTGCTAAGCTAACTGCTTGGCTAGGCTATCCTAAAAAAACCTGAAATCACAGTAAGACGTTAAAAACCAGGAAAATCGACCCCGAAAACAGGGGAATTTTCAGAAAAACACAAGAGGAACAAAGACAAACTGACGGCAACATGTGCCGAGTGCTGCTCCAAATATATACGGGTTGACAGGGTGACAACAGCAGGGGCAGGAAGTGGGTGTGGTCATCATGAAAATGGAGGGAAAAACCCCCGTAAAGAAAGACCAGGAACAAACCAAATTAAAACCACACAAAATGATCTAAACAGAGTTCCGACACCGTTTTATGAAAGTTTACATCCAAAACAACGAGTTAGCGAGAGTTTTGTTACGATGGATGAAACAAAATGAGGGTAAATTACACGGTTTCCAGCAAATACACAACAGAGAAAATATCTAGTGATCATGATATTGTCATTATTCGAGTGTTATTACGTAAAACTGACTCCTTTCACGTCATTAAAAAGATAAATAGGAGATTTTTAAAGCAGATGTAACTCCTCTATCAGGTGGAAACTATAGTTATATATATATATAAATATATTAACGTATTTGTGGTGTTTTTGATGTCAGTGTTTTTGGACGGTTCTCAGACTCATTATGAGCCGACGATCGGATGAAAGGTTGTTTACGACTTTCTGGACTCTTCTCCACATCGTGAATGTAAATTATTTCTGCCCAAAAAAAATTGCAAACAAGTGTAAATCTTTTTATAGCCGACAATGAGAGGGAGCTTTGAAGCCGGTGAGGATTTCTGCATCAGCACAACTTCAGACGCTGCTGCTGCTGCTGCCGTTGCTTTTAATCCTCCACGTTTGTTTCTCGTCTGTCTTCCTTTAATCCCAGATTGTTGTTCTCCGTAGCGCGTTAATCTATTTCCACGTCACGAGGACGTGACTTTAAAGTCCTGTCGGCGTTCTGATGTGAAGGTTTGAAGCCGAGCAGGAGTCGAGAAGACGACTCGGATCGATTCTCCCAGTTGCCGACGTCGCCTCCAGCTCTGAGGTTCTTGGCAGCGTTGGTTTGTCGGCGGCTGCCAAACACAGACTTCACAGACGTCTCTGTTTTTATGATTCTTTTCAAGATGAGTCGATCAGCGCTAAGAGAACGTGACGGCGTCTTCTGATGATCTTATCAGCTCCACACGTCCACACGTCCACATTCAGCCGCCGTTAAGTCCTGGTGTTAACCTCGAAAACAAGGGCCAGAACAAACACAACAAGCCTCAGTGGCGTCGTGGATACGGCACTGGCCTCCTGAGCCAGGGGTTGTGGGTTTGAGTCCCATCTGGGTTGGATCTGTGTTTTATAGAAGAACTGGGATTCTGACGGCACTTTACCCTTTTTAGTGATAGTACCTGCTCTTCCAAACTACTTATAATTCCCAAATCTACTTAAATTCTACTTAAAGTTCCAATTTCTACTGATAATTCAAAATCTGCTTAGAATTCCAAATTCTACTTAGAATTCCCAAATCTACTTATAATTCAAAATCTTCTTAGAATTCCAAAATCTACTGAAAGTTCAAAAATCTACTTAGAATTCCTAAATCTACGTAGAATTCCTAAATCTACGTAGAATTCCTAAATCTACGTAGAATTCCTAAATCTACTCAGAATTCCTAAATCTACTTATAGTTCCAAAATCTACTTAGAATTCCAAAATCTACTCAGAATTCCAAAATCTACTTATAGTATATATATCTTAGTTCCAACACTACACTCTTAGAAATAAAAGTGCTAAGTAGAACCATATAAGGTTCTTCGGCTTGTCGTCATAGGAGAACCCTTTTTTGTCTCCAGGTTAGGTTTCTACCTGGAACCCGTTTGGAGGGTTCCACCAAGAACCCTTTTAAAACCCTTTATTCAGGAAAGGGGTTTTAAAGGGTTCTCTGGATCAAAATGGTTCTTACTGGAACCATTAGCGTTACCAAAAACCCTTGAAAAAAAACCTTTCTTCGGGAAAAGGGTTTTTGAGAAGCAAATGGTTCCAGGTAGAACCTCAGCCCTTGTAGAAGAACCCCTTTGGGAACCCTTATTTCTAAGAGTGTAGTCAAGGTACAGACGGTACTATAATATCTGTTTAGGAACCTCGTCAGAGCAGGTACCAGGTACGAACCCGGGTGGAAAAGCAAAATAAATAAGAGTCAAATCTCATTGTGCTAGAACTATATCATGGTAAAACTCCACGTATTAGCATCTTTAGCCGCTTATTAGCGCTGATTTTTCTCCACTCTGTCATCAGACAGCGTTAAAAAACCTGTTATAAAGTAATAATAATAATAATATAGTGAATAAAAGCAGCCGGAAAGCAAACTTTAACTAAAGTCACTGAGGACAGATCACTGTTTCCTGGGCTTCTCTCTCTCTGCTTTAAATAGAAGCCAAAACTTGTGCCAAACGTCTTAAAGTTTAACATGCACACACACGTAGAGTGAAGGTTAATGCTTAGTGACAGCCATTTAACTTAACTCCACACACAGACACACACACACACACACACGTCCTGTTTTCCTTCCCTTTGTGTGTGTGTGTGTGTGTGTGCCGAGAAACACATGACGCTGCAACTCTTGCCTTTGCTAAAGTACTCCGCGCTAAAGTCGAGAGGATGCAAATCTGCCGCACAAAGCTACTTTCATGTGAGGTCAGTAAACACAGTGGAGAGTGGAGGGAATTACAGTTATCTGTCAAATGCAGATCCTTTGATGGAAGGTCTAAGTGCTGCTCCGATCTGAAGGGGAAGGGAAGACGAGCGAGGCGGCGCTTTTTTTTTAAAAGCAGGAATGCAGATGAGAGGCGGCTTAACGGCGGAGATAAAAAAAAAAAAAACAGCGCCGCCGCTCGCTGATTGGTTTAGATCCGAGCGAAGCCGTCGGCAGAGTTAGAGCGACGGTGCAGGCTTTTTTTTTTAAAGTGCACTCTCAGGCGGCTTCTGTTTACTGTAACGTCACATTCACCGTTTCACTCGCTCTGTCAGCGTCAGTGTTTGCAGCTCAACGTGACAAATAATCACCGATATTAAGTCTACGACGTCTTAAGAACACGTTCACGTCTTTATCTTCACTGTTAGACAGACTTTAACGACAGGAAACTGAAGTTTGTAAACCGTAAAACTCTGTTTCAGTCATAAAGGTGGATTTCTTGATATGCAGATGATGTTCTTTTATATTTAGAAAATCCCCAAAAATAAACGGGTGTGAAATTGCCCTTTAATAAAAGGTTTGTGTTGTAAAATCTACGTGAGTTTAAGTCTACGACGTCTTTAAGAACATGTTCACGTCTTTATTTTCACTGATAGACCACATTTTTAAACAGGAAACTGAAGTTCGTAGACCGTAAATTCGCCCACACCAAACCCCATAGAGAAAAACCGTGATTTTACAACAATTTTGTGACTGCAGTGTTTGAAATCCATTGTCCAGATTGACCTCAGTGACACAAAGTGACCACAGGAGGCAGCAGTACACCTGCAGCTCCTGTGTTTACTCGAGCTAAAATCGCTGATTTTCTCTATGGGGTTTGGTGTGGGAGAGTTTACGGTCTACGAACTCCAGTTTCCTGTTGAAAAAGCCTGTTAAATAGTGAAATAAAGACGTGAACGTGTTCTTAAGACATCGTAGATTTGAACTGATGTAGATTTTGTGCTTTTTCTTTTTCCGTCAAAAACCTAAGCTATCCCTTGGTTAACTAGACTATAGATGTAATGGGTAAGATGAATCAAATCCAGTAGCCGGTGACCTTTGCTAGCAGCGTATTTTTGCAGATTCGTGGAAAACAGCCCAACTAGAAATACACCAAATATACTTAAATCGATTCAAATTTTCTTCTCTTAAGTAAACGATTAGTCACTTTTAGACGGAAATGTTCCGTAAAAACGAGCAAAAACAGACCGAAAACTACAAAAATTGGCGCCAAATGTTATAAAGTTTAATTGAAGAACGTGTACCTTTATATTTGCACACACCACAATCTGTGATAGTTACTCCGGTATTTAACATATAGTTTTTACCTTGTTAGTGGTAATTAAAGCTTAATAATAAGCTTATTTTTTTACAGTGTCCAAACTGCTTCCCTCTGCATGTAAATAAACAGAAAGCATGTGTTCCGTGCGTCAAGGTTTTATCACAGGTTACAACAATCATCGCCGTCTTTCATTAAAGAACATGTCGCTGTCGCCGCCGCCGCCGTGGTCGTGGTGGCGTTTTCTCGCGTCGTCAGAGTCAAACTCTGAGGACTGAGAACCAGAAAGAGACACGGAGAAAAACCTTCATGTGGGCGAATCCATCTGCTCACCGACATCCCGAAATATAAATATATATAAATAAATAAAAGAGCTCGGAAATGACAGACATTAGTCACAAGGAATGAGATGAAATCTAAAGTAATTACAGGCGTTTTTACTGCGTCATTAACTCCTCAAGGTTTCATTTCAAATTAAAATGAAAAGAATTTTGACTTTATGAAATATTCACTTTGCTGCAAACTTATTTACTTTTGGCCTCAGTGTGTGTGTGTGTGTGTGTGTGAGATGTTGGACGATACAGCGAGATTTTCACACCGCGTACGTTCCAACAAAAAAAAGTAAAATAAGCTTTGTTTCTGGGAAATAAAACAAAAAAACAATGAAAAAAACCCCAATATTTTTTCTTGGCAGGAAAGTTTTGCACTAAACAAATAATAACAATCTAATTTTATGAGACTTTTGTCTTCGTGAGATACAATTATTGTTATTTTAAGCTTAAATCGGCAGTAACAGTAAACTGTAAGGTTAACCAAGAAAATGAAGATGAAGATCTCGGAATGAAATTTACCATCATAATAGTCGGCATCGTCCTGAACAAGGATCTGTCAGAAATATTTGCAAACCTCTTAAGGAATAATTTTCAGGAATTTTTGAAATTGAGGAAATTATCCATTTTCCCTGATGCACTTTGACAGTGAACTGACTTTCTTCAAAAAAACAAAAAGTTTCTCGGAATGACTTGAAATTTACCATCATAATAGTCGGCATCGCCCTGAACAAGGATCCGTTTAAATTTTTTGTAAACCTCTTAAGGAATAATTTTCAGGAATTTCTGAAATTGAAGAAATGATCCATCTGCCCTGATGCACTTTGACAGTGAGCTGACTTTCTTCAAAAAAACAAAAAGTATCTCGGAATGACTTGAAATTTACCATCATAATAGTCGGCATCGCCCTGAACAAGGATCCGTTGAAAATATTTGCAAACCTCTTAAGGAATAATTTTAATGAATTTTTGAAAATAAGGAAATGATCCATTTGCTCTGATGCACTTTGACAGTGAGCTGAGTTTCTTCTCAAAAACAAAAAGTATCTCGGAATGACTTGAAATTCACCATCATAATAGTCGGCATCGCCCTGAACAAGGATCCGTTAAAATTTTTTGTAAACCTCTTACGGAATAATTTTCAGGAATTTTTGAAAATCAGGAAATGATCCATTTGCCCTGATGCACTTTGACAGTGAGCTGACTTTCTTCAAAAAAACAAAAAGTATCTCGGAATTACTTGAAATTTACCATCATGATAGTCGGTGTCGTCCTAAACAAGGATCTGTCGAAAATATTTGCAAACCTCTTAAGGAATAATTTTCATGAATTTTTGAAAATCAGGAAATGATCATTTTGGCCTGATGCACTTTGACAGTGAGCTGACTTTCTTCAAAAAAAAAAAAGTATCTCGGAATGACTTGAAATTTACCATCATAATAGTCGGCCTCGCCCTGAACAAGGATCCGTTGACATTTTTTGTAAACCTCTAACGGAATAATTTTCATGAATTTTTGAAATTGAGGAAATGATCCATCTGCCCTGATGCACTTTGACAGTGAGCTGACTTTCATCAAAAAACAAAAAGTATCTCGAAATGACTTGAAATTTACCATCATAATAGTCAGCTTTTCTTTTTTTTTCCTGAGCTGATATTTCTGCGTATTATTAAAAAGCATATTTTCTTCCTCATTCTGCCTTGAGTGAATCTCGCGTGTGATCACAGACGCTCGCGCTCACGCGTTCACATCACACACTGATCTGATTCTTTCACTTCACTCGTTCGCTTTCCAGGGTTTGAGACGTTTGTCGACGGTTTAAGTTGAAGATTACAGAGGACGGCTGACGCTGATGAGGTCGAGGAGGAAGAGGAGGAGGGGGGCGGGGCCTAACGAATCAAGCACAAACAACTTAGTCATTTCACAGCAGAATGTTTCCTGCACACACACACACACACACACACACTCAGCAGCCTGCTGTGATGAACGCCCTCAGAAACAGTCCCTTCGGCAGGAATAAAAAACAACTGCTATTTATCATAGAGTCTCACCGTAAAGTGAGAATAAGCAATTAAAATATGTGGGTCAGAGCTTTGTGAGATAGTGCTTACACCGAGACGCTGAAGCACATTCATCACGGCTGAAGAGTGTGAACAGACTGGCAGCAGCTTCTCTTCTTCAGTCCTCGGCACTTTTAAACCACTCAAACATCCGGCATGTGCGTCAGCCTGGACCGCGCGCTCTGTGCGCCGTGGCTAAGCTAAACGCTAGCAGGACGCTGGATTTGTACGTCGAACAATCACACAGGTGAACTGTACGACGACGTCATTGTGACCTTAAATCGTGAGCGCCCCCCTGTGCCGAATACTAGCCTGAGATACAGGAGATTGTGTCACCAATCTGTTGCACCGAACGTGAATTCCCGTATAGCGCGACATCATTAGCTTCATACGTGTTATGAGATACTTCTGTCGTACAATCCTGTCTATAGCGAGAGTAGCGACGTGAATTCTAGAAGTCTGCATACTTTTACTGAAAGAGAAGATCGGATTTCAGAAGGCTGCGTAAATCGTCTGAGAGAGAAGATCGGATTCCGGAAGGCTGCGTACTTTGTCTGAAAGATCGGATTTTGGAAGTCTACATACTTCGTCTGAAAGATTGGATTTCGTAAGTCTGCGTACTTTGTCTGAAAGAGAAGATCGGATTTTGGAATGCTGCGTACTTTGCCTGAAAGAGAAGATCAGATTTTGGAAGTCTGTGTACTTTGTCCGAAAGAGAAGATCGGATTTCGGAAGTCTGCGTACTTTGTCTGAAAGAGAAGATCTGATTTCGGAAGTCTGCGTACTTTTTCTGAAAGATCGAATTTCGGAAGTCTGCATACTTTGTCTGAAAGATCGGATTTCGGAAGTCTGCGTACTTTGTCTGAAAGAGAAGATCGGATTTCAGAAGTCTGCGTACTTTGAAAGAAAGGATCGGATTTCGGATGTCTGCGTACTTTGTCTGAAAGAGAAGATCGGATTTCGGAAGTCTGCATACTTTGTCTGAAAGATCGGATTTCGGAAGTCTGCATACTTTGTCTGAAAGAGAAGATCGGATTTCGGAAGTCTGCGTACTTTGTCTGAAAGAGAGATTCTGATTTCGGAAGTCTGCGTACTTTGTCTGAAAGATCGAATTTCGGAAGTCTGCATACTTTGTCTGAAAGATCGGATTTTGGAAGTCTGCGTACTTTGTCTGAAAGAGAAGATCGGATTTCGGAAGTCTGCGTACTTTGAAAGAGAGGATCGGATTTCAGAAGTCTGCGTACTTTGTCTGAAAGAAAAGATTGGATTTCTGGAGTCTGCATATTTTGTCTGAAAGAGAAGATCGGATTTCGGAAGTCTGTGTACTTTGTCTGAAAGAGAAGATCAGATTTCGGAAGGCTGCGTACTTTGTCTGAAAGAGAAAATTTGATTTCGGAAGTCTGCATACTTTGTCTGAAAGATCGGATTTCGGGAGTCTGCGTACTTTAAAAGAGAAGATCGGATTTGGTGTCTCCACGTTTGTATGATAAATATATAATCTGTTAGTCACGTCAATGGTGCGCCCTCTAGAGGTACACACCAGTATTGCACATCGTACACAAGTACATATATGTACTTCTGTCGCCCTGATGTCACAGAAACACTCATGTATCCGTGTTTGACCTTTGATCTCTTTACCTTTTAAACGTAAACACTGTGGACATTAACCGTTTGTTCCTAAAGATTGTCTCAGTTTCCCTGTGTCGGCCTCACCTCAGCTCACCTCCTCCTCTCTCTTACACACTTATGTATATTTTCACATGAGTTGTGGGAGGCTGATAAAGATGCATTGTCTCTTTTCTCTTTTAATTCGATGGCATCAGGTTGGTTTGTTTACCAGATATCAGCCTGTGGGAGGATGGCATCTGTTTCCCTTTGACTGCGGCGCTGCAGCGTGTCGGTTTGTTAAAAGCACACACGAAAACCCAACATGGGGTTGGAGAAACAATATATTAAACATCTATAAATAACAGTCCTTAATTGAAGACGTGTGTGTGTGTGTGTGTGTGTGTGTAGGAGACGAAAACACAGCGCTAGGTGCGAGTTTGAAGTGATAAAAGAGCCAAAAGTGAAGGAGTTGTACAAGCTGCTGGTTTGGATTCTGTGCAGGACCGGATCGGATCGGCTGCTGGTAGAAAATAGAACTCCACAGTCACCGTGTGTGAATTTGCCGTATTTACTTGTGTTTTAATTAATTTATGATTCATCTGAATTTAAAAAAAGAATGAGCCTTCCTTCATACAAACAAGAGGAGCAGAGGGCGTCAACTGGGTCTGGAACCTGCATTCTCTTGGATGTCCATCAGGGGGCGACGCCACAGAGCTACGAGGACTTCCTTCGATAAACATATTTAAGTAAGAGTTTACGTTCTCAATCACGAGCTTCGAGACACTTTTAAATGCGGCATCGCGCCCATTTTGTAAAGTCACATCAACCGTACGATGACGATGAGTTATATAGAGTAAGAGATATTATACGACACCATACGTTGAGTTTAGTCAAGATATGTTAAACAAGACCTTTGAAACTCTTAGAAATAAAAGTGCAAAGTAGAACCATATACGGTTCTTCGGCTTGTCCTCAAAGGAGAACCCTTTGTGGCTCTTTTAAAACCCTTTATTCAGGAACGGGATTTTAAAGCGTTCTCTAGATCATAATGGTTCTCACTGGAACCATTAGTGTTACCAAGAACCGTTGAAGCAAATGGTTCCAGGTAGAACCTCAGCCCTTGGAGAAGGACCCTTTTGGAACCCTTATTTCTAAGAGTGTTCTGGAAGAAGAGGAAGAACCATTTTACTGTAGAGGTTATTATACTTCAGAAGAAAGGAATCATCTACCACACGTCCAGAGAAGAAGAACAGCGCTGAAGAACCTACACCTCTCAGTGTACCACCTCCCAGAAATGAAGTTTCCTTCAACTCCTGAATGTCCATGAACCAACTTGAATATTAAACTGCAGCCAATTTTCTCAAGGATAAGATTTCAACAACCTGGTCAGTTCCCTCAGCCTCCTCTGATCTCCTTAACCCCGATCCATTGCCCACAAGTTTGCCAGCAGCTCAGAGGAAAAACCTGAGGTATGATCTTATAGTTGAACCGTCTGTCTGATCAGAAAGTTAACTCCAGATACTAGAACGTCAGACCCATGGGTATAAGTACAAGTTCTGCGGTTGAACGCTTACATTTCTGCGATGTTCAATCAGAGATAAATCCACCGATGGTTCAGGAAGAAACCAGAATGGGACTGAAGATAGTTCGAATTACACTTCACACCAATTCAATTTGATTTTTCCCTTCCTTATATCGTCAAACTTACAACAATCGTACAATAGGAATTATTTACGTTTGAAATGTAGAAATGTGATCCTTCAAGTACGACTGGAACAGAGACCTTGGAAAAGCTCCAAAATGATCTGGTCTACGTGGAAGAACGTAAAAGTGACAGAACCCTTTTCAAGAAAAAGGCCTTTGATCTGAGACGGGAGCTTTGATCTGTGTGGTAGGACCGTGTTGAAGAACCTGCTGAAGAACTTACTGCAGATTTAGAACTTCAACTCCAAGAAGAATAAGAACTAAAATAATCTGGATGTCAAGAAATCCTGTTTATATCAGCTCATCAGTAACAACAACCTAATCTATAAAGTCGTCCACTCAGGAGGACATTCGTTCATCTTCTACTGCTTTATCCTCCACATGAGGGTAGCGGGGGGTTGCTGGTGCCAATCCCAGCTGACCATTGCCAAAAAATGGCCGACAAGCTCACGACAGAGAGTCAACAGGCTCTCGTAATGTTAACGAATGAGCACCAAGAACAACATTTGACAGCAGATATCCAGCGAGACACGACAGATGACGTCCACGTGGCGAGCGTCACAGTTTTACAACAACACGGCGGCGTCAAGTACGAAGCTGAGGTTCTAACGATGAGGCAGAAGACCGAAGGTCCTCGGTTTAGACTCGTCGTGAACGACATGAAGCCTGAGCAGAGAACGTTGTGTCAGAACGTCATGGAGGAGCTGGAGGTGGAGAAGGAGAGCAACACCAGCCTCCGAGAAGAGCTGATGAAAGTCAGAGCTTCGTACCAGGAGATGAACCGAATGTACGAAGCCGATCTCGACGCGCTGCGGCGCCACGTAAACGTCCTTCAGCAGGAACTCGAGGACGAGAAGAAGAGTCATGAGGACACTGTGTCCAGACATCAGCTCATGAGGACTGAGCCTGAGGACACCTGCTGTCGGGAGTTTGAACTGGACGTGGAAAACACTGCCGAGCAGAAGATGCTTCTGCTGACAGAAATGGAGAAGCTGAAATCTCAGCTGGACGGTCAGCTCTCCGTTAAACTGAAGATCTCCACGGAGTTCAAGGTTGAGAGAGAAGACGAGGATCAGCGTGAGGAGAACGTGGAGTCGGTGCCTGATGTTCTCCTGAAGCCTGGACCTGACTCTGAAGAGTCTGACGTAGAGATCGTCGAGGTCGAGTCTTCAGAGAAGAATCACTTGCTCCCTAACGTTCTCCTGAAGCAGGACCTGGAGTCCGATGAAGAGACCGTGGAGGTCCAGGCTTCAGAGGAGGAGCTGGAGTTGAACGAGCAGAAGACGAAGCTCACCGACGAGGTTCAGAGGAATCAGAAACTGACCGACGAGCTGGAGACTCTCCGGCGAGCCGTCGCAAACGTCGAAGCGTCCACGTCGAAGAACCTGAAGATCCGAGAGCTGGAGGACGCCGTCGGCGCCGAGCGCGAGAAGAGAGCGGCGGCCGAGGCGACGCTAGCGAGACAGACCGAGCTGGCGGTCAGACTCCTGTTCGCTCTGACCGGCGCTCAGCACAGTCTCCAAGAGTCCAGATCCCAGTGGGAGCAGGACCGGTCGCGTCTGCTGGCCGAGCATCGGCAGGAAACCGAGCGGATCACGGCCATGCTGCGGTTGGAGGAGGAAGGCAGGAGGCGGAGACTGGAGTGGCAGCGAGACATGTTCGCTTTCCTGGAATCTCTGGGCATCAACGAGGACTCTGTGGGTCACGGCATCGGAGGAGGAGGAGACGGCTGGGAGAGGACGGGAAGGTCTTCAAATGTTTGAGGATTATCGACGTGGGCGACATTTCGTTTCGTTCAAACCTCTGACCTTCACAAGCTTCTGACTCTTGACGGGAACTACAACGAGGCCTTTCTCAAACCTCGACATTTAGGGTTTCTTTTAGTCGTAAACGTTATGTAGCGTGTGAGAAGAATTAGTGCCATCTAATGGCGAGACTGCAGATGGCAACAGTCAGAGGACTCGTCCGTCGAGTTGTTCCGCCACATTTACGCGGGATCCAGAAGATCTTGATCGAGTTGAAAACATCTCTCACGAGGTTGATGAGTTCATGGCGACAGGAATCACAAGATTCAGCCGTCAATGACGACTCCAGAGATGAAGGATGATACTACAGATTAGGGACGGGAATCTTTTACTATCTCACGATTGGATTCCGATTTTTGGGCCTACGATGCGATTCAAAATCGATTCTCGATTCCAAATGATTTCTGCTTCAATCTATAGGCGTGCAAAGGACGATCTACTCATTGGAGACATGAACGTGTATCCAGGCTTAGATTGTAGAAATTGTTGTAACTGAAAGCAATATCACATATTGCATAAAAGTGTGTCTTTTCCAGGTGAAAAACAATATTACAGAACCCTTCCCTTGGGTCACCAGAGGGTGGAGCTAGAGAGTCAGCGTTACGACGTCATGCTACGTATCCATCTGGCATTTTATAACGTCAGTAAACATTTTCCTGAGAAATGTATGATCTTGATCTCCAGTCGCACTTATTTTTTGCTCAAATGATCCAAACGTTCGTGATCTCGTATGCAGACGATACACTCGTCTATATCACCAAACAACCAGATAATCACAGTTTAGTAACCTCATTGTTCTACCTCTATTGTGTGTTCTACATTTATTTTGACATGGATTAGGATTTTTCCTACATCAGGTGCTAATATGTGCTTAATATTCTAATCTAAAGTGTTTTGCTTTGCTTTTGCTTTTGCTTTTCCAGGTGAAAAAGTAAAACAATTGTCTTGACTGTTGCATAAAAGCAATATCGCATAAGTAACACAAATAAAAGTGCCTCTTTATCGCGATTTTTTTGCACACCCTTACTGCAGGTGTGGAAAAATTGTCCTCAAGAATGCATCAGATATATTCATTTGGTCGAGTTTTGCGACATATTGTCCAATCTCCGTTGTGACATCTTTGCCTGCCAACAAGGACGCTTTTGTTTCTGACACTTATTTACACAAACATTCTTATAGGATCGTGTAATAATCCTTTTCTGCCGATAAACCCTCCTGGAGCTAATAAAAAGTGTTTTTTTTCCTCTCGATGACGTTTGAGCGAGACGACGGGGGGGAATAAAAAAAGAACTCGGTACATCAACGAAAAATGTTGGGATTTTTTTCGTGAATGCGACTTCGTCAACAGATCAATCTTCAGTCGCCGCTGAACCGTAATCACGCGCCGCTGCGACGCCGTTATCTCCCGCTGCCCAAAAAAGCAGCTCTTTATGTTTGATGATTCACTGACTGTTACCAAGGCACCCATTAGATATTTCATTTTTCTCTTCAATCGCACCACTTTCATCCATCCTGTAGTAACCTTCGGCGGCGGCGGCAAACAGCTTCGCCGGGAGACAATAAGCTCTGTGTTCTTTTGATTCTTGGCTCCGTCTGCGGAGACGAAGCCTTTAATCAGCTCGGTCCGACTACACGTGTCCTCCAATTCCACCACTTTTCATCTGCTGCCTTTGAAATGCAGAACTCGACTAATGGCTTTCACTTGTCACTCGGATCAATACGTTCCCCTGTTCATCCTGAGAGAATAACATACTGTTAATTTGTAGGACCGACTGTCTCGTGACAGCGCTATGTGTGTCTACCTTTAGAATAAGAAGAAGAAGAAGAAGGAGGGAAAAAAAAGGGCATTGCGGGATTTTGCCGTAAAGCCTGAGTGACAGAGCATTTGAGGAAAGAAAACCGCAGAGCTTGAACTTTAAACCTCCCGTGTGAGAAAGGTGCCCTCCTCCGCCGTGTAATCCGTGAAGCCGAAAGCGCTAAGTGCAGCGGGATTATTAGCACGGAAGCAACAAAAGCCCGGATCGCGTGTTCTGGTGTTCGGTGGCAGGCGAAGCCTTGTAGGTGAGGACGCCGAACAGATCAGAACATTCACTTTCACTGTTTATTTTCAATTTTTACGTATACGTATTACGTATAAAAAAACATGGCAGCAACAGCAGAGATTAATGAGGTTACGAAGCTGTGATTATCTGGTTTTTGGGGATATATACGAGCGTATCGTCTGCATACGCGATAATGCAAGTTTGGACCATTTGAGCAAATATAAGTGGGAGTGGAGATTGAGAGGAACCATTTCTCAGGAAAATGTTTACTGACGTTATAAAGTAAAGATATATTGTGTAATATAAATGTCAGGTGGCCGCGTAGCGTGTTGTACCGCGCTACGACATCGTAAGCAACGCAACTTTGTATGAGAATAGACTTCGGGCGACTTCCACGGAATATTTACACCGATCGCAAGGCAGTGAAGGTTTACTGTCGCCCAATCAGCTGACTCTCTAGCTCCACCCTCTGGTGCCCGAAAGGTACCCTTACTTTGGTAACTTATTTTAGTGCATGTTAACGCATGACACGTTTCCATGACGACTGACCGGGAAAAAGACGCGCATGACGTCACGTTTACGTGCCGCGACGACCGAGTCCAGGCACCGTTTACCGGTTAGCTCCGTTAGCCGCGTTAGCTCCTTTTAGCGCCGTTAGCATTAGCCTACAGTCGAACTGGAGTCTTTTCCAGGTGAAAAACTAAAACAATTTTCTTGGTTTTCTGGTTTGTTAGTGGTTATTTTAATTTTAATCAATGTTACAACTTTTCAAACGTTGATTTCACAAACTTACTTTAGAGACTCAGTTTAACAATGGGGGAGTCACGTAAACATGACGTCACGCGCGTCATTTCGCGGTCAGTCGTCGTGGAAACGTGGCGTGCTTTAACGTTGACGCCGAAAAACGCTGCTGACGCCGTTAAACGCTGTTGACGCCGCTAAGCGATGTTGACGCCGCTAAGCGATGTTGACGCCGTTAAATGCATCAACAGCGTTTAACGGCGTCGACAGCGTTTGACAGCACTAACTTATATTCCTAATTGAAATGCAAAAACAATACGTAGCATACTGTACCAAATGCAACCAAAACAAATCCTCTTGGTGTAAACACGGCTAAAGTTGCATCTTGGGTCAAGATGTTTTAAATTATTTATGTATAAAAGTGGTATATAAATATATTTTTTTAGATTTTTAAAAGAAATATGTGCGTCCTGACCTCTCGGAGTGAAACTGGTGCAGGTTTGTACTTTCTTTAGGTTTCTAACATCTACAAATGTGTTCCTATCTGTACAGAAATGTCTATTTTGGAGTTTGTCGCCTTATCCTTAACCTCAGCAATCGCCACAGTTCACAAATCTTTGTTTCTGCCTCATTAGCACCAGGTGTTGGTCAGCATTGACGCCACAAAAGCTAACAACTCCAACAACACACACACACACACACACACACACTGCAGCTAAATGCGGAGGTGAGACGTGTCATCTGTGGGCGGAGCTCTGGGCAGGTTTTATTTTTCTCTTATTGAGACAGAGGCGTGAGGCATGAATCCATCTGTCAGACAGACAGACCTCCGACGTCTCTTTTAATAGCTCCATCATCAGACGCTGCCAGCAGCTCTAATTGGCAGAACGTGGGAGTTGATGGTATGAAAATGGCTGCCGCGCTTCTTCACCTCCGTGACTGCAGCCTGTCAGTTACACGGCGAGGCTAAGTGAACGTGGACGAGCGAGGCAGGAAGAGAGTGGGAGGAGAGAGGGAGAGAGGGACGGAGGTGTGAAGTCAGAGCTTTAATTCTGTTTATTTCGCTCTCGTGGGCTTGTTTTTTTTTTCGATTATCGCTGTGACTCCGACAACAATACGAACAATCTGCCACCAATTAGAGCAGCAGCTCTTGGTGATTAGTAGTTTTTTTTTTGTTTTTTTCGTCAGTTTGACTTTTCCATCTCGAGGTGTCGTCGTCGTCCAAAAAAACCTTTTTATTTTAATGTCACAAATTAATTTCTTGACCCTGAGCTGAAATTAAACTTTTAACAAACATCTGAAACCACTGCAGGTCCAATAAAACCTATTATTCACCATTAACAAGGTGCTTGCTAACCTAACTATAGAAGTAGCATACTAGCCCTTTACTAGTAATCATTAACACCTTATTCTACCTTAATTATGATTTTTTTTTCATACTTAAGGTGCAAATATGTGCTTAATATTCTCATCTAAAGTGTTACCAAAGTGTTCAAATCGTTCATAAATGTATATAAGGTGCTTTTCCATGTGAAAAACAATATTACAGAACCCTTCTCTTGGGTCACCAGAGGGTGGAGCTAGAGAGTCAGCTGACCCGGCGACAGAAAAACATTACTGCCTTAACATCTGTGTAAATATTACATGGAAATCGAGTCAAACGCCCGCAGTCTATTCTCATGCAAAGTTGTGTTGCGTTGCGACGCCGTAGCGCGGTACGACGTCAAGCTACATATTTTTTACACATTAGACCTTTACTTTATAACGTCAGTAAACTTTTTTCCTGAGAAATGTTTGATTTCGATCTCCAGTCCCAGTTATTTTTGCTCAAATGATCCAAACTTGCATTATCGCGTATGCAGACGATACACTCGTCTATATCACCAAAAAACATATTACAGTTTGGTAACCTCATTGTTCTACGTCTATCGCGTGTTCTACTTCTATTATGACATGAATTAAGATTTTTTTCCAACATACGGTTCTAATATGTGCTTAATATTCTAATCTAAAGTGTTACCAAATCTTCAAATCTTTTATAAAAGTCTTTTCCAGGTGAAAAACTACAACATTTTTCTTAGTTTTCTGGTTTGTTAGTGATCATTTTAATTTGAATCAATGTTACAAACATCGATTGAACAACGTCATACTCATACTCTTTAACTTATTGTGTTTTTTGCACGGTAACTAATTCAGGGCCTTCTAGGACCTTTGAAGGATCAGTGGTAACAAATGAACCCAAGAGCTTCTCTAATGTTCGTGTACGTGAAACAGCTGATATTTTATAAAATCTTACTGGGTCAGAAAAGCAGTTGCTTACCTTCACAGCAGTCCTGTGTGTCGTCCAAGCTTCAGGTCGTCCACCAGGAACCTGAGGGTTCTTCACAGGATCTTCTGGACATAGATCTCCGTAATGTTGTTCCTGGAGCTGCAGCTGTGTTCAGTCCTTTGGTATTTCCCAAATCTTCTTCATGTTCCTTCTTCTTGACGTTGCTCTCACTTGACCCAATAATATCCTGGTTTGTTAGCTGTGACCACCAGTCTCAGATTGTCCGTGTGGACCTGGAAGTCCTCTATGATCCACTGCTCTGCATGTTCTGAGATGTTTGTCTGCTCCATCACACCTGAATCTAATGTTCAGCTCATCAACAAACACCACAGAAGCTCAATAACGAGCCACTGATGTGAATCAGGTGTTTGGAGCAAAGGAAACTTCAAGCCTTTGAGGAGTTTTTACAAGATACAAACACTGAAGAAGTTCTCCTAATCTAGTTTGAGTTTAGATTAGTTTTTTATCGTATGATGACTAAAATGACCAGTTAGTTTTAGTCATCATTTATATTTTCTACAGTATTTTTTATTGTTTTATTGTTTGTTCTAGTAGGTCACGTTTGTATGTTGTTGTTTTTAAAGTGCTTTGTAAATAAAGTTGGACTGGAGTTGGATCAGAGATGTTTTAGTTTTAGTCGACTAAAATCTACCGGGTTTGTTTTGCATTATTTAAATGTGTTTAAACGTTTCTCTATCATCCCTTCTTTGAATATGTTATTATGAAGGTTTGAATTCACTGTTTGTCTGTTGACACTGAAACTAAAGGCGCCATATCTATGAATGTGGCCAAAAGCGGTTACTACATTAAAATTCAAAATACCGAGGTCTTTTAGCTTTTGTTTTCTGACCTAACAGGCAACCCGTGGTTGAGACTCTACTGACTGCAATGATTGGTAGACGGCGGTAGGTGGCGCCACATGACGCCAAAACATGATTTCAAAACGTAAACATGATTTGCAGTCTGCAAAATGCAAATATTTTGTCTGTACTGTTGTTGTTGGTGAGTTCAGTTTGTTATATGAACATTATTCCTGAGTCTCTGTGACATATTAGGAGGATTTTATGGCCAGTTGCTTTAGATTTATTACATAATGCACCTTTAATATCCATGATTATCAGGGTTGGTGGTTTGTTATAGTTTGAACTACTTTTTAAATTTAGCGACAGCTGATAAAACAGCGTCAGCGTTAGTTTTTTGTGTCTTTACTGAACATTTGCACGGATTTCCGGACGACTCGTCTCCAAATGTGTCTTCAGGTTTTGTCGTGTTTTTGTTACAGAGGGGTTTTGTCTTCTGTAAACCACGTACGTAAAAAAACAAATCCACCGTCACACTGGTCCGAAATGATGAAAAGTTACCGATTAATAAAACGTGAAATGTCGGAAAAAAAAACCCTGACCGCGTGAAACCCTGGAACTAAAACATAAAACCTCAAAGATCCAGTTTCCATCGACTGAGACTAAATTTCATTATGAGAAACTCTTCCTGTGAAAACCATAAAGTAAATATCATCATGACGGTGGTGTGTGGTCTGTGTCTGTGGGTTTCCATCGGTTCGGCATCGCGTCCGCTCTTTATCGGATTATGAAGACGGAGCGGCGGAGGCTGAGTGCATCGCTGCAGGCCACGGCGAGGCCAGCATCCGTCACCGGGGCCGCCATTAGCCGCAGAACCTGCTCGTCACATTTCCTCCTTTTAGTGCAATTAGACGCGCTGTGGCTCCGTGTCGGCGCCGAGGTCACGGTGTCGCCTCCGGGCGATTCTGGTTTCCTGTCGTTTTACGGCGACGAAAACGACAGCTCGTGGACGGACGACGAGGGCACCAGAACAGCGGGGGCTCTGTTAGCGGCGGCTTCTTCTTCTTCTTCTTCTGCAGCTCAGCACATTCATGAAGATTTAGTGACAGTTCACAGTGTGAGCGAAGGGTCACATGCTCCGGGGGGGGTTTCGCGAGAACATCCTGCAGGAGCACCGATCCCCCATTTAACGGCGTTTTTGTCGACACGGAATGTTTAAAAAATGTCCGTTGATGTTTCACCGGTGGAAGAAATGTGGTCTGAGCGGTGAATCAAATGACATTTCCTGGTCAAAAATAACTCACAGCCACTGCAGTGGAACAGGAAGCCGTGGTAATGTGTGAGTGTGGGAGTGTGAATGGATATATAAGTCATTTGAGTACTCTAGGGTAACGCGTTAGCTTACTCCTAACAACAAAAATGTAATCTAAGTACTCTAGAGTATCGCGTTAGCTTACTCCAAACAACAAAAATGGAATCTAAGTACTCTGGAGTATCGCGTTAGCTTACCCCTAACAACAAAAATGGAATCTAAGTACTCTGGAGTATCGCGTTAGCTTACCCCTAACAACAAAAATGTAATCTGAGTACTCTAGAGTGACACGTTAGCTTACCCCAAACAACAAAAATGTAATCTAAGTACTCTAGAGTGACGCGTTAGCTTACTCCTAACAACAAAAATGTAATCTGAGTACTCTAGAGTATCGCGTTAGCTTACTCCAAACAACAAAAATGGAATCTAAGTACTCTGGAGTATCGCGTTAGCTTACCCCTAACAACAAAAATGTAATCTGAGTACTCTAGAGTGACACGTTAGCTTACCCCAAACAACAAAAATGTAATCTAAGTACTCTAGAGTGACGCGTTAGCTTACTCCTAACAACAAAAATGTAATCCAAGTCTAGAGTGACGTGTTAGCTTACTCCTAACAACAAATAAGTCTTTTGAGTACTCTAGAGTATCGCGTTAGCTTACAAAAATTTAATCTGAGTACTCTAATGTTAGCATCTTTTTGATATACTGTAATACTTGAAGCATAAATAATTATAAAGACTTGAAAAAATAGCATTTATCATCATCATTTATTAATCGCTAAAAGGCGCCATATGTAAGAATGTGGCCAAAAGCGGTTACTACATTCAAATTCCAAATACCGAGGTCTTTTAGGTTACATTTTCTGACGTAACTGGCAACCCGTGGTTGCTCGGCAGCTGAGACTCTACTGACTGCAAGGATTGGTAGACGGCGGTAGGTGGCGCCACATGACGCCAAAACATGATTTCAAAACATAAACATGATTTTTTTTACTGTTTTTACTGTTGTTGTTGGTGAGTTCAGTTTGTTATATGAACATTATTCCTGAGTCTCTGTGACATATTAGGAGGATTTTACGGCCAGTTGCTTTAGATTTATTACATAATGCACCTTTAAAATGCCATAAAAACATCACATAAATCAATCATTTTGACTAAAATACACACACAAATCTTCATTTTAAAGCTATGAAACCAAAATATTTGTTAACTGCCAGTAATTATACGCTTATACAAACATACCTATGACATTTTTTGGCTAATAAATCCTCCTAAATGTTCCAGATTTGGACCTTTGAACACCACGGTGCACGTATCTGGGCAACAGAGAACTCAGATGGACGAGCGACAAAATCCAAACGCTTTAATCCAGCGGGCGGGCAAAGTCAACGACAGCAAAGCTTTCCAAATCAGACAAGGACGAGGCAGGAATCCAAAAAAGACAGAAATATAAACTGGGTCAAAGATCGACAAACAAACACGAGGAAAAATCGAGAGGAGGCGACTCACACACACGGTTTAAACGATGACAATCTGGCAGAGGCATGTACACAGGTTGACCTGGTGAGAACAGCAGGGGCAGACAGTGGGTGTGGTCATGTAAAAACGGCGGGAAAGGTAAACAAAAGACAGCGTTTAAGATATAATGCCTTAAAAACATGACAGAATTCAGTCCTTTTGCCTAAAGTAAACAAAAGTCTTCTTCTAAAGCTATTAAAACAAAGTATGTTGTACTTCCAGTAATTATACACTTATATGAACACACACGCAATACATTCATATTTTTGCCAGTAAATCCACCTTAATGTGACACACACATTTGACACGTTTTAAACGATGACAGTGTGGCAGAGACATGTACACAGGTTGACCTGGTGAAATCCGCAGGGGCACAAAGTGGGCGTGGTCAGGTAAAATGGCGGGAAAACTAAACAAAAGACGACGAAAAACATGATTTAAACACAGCCCTGACAGTTTAAGATATAAACTGTGAGCTAAATGCTAATGTTTCTGATATAATGCCATTAAAAACATGACGTAGATCAATCACTTTGCCTAATGTACACATAAAAGTCTTCGTCTAAAGCTATGAATATAAAGTATTTTTATAACTTCCAGTAATTATAGACTTATATAAACACACTTATGGGTCATACATTCATAATTTTGCCAATAAATCCTCCTTAATGTTACAGATTAGCCATTGAGCGACACAAACGCAAGACATGTACACAGGTTGACCTGGTGAAAACAGCAGGGGCATAAAGTGGGTGTGGTCAGGTAAAAACGGCGGGAAAAGTAAACAAAGGATGAGGAAAAACACCAGCGTCCTGATGTTTTAAGAGATAATGTCATTGAAACATGACATACAGCTATGAATATAAAGTATTTTTTACTTACAGTAATTATACACTTATACAAACATACACAATGACAATGTGGTGGAGACATGTAAACAGGTTGACCTGGTGAAAACAGCATGGGCATAAAGAGGGTGCGGTCAGGTAAAACGGCGGGAAAAGCACCAGAGTCCTGATTGTTTAAGATATAGTGTCATTGAAACATGACATAAATCAATCATTTTGCCTAAAGTACACATTAAAGTCTTCTTCTAAAGCTTTGAAAATAAAGTATTTTTTAACATCCAGTAATTATACACAAACACACGTGGGTTAAACGATGACAATGTGGCAGAGACATGTACACAGGTTGACCTGGTGGAAACAGCAGGGGCACGGTCAGGTAAAATGGCGGGAAAAGTAAATAGATTGGAGCTAAAATGCTAATGTTTGTGGTAAAAGGCGAATTAAGAAAGTATTTTTTAAAAAAAAACCCTCACGTCAGGCTTTCTAACGTGAAGGATGGATTACACAGCAGCTTCCTCCTGTAATCATGTGTCTGGAGCGTGGCGGCGAGCCAGAGGGGGCGCCGGATGTCGCCGCTTGTCGGCGGCGCTCCGTCACTCTTGACAAACATGTGCTCCAATTAGAAAAGCCATTAATTTCAATCTCCGCCCGTGATCTCGCCGCCCGCCGCTGCACGACGGCTGACTTTGCTCATTTTGTGCTTGGGCGGCTTTGAGTAATAGAGGTCCGGCGTGAAATGGAGAAGGTTGTAGAAGGTTTTTTTTTTTTGCGGAGTTAAAGCTCGTGTACATGTGTTGAAGCAGCTTCAGAGCATCAGCGCAGAAACTCCCACTCACTCTTTTCCAATCTTTTGATTCTTCTTCACTTTTTTTCGCTTCCAACCTTTGCCAAACGTGACCGTTAGCAGCTTTAAATGGCTGCAGTTTAGCGGCTTAAATATTCTCCACTATTACAGTAAACTGTTTTATGAATAATTCAATAATGGAGTGAGAATTATACACAGATTACAGTTTAAAGGGGGCTTTTTATTCCCAGATTAAAGGCCCAATCTGTCAGTGTGGAGTGCCCTGGTTCTGGTTTATCTTGTTTTTATTGGTTAATTCCACTGCATTCTTCAGTATTAGCGCTTTCTTTTTTAAAAAGAGAAGAAGAAAGTCGGCGCTGAGGGCGTTTTAGACACTTAATAAAAGACTGAATCTGAATAACTTGTTCGAGTCTTAATCTCACTGTTAAACAGACTTTTTCAACAGGAAACTGGAGTTCGTAGACCGTAAACTTCTCCCAAACCAAAGTCACTCACTCTCCCACACCAAACCCCATAGAGAAAATCAGTGATTTTAACATCACTAAGTTACAATGTCTTATTTTGTCAATTCGGCTTTTGAAAAACTGTGACCACACAAGTGACCACACGAGGCAGCAGTAAACCAGCAGCTCCCGTGTCCCCGTGAGCTAATATCGCTGATTTTCTCTATGGGGTTTGGTGTGAGGAGAGTGAGTGGTTTAAAAACTTCAGTTTCCTGTTATTTGACCCCTTTATACTCAATAAAATAAACGTTAGCTCAAGTCTACGACATCTGAAGAACATGTTTTATGCCTTATTTTACCGTAAGACAGACTTTTTCAACAGGAAACTGGAGTTCATAGACCGTAAACGTCTCCCACACCAAAGTCACTCACTCTCCCACACCAAAGTCCATAGAGAAAATCAGTGATTTTAGCATCACAGGGACACAGGAGTTCACAGGAGTTGTTGATCCACTGCTGCCTCCATCACTAAGCTCTAATGTCTTATTTTGTCAATTCGGCTTTTGAAAAACTTTATCAGTGCCACAAAGTGACCACACGAGGCAGTAGTTAGACCAGTGAGCTAAAATCGCTGATTTTCTCTATGGGCTTTGGTGTGGAAGAGAGTTTTCTGTTTTTTTTTAAAAACTCACATTAAACAGAGTTTATATTTCATGAAATTAGAGTTCACTTTCCTCATTTTTGCTCACAGCGATAAAAAAAACTAAAGAAGATTGATCACTAATTTGCACTAATAACAGAAGTGGTCATTTTAATTGTGCCTCACGCACCAACTTACCCGACGACCGTGACACTAATTAAAAAAGTGCGGTAACTCATTACTGAACCTAAACACGGACATTCTGCTGCTGAAGGGCTTTACCACACATTTGATCTGTTTATCTGTGCTCTGTCACATTCATTAACCCTGCTCCCACTCTGTGTGTGTGTACGTGTGTGTGTGTGTGTGTGTGTGTGTGTGTGTGTGTGTGGCATGCCCAAGTAAAATTAATTCCACGTTATCGTTCAGTGGATTTAAATTAATTTACTCGCTCGTGCTCCGCGTCGTCCGTCCACCTGAAAGTGCTGAGACTCGGATTCTGAGCCTTTTCTTTTTTCTTTGTCTAAAAGGTGAAGAAGAAGAAGCTTTTTCTTCTTCACGTGACGTCAGAGTTCGGAATAAACGAGTAAATGTGCACGTATTTCTTCTGGTTTGTGATATAAAACGTTTTGTTTTATCAGGATGTGAAGCTTTTAACGTTAAAAAAAAGGCGGAGTGAGGTTGAAGCAAAACGCTGAGAAAGCACACACAGAGGGAGGAGGGAGGATTCACCCAGACACAGGTGAAACACATCAGGGCTGATTAGGACCTGGGAGTAGAGACTCTCACCTGTAAAGTGAGGACAGGTGACCAAATGTGGACAAAAGTGAAAGAAATACAACAAAATGATCAGAGCAGGATCTGGAAGTGACACAGGAAGGTTTTTTTTTGTCTAGATTTAGTGACAGAAATCAATAATCTTAATGTGTTATGTTGTCAGGTGGCAGGTGAAGCACATTAGAGCAGATTAGGACCTGAGAGTAATGACTTTTCACCTGTAAAGTGAGGACAGGTGACGAAATGTGGACGAAAGTGAAAGAAAAACAACAAAATGATCAGAGCAGGATCTGGAAGTGACCCAATAAGGTTTTTTTGTCGAGATTTAGTGACAGAAATGAGTAATATTGATGTGTTTTCCATACTGCCCCCTGTGGTCACATGTGTGAACTGTTTGTGCCAAGCTTACATCACTTTTCCGAGGTGAATTCCGACTCATTTACAGATCAGATTTCACGGTTCACTTTCATTCCTCAACGCGATTGTCCTCTGAAAATGTCAATGACTTTTCACCTTTAAAGTGAGGACAGGTGACGAAATGTGGACAAAGTGATAAAAATACAACAAAATGAAGATAAAATGATCAGAACAGGAGCTGAAAGTGACACAGGAAGGTTTTTTTGTCCAGATTTAGTGACAGAAATGAGTAATCTTAATGTGTTATGTTGTCTGGTGACAGGTGAAGCACATTAGAGCAGATTAGGACCTGGGAGTAGTGACTTTCACCTTTAAAGTGAGGACAGGTGACGAAATGTGGACGAAAGTGAAAAAAATACAACAAAATTAAATTAAAATGATCAGAACAGGAGCTGAAAGTGACCAAGGAAGGTTTTTTTGTTGAGATTTAGTGACATAAATTAGTAATCTTGATGTGTTCTCCACACTGCCCCCTGTGGTCACATATGTGAACTGTTTGTGCCGCAACTCCAAGAGTTTGAGCAGAGTAAGAAACATAAAGAGTGTACGAAACATGTTTGTGTGCGCTCACGAAGGTGGTACAATAGCAACGCGCTACGAAACAAATAAAAATAAGTTAAAACTCCAGTGTTTAACCTCTCTCGCCCCCTTGAGGAATTCTGAGTAATTACAGAAATACAGCTCCCGAGCTACATCACGTTACGCGTTCATACGTACGTCTTTAGGTCTGAAATGCTGCTGATTACTTCTCCATATTGTACCTTTAAAGGTCCATTGTGTAAGATATTTAACGGTGACCCTACGCTCACCCAGGTGTGTATGTACGGTGGCCTACACGTACATTTTTCACTCTCCGGTGTTTGACGTAAGTCGCGACAATAGAACAATCAGTGAGTGGAAAAAACGCGTCGAAGAGCAATCAAAGCCTCATTTTCCTTCACAATCGCTCGCTGGATTATTCTTATTTGTGTGAATTCAGCCGACGACGATGATAACAATAATAATAATAATAACAAAAATAAGTGTGTGTGGCTCAGAGCGAGGTCAGAGGTCAATAGCAGCATTTCACAGTTATTGTTGTGCAGACGTAAGCCGAGAAACTTAGGATTGGACGTTTTGTCTTCGGAATTAATGTCAGTTCGTTAAAGGAAACAAAACAAAGTTTGCGAAGAAGTTTAGCAGTTTGACTCAGAGCTCTCCTTTCTTAATAACATATATGTTAGGGTTAGGGTTAGTTTTTCCCGCACTAATTTAGCTAAACGCTAGCAATCGTAGGCTAAACCTGATACATGTACGCTGTTTCGTCTTTAAATAATTGTCAGAAACGACAATTTCTCCATGCTAACTTGCTTAGAACGAAGTAGAAACTTTGACAAAATGCAACTTAACTTCTTTAACGGAATAAAGTGGGTATTAAAGTCATAGTTTGTCACAAAAGTAACGGTAACACGAACTGTGACATCAGTAAGAAGTGTAAAAATGTCACTTCCTGGCATTTTGTTAGTGTTGCATGATGGGATTGCGCGACTCCACTGTTGTGCACTCGTGATCCCGTCAACCTCAGACGACCCGAGAACAAACTTCCAGCCGAGAAACTTAGGATTGGACGTTTTGTCTCTGCAGAGTTCGTTGAGTTAATGGGAAAAAGGAAAGTGAAGTATTTGCGGAGAAGTTTAGCAGTTTGACTCAGACCTCAGACAGTTTTTCCCGCACTAATTTAGCTAAACGCTAGCAATCGTAGGCTAAACCTGATACATGTATGCTGTTACGTCTTTAAATAATTGTCCGAAACGTCAATTTCTCCACGCTAACTTCGTCCTCCGTATAAAAGTAACGGTAACACGAACTGTAACATCAGCAAAAAGTGTTAAAATGCCACTTCCTGGCATTTTTTTAGTGTTGCATGATGGGATTGCGCGACTCCACTGTTGTGAACTCGTGATCCCGTCAACCTCAGACGACCCGAGAACAAACTTCCAGCCGAGAAACTTAGGATTGGACGTTTTGTCTCTGCAGAGTTCGGGAGTTAATGGGAAAAAGGAAAGTGAAGTATTTACGAAGAAGTTTAGCAGTTTGACTCAGAGCTCTCCTTTCTTAATAACATGTAACATGTAACAACAGTTTTTCCCGCACTAATTTAGCTAAACGTTAGCAATCGTAGGCTAAACCTGATACATTTATGCTGATACGTCTTTGAATAATTGTCAGAAACGACAATTTCTCCATGCTAACTTAGCTAGAAACGTTGACAAAATTCAACTTAACGTCCAAATAGGAAGTTAAACAGAATAAAGTTGGTATTAAAGTTTTTATAAAAGTAACAATAACACGAACTGTGACATCAGCAAAATGTGTAGAAATGCCACTTCCTGGCATTTTGTTAGTGTTGCATGATGGGATTGCGCGACTCCACTGTTGTGCACTCGTGATCCCGTCAACCTCAGACGACCCGAGAACAAACTTCCAGCCGAGAAACTTAGGATTGGACGTTTTGTCTCTGCAGAGTTCGTGGAGTTAATGGGAAAAAGGAAAGTGAAGTATTTGCGGAGAAGTTTAGCAGTTTGACTCTGAGCTTTTCCTCGTCTCTTCTCTTTCCTCGTCTGCTGCTGTCGGCGTTCCACACCACGGATCCTTTTCTTTCCCCCTCTTTCATTTTGTTTTTCCTTCTGGAGGTCTGGATCCCCCCGGTGCCTCGTCGTACCTCGCCGCCCCCCGGAGAGCAACCCGGGCCCCGGCCCTTATCTTTGAGAGCCACATTTCCCCCCCGAGGGAAATCTCTCCGCCTCCACCTTCGGCTCTGAGCTGAGGTGACGAAACACAGCGGAACATGGCCGACCCTTTTGTCCGCGCGCCGCTAATCAGCGAGGCAGAGCGTGGCTTTTCGTTTGCCGCCTCGGTCCTGTAGTTGTAGTTGTCGTTGTTGTCGTCACGGCGACCCGCAATCGCTGACATCACTTCTCCTCCGCTCGTCTTCTTTCCTCCTCCTCGTCCTCCTCTGCGTTCATCCCTCCATCGCGAGACGACTCGCCGACAAAAGTCCTATTAAAAGTGGTAATGAAAAAAAAAAACCTCAGCGTTCAGCACTTTTACTTGGAAATGGACTTAAGTGAAAGTCGCCGAAGTTTAAAGAGTTTGTGTCGCTGCAGTTTTCACTTAACTCGTCCTCAGCGACTGATACGTGACAATGAGTTTATATAAACTGATTTTTATTCACTTAGATATAAACACTAAAAGCTTTCACCTGAAGAAAAAGCAATCAATTAGTCAAAAATTAGCCATTATCCAGTTTTGGCTCTGAATCAAAAACTAACTTTACTGATAAAATATATGTAACAACAGTTTTTCTGCACTAGCTTAAATAAATAATAACTTTGATAAAACACCACTGTAAGTTTCCCCTTAACCTTTTATTGGAATTGTGTCATCATGGGTTTAAATAACCAGCAAATAATTACTAATAACATTTGATTAAAGTCTGAATAATTACCTAAAATTCTAACTTAGCTAAACGCTAGCAATCGCAGGCTAAACATTAACAAGATGCAACTTAACTTCCAGTTTCCCCCTTAACTTTTGTCACCAGTTTAAACAAGAAGCAATTACTCAATAATAACATTTGATTAATTCCGAATAATTTCCTCAGCTAATGCTAGTGATCACAGGCTAAACTTTAACACGTTTGGCTCAGTTTTTCTGAATCAAAAACAAATTTTCTTTATTAAATAATAATTCTATGCCGAAACAGTGTTTTTCCCGCACTAACTTAGCTAAACGCTAGCAATCGTAGGCTAAACCTGAAAAAAATGCAACTTCAGTTTGCCTTAACTTTACCCTTAACTTTTGATCGGGAACATGGGTTTAAATAACCCATAGTTTTTCTGAATCAAAAACTAATGTTATTTATATATAAATAATTATATGCTGCAGCTTTTTTAATAGCATATATGTAACAACAGTTTTTTCCCGCACTAATTTAGCTAAACGCTAGCAATCGCAGGCTAAACGTGTACAAAATACAACAAAAAAAGTTTTGACTGAATCTTACTGAATCAAAAGTGTTTTGTCTGAATTAAAAACATACATTTGTGCTGTTGCTTCTTTAAATAATTGTCAGAAACTACAATTTCTCCACGCTAACTAGCTTAGAACGCGCTAGAAATATCCAAATATGATGTAAAACAGAATAAAGTTGCTAATAAAGTCGTAATTTGTCTTAAAAATACAGTAACATGAACTTTAACATCAGTAAGTAGGCTAAAAATGGCAAAAAAAAATTGGGGTGTTGCATGACGTCAACACAGTTATATCTCTGTGGTCAGTCTAATCTCTGCGGCTCGTCTTCCTCCTCCTCCTCTTCCTCAGTGCTGCTGCTGCAGCTGCTGAATATGTAAAGCTTTATTGAAGCTACGCTCCAGCAATTTCTCTTAATTATTGGAATAATCAGATTGAAGCGAAGGAGAAGCTTCTGTTATTGGATTAGCGGAGACGATCCCGGGAACGCCGCCTCCTCCTCCTCCAGCCGCCACGCTCCGTTCAATCAACTTTATCGGCAACGAACTTAACAGAACAACCGAGTGCAATACAGATAATTATCAATAATTCAAACATCGATATTAAACCGGCACAAACGGACAATGCATTCGAGTGAGAAAACACTTCCTGTCGTCTTTCGGATTGTTTACTGAAGAGGAAACGGTCCAACGAGAAGATGTCATTGATTAAATCATAACCGAGCATATTTAAACACTTGAATGCTAAGAAAGGGAGCTGCTGGTCTACTGGAGCTGCTGGTCTACTGCTGCCTCGTGTGGTCACTTTGTGTCACTGAGGCCAATCTGAACAAGTTTTTCAAAAGCCGAATTCAGTAAATAAGATATTTAAACTCACGGTTGTTAAATTACTGTTCTGAATGTTATTCAACAGCTCCTGTGTCTCTGTGATGTTAAAATCACTGGTTTTCTCTATGGACTTTGGTGTGGGAGAGTGAGTGGTTTACAAACTTCAGTTTCCTGTTGTTAAAGTCTGTCAAACAGTGAAATAAAGACGTGAATGTGTTCTTAAGACGTCGTAGACTTAAACTGACGTAGATTTTATTAGCTGTGTTGCTTGTTTCTCCCGCTGGCAGCCATTTTGTTTTAACTGAGAGTGAGAGTTAAGGGTCTCAGGCTGCAAAGTAGGTGCTAACATGCTAATATGACATTTAAAAAAAACAATGCCGAACAATCGTATAAGTTATTCGGCATGGATGCTAACGTTAGCAGCTAGCACCAGCGGTGTCTCCGCAAGCTAAAATCGCTGATTTTCTCTATGGGCTTTGGTGTGGGCGAATTTACGGTTTACGAACTTCAGTTTCCTGTTGAAAAAGTCCGTTAAACAGTGAAATAAAGACGTGAACGTGTTCTTAAGACGTCGTAGACTTAAACTGACGAAGATTTTATCAGCTGTGTCGTTTGTTAAGTGGCTAAAAATCAGTATTTGCTTGTTTCTCCCGGGTGAGGGTTAAGTGTCTCAGGCTGCAAAGTAGATGCTAACATGCTAATATGACATTTAAAAAAAATAATGCCGAACGATCGTATAAGTTATTCGGCATGGATGCTAACGTTAGCAGCTAGCACCAGAGGTGTCCCCGCAAGCTAATTTCACTGATTTTCTTTATGGGCTTTGGTGTGGGAGAGTTTTTACGGTCTACGAACTTCCGTTTCCTGTTGTTAAAGTCTGTCTAACAGTGAAATAAAGACGTGAACGTGTTCTTAAGACATCGTCGACTTAAACTGACGTAGATTTTTGGTCTTTGGTGTGGCAGAGTGAGCGGTTAGGGTTGTGTTAAAGTGAGTGAGTTTTAAACACTAACAGTGTCACATACAGAGCGTCTGAAGTGTTCACAGTGATAGCAGCATCAACATCTAACCGTGCGTATTGATTCGTTCTGGATGAGTGTGTGAGTCAAATATAAAGACTCTTATTGTGACAGAACAAGACGTTTCACACACACGCAAACCTAGTGTGTTTCAGAGTTTGTTCACTTTGCGTGTTCGTGTTTTTCTCGTCGACGCGAGGTCTTTCGTTTCTGTTCCGCGTGCGGTTTTCTCGGAATCTCTGCGCCCTGAGTGGCCACCAGGGGGCAGTCTGCAGGATTGATAAGTGGCAGGTGGAAGAGAGGGGGGGGGGGGGGGGGGAGGAGGTGGGGCGGAGCAGCTCTAATCTCCATCAGTCGTGTAGGCGAGTACATTACTGCCACTACAAAGCCTATTAACAAACCGCAGGTCATGCATTATTGAACGGATGTTGAGGTTGATTCGACCCGTTCAAAGAGAAAGAGAAAGAAAGAGAAGAGAAGAGAGAGAGCGAGAGAGTAGAGAAGAGAAAAAAAAAAAAAAAAGGACAAACATAAATTATGCAGCCGCTCACTTCAGCTCCCCCACCTGAAAATATTGCTTTTGTTTTCTGCACTTAATTGGATTCACAGTCTGGGAGGCATCCTGCTGGATGGATGGAGGGAGGATGGAGGAGGAGGAGGAGGAGGATGGAGGGAGGATGGAGGGAGGAGGAGGAGGGTTAGGGCGCTGGGATCACATCAGAGCCACTTCAGGGGGAATATTGATCCGCGATACGGATCTACGAGAGCGATCCGCGGGGAGATCCGTCTGTAAACAAAGGCTCGGAGCGCCGCGTCTGAATCACCGATGAGCCGTCGAAACGCCGGGGCGGCTCAGATCTGCACATCTGTGCTGATGCAGGCAGGTGTGTGTGTGTGTGTGTGTGTGTGTGTGTGTGTGTGTGTGCGTGTGACATCAGTACAAAAAAAACATAAAAGAATAATAAAAAAATAAAAAAACACCACTACAACGACATCACAGAAGCTCTGCAGCTGCTCCTCGGAAACGATGAAAAGGAACCTGAGCTGAAAGCAAACTCACGCCATACAGCGACAATTAATCAATTATTAATCAATTAATCGCAGTATCAAAGATAAGATGAATCCTTTATTCGTCACACACGCACGGGAACGTTTACGGCGTTACAGCGGCGTACGATTTACAACAATGTAAAAAGAAGCAAGGGGCAGAAAAATACTATTAAATATGTGCAAGGCAAACAATAACATGTTATTATTATGGTATATTACATCAATAACAGTGTTTTTTACATCATTAAAACAAGTTATCTTCTTACATATAAACACTCACATCGTCTGCATACACGGAAATCAAAAGAAAATGAATAAAACACTAGTTAAGTTGTTTTATTTGTTGTTATTGTGCTTGATCATCACCCAGTGATGACTGAGGGCTCACACCACAGCGACAATTAATCAATTATTAATTAATTAATCGCAGTATTAAAGATAATATAAATCCTTTATCTGTCCCACATAAGGACTTTTATGGTTTTACAGCATCGTACGATCACAACAATGTAAGAGAAGTAGTAGAAATAAGATGAAGAAGAGGGAAAAATACACTATTAAATACTATTAAATATGTGCAAGACAAACAATAAACATAATATTACGCTATATTACATAAGTAACAGTGTTGTTTACATCATTAAAACAAGTTCTCTACATTTTTTGGCTTCTTACATATAAACACTCACATCGTCTGCATATACAGTAATCAAGAGAAAATGAATAAAACACTATTTAAGTTGTTTTATTTGTTGTTATTGTGCTCGATTGTGTGTCTGTTACACACGCCCACGTTTTATGTCTTGATTTAAAAAGTATTTTATTGCCTCACGTGAACTTTTTTACGCCTTTTTATTTATTATTCTGTATAGAATGTTAGTTCACTGAGCTTGTTTTTGAAGAGCTTTACAGATACAGTTGGATTGGATAAAATAAGTGGGTAAATGAATGGAAAAATGAAGCGGTTATAATGTTAAAGCGGACCTAGACCGGAAGTTCCTATTAGCGCTGTTTTTTTTAGTGTGTATCTGCGTCGTTACCTTGTTTACGAGGCCCTGAAGGTTCTAAACAAACAGTTCAGTCACTGCTGAGAACGCTGTGTTTTATTGTAATCTCGGGCTCAGCGAGATCTCTGAAAATCCCGTAATAGTTACGTAAGCAGCGGTTCTCCTGAACAGCAGATCCTCCTGCTCCGGGCACTAGTCCGGGCACTAGTCTGGGCACTAGTCCAGGCACATCCGGTTGCGTACATTGAACCGCAGAAGAAGAATAACGTCCGTTGTGGAGGTGTTTCACGAGCAACAGTGTCTTCTGACTCTCGTCAAAGGGACTGCGGCGGGGAGTCGTGAAGAAGCTATTTTTAAACACTGTTAAAACAATGTTTTGATAATGAGTAGCAATGCATCCACCGTTCCAGAGGGGGGCGCTGTGCTTCTGAGAGTGGGTGTGCTGGATAGTACTGGCCAATCACAAGACTCTGTCTTCTGGGGGTGAAAGTTCACTCTGAAATCTCGCAGCAGAAAAACAGCGTCAGAAAAGACAGATTTCTATCGGCTCGTTTACAGCAACTAGGAGGTTTTTGAGCATAAAAACAAGTTAATGTATGTAAGTAGACCTCCATAACTAACATATATGAGCAACAGGACCACTCTATGTGACCTTTAATGTTTAATGTTTTTATTAACTGTACACAAGAAAGATCGCAGATTTTTAGCGACAAAGTCTGCAAAACTGGGGGGAAAAAGCTGCTTTTTTAGTTTTAATTTTGCATTCACAGAACCTGTGACAGTGTATGTGAGTGAGTGAGTGAATGAGTGAGTGAGTGAGTGAGTGAACGCTGCAGTGTGCAGCTCTCCTGGTGGTGGATTAGAGCAGCAGAGTGATCTCTAAGTGCAGTCCATTTAACGTTGGCCGAGGTCAGAGGTAGAAATGATGTTTCGGACAAAAAAACAAAAGCATAAAAGAAGAATGTGAGTGAGTGAGTGAGTGAGTGAGTGAGTGAGTGAGTGAGTGAGTGAGTGTTTCCCGAGCCAGTGATGAAGTGCAGATTGAACCCTGAACCGTGAAGCACTTTGTAAAAAAAAAAAAAAACCTGTCGTTGTGCGAGTGCGATGGAATTGAACGTGGATCATCCCGCTGACACTTTAACGATCGCCGCGGCAACGCTCACCTGCGATGATGAATGAATTCACCCGAACGATCAGCCGCCTTCTGTGGGTCACGATCCGACCGCGCAAACCGAAGCTTCGTCCGAACGACGGCATTGAAGGTTCCAGCTAGGAGGTTTTTATTGACAGGAAACTGAGTTTTTCTACCTGTAAATATGTTTATATACGTGTAAAACTGATTTAACGTCTTTGTTTGACTGTCATAACAACTACAGCCACTAGGGGTCGCCTCAACCTGAAGAAATCCATGTCAGCTCAAGTCTACGATATCTTTAAGAACACGTGCACGTCTTTAACTAACTGTTAGACAAATTGAAGTTCGTAGACCGTAAACTCTCCCACTCTCCCACACCAAAGTCACTCACTCTCTCACACCAAAGTCACTCACTCTCCCACACCAAAGTCACTCACTCTCTCACACCAAAGTCCCTCACTCTCCCACACCAAAGTCACTCACTCTCCCACACCAAAGTCCATAGAGTAAACCAGTGATTTAACATCACAGAACACAGGAGTTCACAGGAGTTGTTGATCCACTGCTGCCTCCATCACTACGTGACAGTGACACAAAGTGACCACACGAGGCAGCAGTAGACCAGCAGCTCCTGTGTCCTCCGTGAGCTTTCTCAATGGGGTTTGGTGTGATGTATAAAAGTTCAGTTTCCTGTTGTAAAAGCGTGTCTAACAGTGAGATAAAGTCTTGAACACGTTCTCGAGCTGTCGTAGACTTAAGCCGACACAGATGTTCATGTTTGAGGGCGGTCTTGTACCTTCATCGTCGTCTTAAATCAATACACGAAGGTGATAGTTGTTATAAAAGAAAATCCCGCATAATTACGTGGATCACTGATATGAATCCTTATAAAACAATTATAATTTCAGACTGAAGATCTTTAGAGAGGGTTCCGAGAAGGCGAAGAACGACCGGTAACTAAACGCCGCGACCGTCGTCGTCCCTCCGTCTTCATCCGTCCGACGACTCCGCCGTATTCTCTCCATCCTCCCGTTTATGCTTATTCCTCATTAAAATTTTATCAGCTGTGGCAAATTGCAGAGATTAGAGCGGTGAGGGAGCTTCTCGCTGCTCTTCGGCCTGTTTTTTTGCAGATTTATTTATTTATTGTTGCGGATCATCCGCGGCTTATCTCCTCCCCAAAGCAAAGAGCGGCTCCCGTCGGAAAGGCAGAGGTCATGGAATCTGATCCGGCGGCGAGGAAGAGGGAGGAGGAGGAGGAGGAGGAGGAGGAGGAGGCCGGGCCGCGTTTAGTTTGTCTAAAGCGTTCTCGCCCACACATTAATATTGTAATACTTTAATATCATAAAGTTTTGTTATGCCCTATTGATTTCTCAGAGATGCGTATGAATATTTATGTGCCGCCTGCAAACTTTGAGTCAGTGAAGCTTCGGCTAATTATAAAGCTGAAGGCAGCGGCGGCGGCGGTTAATGAATCACACTCTCTTCACCTGACTCCCAGGTTCACCCGGCGATTACCGCGAAGACGGAGGAGGGACCGAGCGAAGAGACGGCGGCCGTTTTATTAACGATAACGGACGCGAGGTCGGGCGCGCCGCGGTCGACGGCAAAACAAACACTTTAATGAGCGCCGACAGCTGCCAGAGTGAGAGGACGGCGGTCAGAGGCGCGACGCTGCCTTTGCGTCCGACGAGGAGACGCCGCCGAGGTCAAAGCGTCGCATTTCGAGCGCTTCGAGAATAAACAAATGTACGTTAAGCGGAGTGAGAGAGCGGGCGAACTCGTGAAAGACAACACACACACACATTAACCCTAACCCGTGTGTGTGTGTGTGTGTGTGTGTGTCAGGTGGCAGAACTTTTGTTCCGACACCAGCTGTTAAACACGTGTCATCGCCGCTTATGTGAGTCTGAGTAAATAAAACGCAGTCGTAAATCAATACGGAACAGATGGATCGCGACGACTTTGGGTCAAACCAAAACTGAAACGAATTAACCGACGCTGCCAACTTACATGTTGATTCGGTCGTCGCCACGGCGATCTTTAAAGTCAGAGTTTATCAAGTTACAGACGCAGCCTGAGAAACTTAATTTTAGCCACCGAACAAAATACTTACGTCTAGTTTGAGTCTACAACGTCTTTAAGAACGCGTTTTACGTCTTTATTTCACTGTTAGACGGCGTTTTTCAACAGGAAACTGAAGTTTCGTAGACCGTAAACTCTCCCTGCACCAAACCCCATAGCGATTTTAGCTAACGTGGACACAGGAGCTGCTGTGTCGCCTCTCGTGCTAACTGCTAACGTTAGCGTTCATGCCCAACAACTTATGCTATCATTCGGCATTATTATTTTTAATGCCATATTAGCACGTTATACGCCTACTGTGCAAGTGTGACACACTTAAACTCACTCTCGGTGAAAACAAAATGGCTGCCAGCAGAGACACGTGGAAGAAACAAGATTTTAGTCACTTAACAAAAGACTTAGCTCATAAAATCTACGTCAGTTTAAGTCTACGACGTCTTTAAGAACGCGTTTTACGTCTTTATTTCACTGTTCTTCAACAGGAAACTGAAGTTTCGTAGACCGTAAACTCTCCCCACACCAAACCCCATAGCGATTTTAGCTAACGCGGCCATGTTAGCGTTCATGCCCAACGACTTATGCTATCATTCTGCATTATTATCTTTAGTGCCATATTAGCACGTTAGCATATCAATCGCTCGCGCGGACACAGGAGCTGCTGGTCTACTGTTCCCCCGTGTGGTCACTTTGTGCCAATGACGTAGATTCTCACGAAAAAATACAGACTTTGTATCTTTTACCTATCAGACGCAACTTCACTATCAGTTACGGAAAGAAAAAAATTGCGACCAAAGACGGGGAAAAACGGATTTTAGCTACTTAACAAAACACTCGGCTCATAAATTCTACGTTAGCTTAAGTCTACGATATCTACGTCACACGTTCGCGTCTTTATTTCACTGTTAGACGGACTTTAACAACAGGAAACTGGAGTTTGTAAACCGTGAACGTCTCCCACACCAAAGGCCAGGAGCTGCTGGTCTATTGCTGCCTCGTGTGGTCACTTTGTGCCACTGACGTAAATCCGAACGATGGTTTTAAAAAGCCGAATTCACTAAAATCAGACGTTGTAAGTTAGTGATGGAGGCAGCAGTGGATCAACAACTCCTGTGAACTCCTGTGTGCTGTGATGTTAAAATCACTGGTTTACTCTATGGACTTTGGTGTGGGAGAGTGAGTGGTTTACGAACCTGCTCAAAAAACAGTGAAATAAAGACATAAACGCGTCCGTAACAGATCACAGACCTGAGCTGATGCTGATTTTATGTGGTTTTAGTGGTTTAAAAATCTGTTGATTTCCTGTTTCCTGGCAGAGCCGACGCAGTCGTTCTGTTGTTTTCCGACACACTTCATAAAACCCGGACTGTCCCTTTTTATTCATCTGTGGTGTCCACGCACACACACACACACACACACACACACACACACACACACATTCTTGTACTTGCTGCATACTGAGGACTGGGTTGCTGACAAAGTGAGGACCAGCATTTCCACTTTATAAATCAACACAATAACAAATATCTACTTCATGAATGACATCTATATAGAACCACTGGTTGCAGTACCATAAAATGTCTGCAGGTGGAGTCCCAGAGCAAATAGGGCTGGAAAACGTTTTCGATTTTTTTTTATTTTTGGTCTAAAATTTTACAAAAAAGTCATACTATACTGTCGACAAAAAAAAAAAAAAAAAAATTTGACCAAAAAATTTTGGTCCAAAATTTAATTTGACAAAAACGTCATACTATACTATGTCGTCCAAAAAAAAAAAAAATTGACCAAACATTTCTGGTCGTCCAAAATTTGACAAAAAAAATGTGGTCCAAAATTTGACAAAAAAATTTGGTCCAAAATTTGACAAAATAAATTGGTCCAAAATTTGACAAAAAACGTCATACTATACTTTGTCGTCCAAATGTGATTTTTTTTTGGACAAATTGAGTATAGCATGTTATAGCAACCTAAGGAAGTGATTTCAATGAAAACAAAGTGAGGACCGGCCAAAATGTCCTCACTCCGTAAAAATGTCCTCACTTTGTTGGTTAAAAACCCTCACTGGTCCTCAGTATGGCGCAAGTACAAGAACACACACACACACACACACACACACACACACACACACACAGAGCGCCAACCCCAAAATCCCTCGCCATCCGTTTCAGCGTCTGCTCTCTTTCTTGTGACCAGAAATAACAACGTAAATCCACCAGTAATTACATCATCTCAGGATAATAATCTGCAGAGATGCTCCTCTCTGTGTTTATGTATATATATATATATATTTATATATATACTTAGATACACATTGATTTTATCTCCTCACAGACTAAAAAGACTGAATCAAATTTGCGGAAAACAGGTGAAAAATAAGCGACTTCTTTTGCTCTTTGTCGTCGTAACGGAGCAAACGTCTTTGTTTCTTTATCGAATCAAACGTCCTCTGACGCCCGCCGGCCGTTTGCCGCAGAGCTGCAGCCACGACTGATGACCGTCATCATCTGCAGGTCGTTCACCGACGACCGTCCCTTTGCTCCCTGAACCACCGCGTACCCATCAGCCCCTGCTTCATCATCATCGTCGTCATCATGGCGATGACACAGGAACAAACGTGTGTTTTTTGCACAGTTTGGAATAAAAAAAAAAAACCCTCTGTGATCGATTGGTTTCGTCTTTTAACGCCGAGCGAGACACAAAACACTCGGCGACAATTACCGCGCCCGCCGCCCGTCCCTCCACGCCGTCCATGCCCGCCGCCGCCGTGTGGTAGCGTTACGCCGCCGTTGCCTTTCATTAGCTCCGCTTTTGTCTTTCACCGTGAACGACGTTCGCTCTCGCTTTCAAACGCTAACGCTAATGTTTCTGCTCCGCGCCGACTTCTCTCTGTGGACGTTAGCAAACATGGCGACCGTTGAAGTGATTCTTTTATTGACTCTTCACTGCCCCCCACAGTTTCTGGTGGTACTGCTCCGTCTCTCTCTCTCTCTTCAGTTAGCGTAAAAGCTCTCCTGACGAAATTCAACGCAACGTAAGGACAAAAAAGCTTCATCCGACTTCGTCTTTAACGTCGTAAAAGTACATAGTTACGTAGTACGTACAGTACTTAGCATATTTACACTGTTATTGTTGTTATTTATTTGGCCAATAACGAAGAGAATTCAGCCAAATTTGATTCGGAAATGAATCTATAAAATCTATAATTTGACATTTTAATTAAGAACCTTAAATCACTGATTTTCTCTGTGGGCTTAGTGAAATAAAGACGTGAACGTGTTCTCAAGGACGTCGTAGACTTAAACTGACGTAGATTTTGTGAGCTAAGTCTTTTGTTAAGTGGCTAAAATCTCACGTTTCTTCCTCGTGTCTCTGCTGGCAGCCATTACGTTGACCACACGAGGCAGCAGTAGACCAGCAGCTCCTGTGTCCGCGCGAGCTAAAAACACTGATTTTCTCTAAGGGCTTTAGTGTGGGAGACGTTCACGGTTTACGAACTCCAGTTTCCTGTGAGATAAAGACGCGAACACGTTCTGAAGACATCGTAGACTTCATCTGACTGTGACCCCGAACTCCCCGTCCTTTAACAAAACTAAACTCCACTTCCTCCCAGAATCCTCTCTGCTGTTGCTGCAGCAGCTCCTGCTGTAATAGGATACGCGGCGTTTTCCCGCCTGCGGCCGGTTTTTCCGTCTCTTTCTTCGGCGGTTTGTTGTGAACAGACGTTTAAAAGAGCTTGGCCTCCGTCTGAGCGTCTGCTCTCCTGTGGTCTTCACCCAGAGCTCCTGACCACCGCTGAAGCTGAGATAAACCCAGAGTTGTGCCTTCAGGCTCAGACACTTGAACTCCTTCACCTGGGGCAGCAGCGAGCTCCCGACCCATGGGGGGCAATTATCTGTTTTGGAGTTGGTGGAGCTGCATAACACTTGCATAACATCCTCATCTGATGTATTGTTGAAACTGTAGCGCAGCAGCAGCCGCCTCTGGATATATGTCAGGGTTTCGGCGTTAACTGTGTTTCCCAGCAAAACTAGTGATGTCACGGTTCATCTTTCAAAGTCCACAGCCCCCGCAGCTGGTTTCACCTACACACTTCAGCTTTGGCACACATGTCAATCAGGATAAGATGTACAAAAAAGTCTCTTGGACCGATCACCTAAACCCGACAGGAAGGCCGCCATTTTGGATCAAACTGCCATTTATGGGCGTTTTCTTGTTGATTTTGCACACGTGCTATCTTAACAAAGTCCTACTCTTCAAGTTTTTCTGTTATTAACGTCAAATTTGGTAAAGTAAATCTGGACAAGATAGGGTTTAATACTCTGCAAAAGCTTATCTTAATATAACACGATGCAGGCACAAGGTGGCGTCAAAGTTGCGGCTATTTCTGAAGGTCCTGGAAACCTACGTACGAGATCATTTTAAATAATCAGCCCCCGCAAATGGTTTCACCCACACACTTATACTCTGGCACACATGTCAATCAGGATTAGATGTACAAAAAAGTCTCTTGGACCGATCACCTAAACCCAACAGGAAGGCCGCCATTTTGGACCAAACTGCCATTTTTGGGTGTTTTCTTGTTGATTTCACACATGCGATTTTAACAAACTCCTACTCCTCAAGTTTTTCTCGGATTAACTTCAAATTTGCTAAAGTAACTCTGGACAAGATACGGTTTAATACTCTGCAAAAGCTTATCTTAATATAACACGATGCAGGCACTAGGTGGCGTCAAAGTTGCGGCTATTTCTGATAGTCCTGGAAACCAATCTACTGTAACATTTTAATAATCAGCCCCCGCAAATGGTTTCACCTACACACATATACTCTGGCACACATGTCAATCAGGATAAGATGTACAAAAAAGTCTCTTGGACCGATCACCTAAACCCAACAGGAAGCGACCATTTTGGATCAAACTGCCATTTTTGTAATTTTTTTGTTGATTTCGCACATATTTTAACAAACTCCTCCTCCTTGAGTTTTTATGTTATCAACTTCAAATTTGGTAAAGTAACTCTAGACAAGATAAGGTTTGAAAATTGAGAAAAAATTCTCAGAATATAACACGATGCAGGCACTAGGGGGCGTCAAAATGTATCTTTTATTTTAGCGCTAAACCTTTTAAACCTTAATTGCAATTTGAAACAACAAAATAAGTGATTCATAAAACATTCTATTACTGTGATTTCAGGATGTTATATGGCAAAGTAAAACTGAAAGCGATTCATAAATGTTATGAATAATTCATAACTCTCAGTTCTCATCCTTGCGTGACTTAATGCTTTTGACGGTTTCTCACATCGTATTTAAAATCTATAACACGTTAAACACTGACAGAAAAATAGCACGTTTCACATAACACAGACGTTTTATTTTAAAGTGTAAATGTACATATATGCTTCCTTTGTGTTGGTTCTACATTTAAACATCATTTATGACGATAATAACAGATCATTTTTACCCTCTTTTCTCTGCTCTGCGAGACAAAGAAAGGTCAGCGGTGTTGAACTGTTGGATTTACAGTTGTGTGTTTTTCAGAATAAAAGGCTGCACATGCTCAGTGCTGCTGCTGCTGCTGCAGCTCGGTTCACAGAGGTCAGTGCATTAGCAGCTATTAGCTAAAGAGCTGCCAGTGAGTCACAACAGAAAAAGGGAAAAATAACTGCAGCTTTAGCTCAGAGCAGCAGCTGCAGTTATTGACCTCTTTGTGTCGTAAAAACACAGGAAAACACGATGGAAACAGAAACGCTGAAACTCACCGAGCTGTTTTTAAACCTGTGAAACCAGATTCAAGAACAATGTTCACCGATTTTAAAATTACCAGTTTGATTTCCCATAAATTACCAGAATGTTTCCAGACTCGGGGCCTCCGTCATTTTATTTCACAAACAGCCGCACATTAACCCCGACTTTGAATATTTAAGGCACGAAACAAAGCGATCCATAAATTATCTGTGAATAATAAGTCGAGCACGTGAATTTGCAGAAGCAACTTTTTTTAAATGAGACATAAATCATTAACGCCTCCGTGAAGATTCATTACAACGCTGGAAATTAAATACGGTTTTATTTTTACATTTCTGACGAACCTTTAATGCCCACCTGTAGTACCTCACAGGCCACCAGGGGGAGCAAATCACTGTTTTCCCTGTATCCTTTCTTACGTCTTTACGTCTTAGATCTTGTTTTCTCATTTTCGTTAGTTCTTTTCTTTAGGGCTAAACGAGTTACGAGGAAAAATACGTTATTTGCGATTTTTCTTAATAATGCTCGTCTGTAGTACCTCACAGGCCACCAGGGGGAGCAAATCATCAAATGTTTCTTTTCTTACGTCTTTCCTTCTTATATTTTGTATTCTGACTTTCTTTTGTTCTTTTTTGGGGGGCTGAACGAGTTAACGAGGAAAAATAATTAATTTTTCGTCACAGATATTTTGCGATTTTTTTCCTTCACCAGTTAGCTACCGGCAACTACACTTCGTTTGAGGGAATTGAGTTGCATTCAGTTAGCTCCTGATCATGACTATATATATATATACAAATATATACTTATTTGACATACAAGGCATTCTGATGAACCTTAAATGCCCACCTGTAGTACCTCACATGCCACCAGGGGGAGCAAATCACTGTTTTCACTGTATCTTTTTAAATCTTTACGTCTTAGATCTTGTTTTCCCATTTTCTTTTGTTCTTTTCTTTAGGGCTGAACGAGTTACGAGGAAAAATACTTTAATCGCGATTTTTCTCACAGATATTGCGATTTTTTTCCTTCACCAGTTAGCTACAGGCAACTACACTTCCAGTATCCAGTTGCCATTAGTTAGCTCCTGACGATGACTTTATTATATATATAATGACATACAAGACATTCTGATGAACATTTAATGCCCACCTGTAGTACCTCACAGGCCACCAGGGGGAGCAACGCACACTTTTTACTGTATCTTTTCTTACGTCTTTACGTCTAAGATCTTATTTCCTCATTTTCTTTTGTTAATTTTTTTAGGGCTGCACGAGTTTCGAGGAAAAATACTTTATTTTTGCTATTTTTCTCACAGATATTTGCGATCTTTGTCCTTCACCAGTTAGCTACCACCAGGGGGAGCAAATCGCTGTTTTCACTGTATCTTTTCTTACGTCTTTACTTCTTAGAGCTTCTTTTCTCATTTTCTTTTGTTCTTTTCTTTAGGGCTGAACGAGTTACGAGGAAAAACATTTTACTTAAAACACTTTACTTCCACGTCTGTAAAACCTAGCATAAATTTGAAAGAAATTACGTAAAAACCTTATTTAATGCACGTTATTTAAAACATGTAAACACAAAAATGTTCACGTAAACAGTTTTGTTCAGGGACCACAAAAACATCTGCCACGGCTCATGTGTGGGCCTCGAACCAGTGTTTCCTTGGTTGGAAAATCTTTTTAAAATCCTTGTGTTTTTACGTTCAGTTACAGACATTTAAATGATGCACGTGTGTGTGTGTGTGTGTGTGTGAGACATGTCAACATAGACAACATTTAATTTAATTTAATTTAATTTAATTTTATATAATATAATTTAGTTTAGTTCATGAAGTGAGACGCACTGAGCAAAACAAAGGAACATTCAATTAATTTCACACTTTTTCTTTTCCTCTCAGTCAGAGGTGCACGATCTATGCCAGTGACACAAAGTGACCACAGGAGGCAGCGCGAGACCAGATTTAGCTCCTGTGTCGTGAGGAGGAGCTGATGAAGTGATGAGCTGCAGGTGAGGAGGAGGAGCAGGAGGAGCAGGAGCAGGAGCAGGTGAATATCATGATGATGATTACATGAAAGTCAGTTTCTGAACACAAACAAAGATTCATGTTATTCATGTTACAGCCACAGGTTTTTCCTCATTTTAAATCACATTAGAGTCTGAATGTGACCCCATCGACAGATTAGACTAAAATAAACAACAACAAAATCATGACATTTAAGAATATTTAGGTCATTTCCAGTCATTGTTGTTTGTATTTTGCAGTATTTTAAACACAGAAGTCGAACTCACGACCACACGCGAGGAATTCCACGTAAAAATTCTTGAATTCAGGATTTCTTTGCTCGTGATGTTGTTGTTTTTGTCCACTTTTTCCTCATTTTAAAGAACATTAGAGTCTGAATGTGACGTCATTAAAAACTTAAACCTAACCAAAGTAACAAAAAATTATTTAAAAAAACATTACATTTCAGAATATTTGGGTTATTTCCAGTCATTGTTGTCGTTTTTGCAGTATTTTAAACACAGGGAATTTGATGTAATGGTATTGGAACGTGATATTGTTGTTTTTGTGCAGTGTTTGCTCATTTGAAGGAACTTTAAAGACACTTTAATAACGTTGATTTTTACAGAAGTAAAATTCACTATCACACAAATGCGCAAATATAAGCAATTAATATTTATATATTCAGCTTTTCAACAGTTTTTAGGAAGCATTTCTCACATGACATTAAAATATCCTCATTTAAAAGCAACTTTCACACATTTAAAGCAGTTCATAACAGTTTAAATGCGCCCGTATGTTCCACTCAGTCTGAGGTGAGCGGACGCGCCGCCACCTCCGTCTCCACCGCGTGAGTAAATGACGGCGAGCGAAGCGGCGGCGTGAACGAGCCGCTCCATCGGACGCGGCGGACGTTAGCGTCTTAGCATCGTTTGGAAAAGGACAGAAGGGAGTGAAGACTGGACTCCACTTTCCTCCTCAGCCTCAGCGTAGCATTAGCTCACGTAGCTGTCTGCTTTGATGTATTATTGGTCGCTTAGCTCGGCCGCTACTCCGGGTTAGCCCCCCCTCGGTTACCCCCCCCCCCCCCCCCCTCCAGACACCATGTAATGTGTGTGTGAGCAGCGTCACACAGACAGCAGCCGTAAACATCGCAGATTGATCACCTCCTCGCTGGTTTACTGTCCCGCGCCGCTACGCTAACGCTAACGCCGCGCTGTCGTTAAAGAGAAAACATGTTTCCCATTAAGTGTTTTTTTCTCTTCTCAGCGAGAGCTTCTTCTTCTTCTTCTTCTTATCTCACGCCACTCTGCTGTAATTCCATTAGCGCTGAACTCCGACTTTGTCGGATTAGAGTGACGAATCCTTCCCCGCGGCCTCGGCCCGAGCACTAGCGTAATAACAAATCTGGATTTTAATTTTGGGCGCTGTAACGCGACGCGTCGCGTCGCTCTCTGTTTTCTGAAAGTGACACTAATTCATGAGCAGGGCTCATGAGCTCTTGAGATCGCGGCGGGGTGATGTTTGCGGCGCCCCCCAGGGGGCGATGGCCTAATCCTCACCACACACACACACACAGGTCCAGACTCATCACTTCACAGAGCGCCGTCTGATTTTTATCCATCGACTCTGTTTTGTTTCGCTGTGCGCAGAAATTCACGTTAGCGGCGAGGACGACGTTAGCGCGGGCTAGCATCGCAAACACAACGTGACTCAGCAAAATCCACACAGTCTGTTTTTACCTTTAAAAAGAAACCTCCTTCTCCTTTATCTTCTTTTTTTTGCACTTCCTTGCCTCCTACTTCCTGTTACCTCTCTTTATTTCCTTCCTTGTCATTCACTTATTCCTTTCTCCTTTCTTTACTTTTCTTTTTGTCCCTTTCTTTCCCTACATCCGTCTGTCCTTCTCTTCACATTCTCCACTTCCTGTTTCCTATAATTCTTTCCCGTTTTGTCTTTTTCTTGTCTTTCCTTTCTTTTTTTCCCTTTCCTACATCTGTCTATCATTCTCTTCTATCTCTCTTTTTCTCACTTTTTCCTTTATTATCACTCTTTTTTCCACATTTCCTTCTTCCTCCTCCTCTCCTCACTTACTTGTGGAGTTCCTCAGGGCTCAAGTTTAGGACCCATACTTTTTCACCAGAATCTTTTTTTCCTTGTTTTAGGATTCTCCATCTTCACAGCTGTTGTGTATGTGTCGCTGTTCAGGACAACAACCAGTAGGAGGCGCCCTCTCTGTGTCTCTGAAGCTGAAGGAACTGTTATTTAGACGAGTTTTAGCTGCTTTTACCGGTGGCTTAGTTTTTGTTGTAACTTAAATGTGGTGTTCCTCAGGGCTCAAGTTTAGGCCCCATACTTTTTAACCTGAATCTATTTTACAGCCATTTTTCCTCGTTTTATGATTCTCTCCAGTTGTTTCCAAGCAACAGGTGGCGCCCTCTCTGCCTCTCCCTCTCTCTAAACTGTCCTGTGATTGGTCAAAATCCGCCATCGCCGTCTCGCGTTCTTAAATTGCTCGATTTATCACTACTTTTACGACCAAATATTGGCCGATAATGACAAATTATTGTCAAATAAAAGTCAAACGGACTCTTTTATGACGTGTTTTTCTTTCCTCGGTGTAAACAGTGATTCTTTATCAGTGTCACACACACACACACACACACACACGCACACACACGGTTAAAGCAATAACACGACACAGTTAAAGCTAATGTCAGTAGCGTCCGCGGGGACGTTTCGTCCATCTCCGACAATTATTACTTCTCGTCCTCCCGCAGCACAATTACCAGTAAAGGGCGGCGAAGCATCCGTACTTTGCGTCGCCATTAGCCGTTTGCCGCGCCGCCGTCTTCCTCGCTGTGTGTTTGGCGAGATTGCCTTTGATTACAGAGCTTCATTACATTTCATTACAGCAGCTGCTGCTCTCTACAGTACATTAAAAACTCAAGCAGCCTCAACTTTTCAGGATGTGGGTTATTATCGCCGCCGCCGCCACATCTCCATTCACACGAGTTCTTCTCCTCTTCTTTTTTTTTTTTTTATTGTTTTTATTGTCAATTACAGAGGCGCGCTCTGTGTGTTAGTTACAGCCTTATGGCCGCTTTAAAGCGCCGTGAATTATGGGCCTAATATTGAAGGAGTTGCGCGAGTTTCCTTCGGAGGGCACTTCCCGTCATCCCTGTAAACCGCCGAGAGTCGTCAGCGCTGACAGTAAAAAGAAAAAAAAAAAAGCCGCAGTTACGCGCCGTCGCTGTAACGTACGAGCGCGAGTGGTGTTTTATCAGAGCCGCGTGATTAAAAAAAAAACATCAGTTTTATCACGTACATGAATCAGGAAGTCGGCGTCGACTGTTGCCTGAACACAAACGCCAGCAGAGGTGCAGTCGGACCAGAAAACAGTGATATTTTGTTCAATATTTGCGGAGATTTCTCCTTAAAATAAGAATAATATGTCATAAATATTAATAAAAATATGTTGAAATAGTGGTATTTTAGTCCATTTTAATGTACAAATTAAGTGACTGTCAAACTTAAAGGTGCATTATGTAATAAATCTAAATCAATATGTCACAGAGACTCAGGAATAATGTTCATATAACAAACTGAACTCACCAACAACAACAGTAGAGACCAAATATTCCCATTAAAAAAATATTTTCCCACACCACAGTCACTCACTCTCCCACACCAAAGTCACTCACTCTCTCACACCAAAGTCACTCACTCTCCCACACCAAAGTCACTCACTCTCTCACACCAAAGTCACTCACTCTCCCACACCAAAGTCACTCACTCTCTCACACCAAAGTCACTCACTCTCTCACACCAAAGTCACTCACTCTGCCACACCAAAGTCACTCACTCTCCCACACCAAAGTCACTCACTCTCCCACACCAAAGTCACTCACTCTCTCACACCAAAGTCACTCACTCTCTCACACCAAAGTCACTCACTCTCCCACACCAAAGTCACTCACTCTCCCACACCAAAGTCACTCACTCTCCCACACCAGTCACTCACTCTCCCACACCAAAGTCACTTACTCTCCCACACCAAAGTCACTCACTCTCTCACACCAAAGTCACTCACTCTCCCACACCAAAGTCACTCACTCTCTCACACCAAAGTCACTCACTCACTCACACCAAAGTCACTCACTCTCCCACACCAAAGTCACTCACTCTCTCACACCAAAGTCACTCACTCTCCCACACCAAAGTCACTCACTCACCCACACCAAAGTCACTCACTCTCCCACACCAAAGTCACTCACTCTCTCACACCAAAGTCCCTCACTCTCCCACACCAAAGTCACTCACTCTCTCACACCAAAGTCACTCACTCTCCCACACCAAAGTCACTCACTCTCTCACACCAAAGTCACTCACTCACCCACACCAAAGTCACTCACTCTCCCACACCAAAGTCACTCACTCTCTCACACCAAAGTCACTCACTCTCCCACACCAAAGTCACTCACTCTCTCACACCAAAGTCACTCACTCTCCCACACCAAAGTCACTCACTCTCTCACACCAAAGTCACTCACTCTGCTGCCTCCATCACTAACTTACAATGACTGATTTTAGTGAATTCGGCTTTTAAAATATTTCATTTAGACTTAACTCAGTGACACAAAGTGACCACACGAGGCAGCAGTAGACCAGCAGCTCCTGTGTCACCGTGAGCTAAAATCAGTGATTTTCTCTATGGACTTTGGTGTGAGGAGAGTTTACGGTCTACGAACTTCAGTTTCCAGGAATTATGGCTCAATATCCTGTTTACGTCATGTTTACAATATAACTGTACACATATTTTATGTGTGATTGTAAATATGGGCCTTTTTTAAAAGATATTTTATGTCTAAAGTCTGGATTACGTAGATATCGTTGTGTTTTCCATCTAAATAAACATATAACGATCCGTGTGATGTAGTAAATGTGAACGTTAAAGAGGTTTTATGTCGTCACTGAACAGAAAGTGTAAGAAGTTTAAATAAAGCCCAGTGTCAGTTTGAATCAGAAGCAAAGCGAGAGTCTCTATCTCGTCTTTAATCGATGTTTCAGTTCATCTGTTTGTCTCTCGATGAAGACTTTCTTTATCAGCCGCCGGCGTCTCTGCTTTATTCTCTCTGTCTTTCTCCACACTGAGCTGCAGAGTTATTAGATCAGGGAAATGAGGAAGCGTCGGGGGGGAAAAACCTGCACGACGACCGGAGTGTGGCTCAGAGGCTGAGGCAGCGTGGAATCTGCATCTGTCACTCAAAGGAAAGACGTGGACAGTGGCGGCGTTCGCGTCGGACGGCGTTTACGGCGAGATAACGGCGGAGGAAACCTGCGTTACTTCACTCTTTTAACTTTTCACGTTAACGTTTTGCTTTCTTCGCGATGCATCGCGCTATATACGATCGTCTCGCAATCAGCGCTGGGCACGTTAGCGGCGTTAACGTTAGCGCATAACTTGTTTAAAGTCGGCTTCAAGGCTCTGAAGTAACGTAGTTTTTCCAGTCCAGGCACCGTTTACCAGTTAGCTCCGTTAGCTGTGCTAGCTCCTTCAGCGCCATTAGCGTTAGCCTGCAGTGGAACTGGAGCAGTTTGTTTATTAAACGAAAAAAAGGGTTGGGGTTATGGGGAAACTAACAAAGCTAGCTAACTGGCTAACCCTTACAAATAACCAGCGTACCTGTGTACTGCGTATGTGTTCTTAATGTTTAGCGTTACCGTAGAGACTCATTTTAACAATTGGGAGTCACGGAAACACGACGTCACGCACATCTTTTCCCCGTCGGTCTTTATGGAAACGAGGCTGTGTTAACGACTGTAGGCGCGCTAACGGTTGCTAAAGGTGCTAACGCAGCTTCCGTCCTGTTGGTCATCATAGAAACGTGTCATGCGGTCAATGGTGGTCAATGCCGTTAACATTACGTTAACAACTGTAGGTGCGCTAACGCAGCTAAAGGAGCTAACAAAGCTTACTGGTAAACGGCGTCTGGACTCCGGTGCCATAGAAACGCGCCGTGCATTAACGCCAACGCCGTAAACGATACGTTAACGACTGTAGGCGCGCTAACAGTTGCTAAAGGTGCTAGCATATCTTCCGGGTCAGTCATCATAGCAACGTGTCATGCGTTAAGGCCAATGCCGTCGATGCTACATCAACGACTGTAGGCACGCTAACGGTGCTCAGGGAGCTAACGGTGCTAAAGGAGCTAACTGGTCAAACGGTGCCTGGACTCCATTTTCTCGATAGTCAATGCCGTTAACGCTACGCTATGTAGGCGTGCTAACGGTGCTAAAGGAGCTAACGCAGCTCACGGACAGGAAAAACTGCTTTAGAGTCACATAAACGCGACGTCCCGATCGAGGTCTTTTTTTCTTTGTCGTCATAGAAACGCGTCATGCATTAACGCCAACGCCATTAACGACTGTAGGCTGTGCGCTAACGGTGCTAAAGGAGCTAGCGGTGCTGAGGCACGAAAAACTGCGTTACTTTAGAGACTCATTTTAACAATCGTGAGTCACGTAAACATCACGTCACACACGTCTTTTTTCGGTCAGTCGCTAACGCCGTTAACACCGCTAACGTGCCCAGAACTACTCGCAATACGTCGATTATCACAGAATTGCGATCTTATTGGTATCGTGGTAGCGTGATTACCGTCACAAACCAAACATCGTCCGTTAGCTTCAAAAAATCTAAATACTAAAGACAGAGCAGAAATTCTGTTGTTTTTTAGTCCAAAAACTCCACTCGTCTGTATTTTTTTCCCCATGTTTTTCTCTCTGTTGTCGTCGTCTTCTTCTTCTTCTTCTGTGTATTTGCTTCTTCTGTTATGTCTGAGGTCAAAGGTCATGGACCTGTGGATCCAAAGGTCTCTGAGTTTCAGTCCCTGATGTGAATTTCATGCTTAATCTCAAGCTAAAATGTCTGTTTTGGAATATTATTATTTATTACCGTGTTTTTTTTAACACGATAATTACGTTTTTTAGCTTCACGTAAACGAGAGAAAAACATCCTAACTTTGAAGTTAAGTGGCAGAGTTTCTTCTAAAGAACAATAAAGCAGAGTGTGAGGATGAGGATGAGGATGAAGAGCCCCCCCCCCCCCTCTCTCCGGCCCCTGGAGATGACCTCTGATCCCCGGAGACCGAGCCTCACCTGCCTGCTCTTCAGCTGCCACCGGGGGGAATGTGAGGTGGAAACGCTCCGACGAGCCTGTGAAGTCATGCAGGAGGAAGGAGAAGACGAGCTGTCAGAGACAACCATCCTCATCCTCATCCTCATCCTCATCCTCGCCCACAAAACTCTCTCCTCCCCCAGTGGCTGCTGGGACAAAATCAGTAAAATACCGAGAAGAAAAAACCCCGACCCAATGTGAACCTGTTTTAACCTCGAAAAACAACTTTTATAAACAGCACATATAAATAACTTTACTTTACCTCATATGTGCCAGATTTAAAAAAGCATAGCTGAGGTGTTTTGAACTGGAAAAACTGATTTTAGGCACTTAATAAAAGACTAACCTCATAAAAACTTAACCACGCTAAGTCTACAATACCTTTAGAGCACGATCACGTCTTTATCTTCACTGTTGGAAGGACTTTTCCAAAAGGAAACTGGAGTTCGTAGACCGTAAACTCTCCCACATCAAAGTCACTCACTCTCACACACCAAAGTCACTCACTCTCCCACACCAAAGTCACTCACTCTCCCACACCAAAGCCCATAGAGTAAACCAGTGATTTTAACATCACAGCACACAGGAGTTCACAGGAGTTGTTGATCCACTGCTGCCTCCATCACTAACTTACAATGACTTATTTAATGAGTTCGGCTTTTCAAAACCTTCATTTGGATTGACTTCAGTGACACAAAGTGACCACACGAGGCAGCAGAGGACCAGCAGCTCCTGTGTCTCTGTGAGCTAAAATCGCTGGTTTTCTCTATGGGCTTTGGTGTGGGAGAGTTTACGGTCTACGGAATTAAATTTTCTGTTGAAAAATGCAGTCGAACAGTGAAATAAAGACGTGAACGTGTTCTTAAGACGTCGTAGACTTAAGCTGACATAGATTTTATTTGGTTTTAAAACCACTCACTCTCCCACACCAAAGTCCATAGAGTAAACCAGTGATTTTAGCTCACATGGACACAGGAGCTGCTGGTCCTCTGCTGCCTCGTGTGGTCACTTTGTGTCACTGAGTTAAGTCTAAAGTAAATATTTTAAAAGCTGAATTCACTAAAATCAGTCATTGTAAGTTAGTGATGGAGGCAGCAGTGGATCAACAACTCCTGTGAACTCCTGTGTGCTGTGATGTTAAAATCACTGGTTTACTCTATGGACTTTGGTGTGGGAGAGTGAGTGACTTTGGTGTGAGAGAGTGAGTGACTTTGGTGTGGGAGAGTGAGTGACTTTGGTGTGAGAGAGTGAGTGACTTTGGTGTGGGAGAGTGAGTGACTTTGGTGTGAGAGAGTGAGTGACTTTGGTGTGGCGGAGTTTCACATTCTATGAAATCCCGTTTCCCGTCACAGACGATGGTTTTACAGCATAAATAAAGCGCCGAGCTTGTTCTGCAGATAATGATTCCAGCCGAGGCTTTTTGTTAATGAGCTAAAAAATGAGTTTTTTTTCCCCGTTGTTGTTGTTTTCTCGATCCGTCAGAACCTGAACCATCACTTTAAACACAGACCGTTCACAAAGCCTTGTTTGTTATCGACTAAACGCACAGACAGTGTCGGCGTAGATTGATCCCAAAACGGCCCGAACGGGTTCAGGAAAGCCGATACGACGACAGCGACGGCACATTTGTCAGTTTTTAATTTTTCCTCCGAGGATACGTTTCCCACGGACACGTGAGCGACGATCCACGGATCTATCTGGTCGTCGCGGGGAAGAAGAGAAATATGCAAATGGGACGTGAAAATATTGACTTCAAGTCACGGTTACGATAACGTACAACCGGCGTCGGCGTCGGCGGGGCCCCGGGTTTCACTGCGAGCCGGACCGGACTGAAGCGACAGTTCGGTGATGGGTCGCGTTAAAGAGGGCGAAAAACCCTCTTTGTGACCAATTAGGCCGGAGACAGCGGCGTCGGCTGAGCCTCCCCCTTTATTAGTTGATGCCCCACTTAGAGCGCTGAGAAACAACGCTGTCCATTAGCACGAGGGGGAATCAATACGCCAGAGATTAATGGGCTTTTTAATAGAGCGCAATTATATTCCGATGTGTCTGGATGTAGCCTGCAGCTCTGAGAGGACGATTTAATTTCCCCGCGTACGAGACCCCACACACACACACACACACACACACACACACACACTCATGACTGTAATTACGTTGGTTGCAGGTCCTGGTGGCAAATCTCCAAGCGGCAGCGCCGGCGTCTCGAACGCGGACCCGCGGATCAATGCCCGCTCACGTTATCAGGGAATGAATTAAAGGGATTGGTTTGTGGTGGAAAACGTAGAGGTCTCATTAAAACTAAATAAAAACACAAAAAAGAAGGAGATGGAAGAAGCGGCGTGGGGGGAAAAAAAACGCGGCTACGCGCTAATTAGCGGAGCGTAAGTGGACTCAGAGTGGACTTCCTGCTGCCGGTCGCGCGAGGCCACGCGGAATGTATCGCTTATACAGAAGATTTGCTTATAAAATGAGGAAAACAACAACAAATAATGGATTATTTATTTAATGTTAGCTTACGCCGAACAACAAATAAGTAATTTGAGTACTCTAGAGTAACGCGTTAGCTTACTCCTAACAACAAAAGAGTAATTTGTGTACTCTAGAGTAACGCGTTAGCTTACTTCTAACAACAAAAAACAAATTTTAGGACTCTAGAGTAACGCGTTAGCTTACTCCTAACAACAAAAATGTACTCTTAAGTACTCTAGAATAATGTGTTAGCTTACACCTAACAACAGAAATGTACTCTAAGTACATTAGAGTAATGCGTTAGCTTACTCCTAACAACAAAACACAAATTTTAGTACTCTAGAGTAACGCGTTAGCTTACGCCGAACAAAAAATAAGTCATTAGAGTACTCTAGAGTATCGCGTTAGCTTACTCCTAACAACAAATAAGTCATTAGAGTACTCTAGAGTAACGCGTTAGCTTACTCCAAACAACAAAAACAAATTTTAGGACTCTAGAGTAACATGTTAGCTTACTCCTAACAACAAAAAAGTAAGTTGTGTATTCTATAGTAACGCGTTAGCTTACTCCTAACAACAAAAATGTAATTTAAGTACTCTATAGTAACGCGTTAGCTTACTCCTAACAACAAAAACAAATTTTAGGGTTCTAGAGTAACGCGTTAGCTTACTCCTAACAACAAAAATTTAATTTAAGTACTCTATAGTAACGCGTTAGCTTACTCCTAACAACAAAAACAAATTTTAGGGTTCTAGAGTAACGCGTTAGCTTACGCCCAACAACAGAAATGTACTCTAAGTACTCTAGAGTAACGGGTTAGCTTACTCCTAACAATAAAATAGCTGGACCTGCGGATCAATGCCCGCTCACGTTATCAGGGAATGAATTAAAGGGATTGGTTTGTGGTGGAAAATGTAGAGGTCTCATTAAAACACACACACACACAGAAAGAAAGAAAACACAAAAAAGAAGGAGAGGGAAGAAGCGGCGAGGGGAAAAAAAACGTGGCTACGCGCTAATTAGCGCAGCGTACGGGGGGGAATGAAGAGAGGAAGTGCGGCTGTAAGTGGACTCAGAGTGGACTTCCTGCTGCTGGAGGACGCAGAGACAGGTCGCACCAGGCCACGCGTCACGGATTGACAGAGGACGCTGCTAATGATGAGGGAGGCCTTGTCTCTGCTGCTGATGCTGATGCTGCTGCTGCTGCTGATGCTGATGATGATGCTGCTGCAGCCGAGTGTTTCTGAGCGTTTTCCCTTCACTGTTTTTGTCCCAGTTCGGCTCTGAATCGGCTGCTATTTTCTGCTGCTTTTCTTCTTCTTCTTCTGCCTCTCAGAGGAAAACCGCATCACGGCGATGACTAATGTGCGTTCGCGAGCAACGAGACGGTCGTCTTTATAGGTCGAGGGCGGATTTACGTCCGCGCTCGCACCCTTAAATGTTTGGGGAGGAGGTTCGACGTCGGGTTCAGAGCTGATTTATGCCAAATGAACAAAAAACGTTGCCTTTTTGAAAGGTTTGGTTCGAATCTGTCATTTTTTCAGGGAAAACTCTTTGTCGTCGGTGGTAAAAATGTCAGAAGTCGCCTTGTTTGTACGCTGGCAGCCATCTTGTGATGCTAACTCACGCTACGCGAGTCCTTGACCTGGGAAATTCCGAGTTCCTACAACAAATGGAACACGGCATTAAGCAGTAAAGTTGCAAAGTTTTGAGGTCTTATCAGAAGTCGTTTTACTGATTAGCATGGTAGCATTAGCTTCCCACTAACACCTGCGAATACAACCAGTAAAACAATGTAAGCTAGACCGTTGAGTGCTACTAGTTTCACAGGAAAGAGTGCTTGTGATAGCACTAGCACTATGTTGCTGAGTCTCATAAAAACCATTAAAACAATGTTAGCTAGATCGGTGAATGCTACTGAGAAGCACTCAGTGATCGTGATAGCGTCAATAGCATTAGCGTCATTTTGCTGAGTCGCATGGTAGCATTAGCTTCATGTTACTGGGTGATCATGGCAGGGTGAGCTTCAAATTACTAGTTAGCGTGGTAGCATTGGCTTTATGTTGCTATATAGGATCATGGTGGAATTAGCCTTATGTTGCGAGGGTGATCGTGGGAGCATTAGCTTCATATTACTGAATGAACAAGGTAGTGATAGCTTTACGTTGCGAGGTGATCATGCTAGCATTAGCTACATATTATGAAGGGAGCATGGTAGCATGAGCTTTATGTTGCTAAGTGGTCATGGTAGCATTAGCTACACATTACTAAGGGAGCATAGTAGCATTCATATTACTGAGTGAGCAAGGTACTGATAGCTTTATGTTGCTAGGTGATCCTGGTAGCATTAGCTACATATTATTAAGGCAGCATGGTAGCATTAGCTACATATTACTAAGGGAGCATGGTAGCATTAACTTTGTGTTGCTAAGTGGCCATGGTAGCATTAGCTACATATTACTAAGGGAGCATAGTAGCATTCATATTACTGAGTGAGCAAGGTAGTGATAGCTTTATGTTGCTAGGTGATCCTGGTAGCATTAGCTACATATTATTTAGGCAGCATGGTAGCATTAGCTACATATTACTAAGGGAGCATGGCAGCATTAACTTTGTGTTGCTAAGTGGCCATGGTAGCATTAGCTACATATTACTAAGGGAGCATAGTAGCATTCATATTACTGAGTGAGCAAGGTAGTGATAGCTTTATATTGTTAGGTGATCCTGGTAGCATTAGCTACATGTTATTAAGGCAGCATGGTAGCATTAGCTACATATTACTAAGGGAGCATGGTAGCATTAACTTTGTGTTGCTAAGTGGCCATGGTAGCATTAGCTACATATTACTAAGGGAGCATGGTAGCATTCATATTACTGAGTGAGCAAGGTAGTGATAGCTTTATGTTGCTAGGTGATCCTGGTAGCATTAGCTACATATTATTAAGGCAGCATGGTAGCATTAACTTTGTGTTGCTAAGTGGCCATGGTAGCATTAGCTACATATTATTAGGGGAGCATGGTAGCATTAATTTTTAAGCTAAGTAGAAACAAACACACACACACACACACTTACAGTGAAGTACGTGGTAATAAATGTGCTAAAGTTGAGCAGAGTCTTCAGTGAGGACAGTTTGAGACAAGAGGGAGTTAGAAAAGAACAGCTCACCTCCTTTAGTCTGCTGAGGAACAATAATATCTCTTCAAATAAACACACACACTCACACACACACACTCACACACACTGTCAGAGGGTTGTTATCGAAGGCTCTGTGCTCCAGCAGAGGGCCAGTTATCTCCGAAATTAATGACAGCAATAAGCAGCAGCAGGAAGACGCAGGATGATTAGCAAAAGCAATCAGGCTCTTTATTAGATTTATAGGAACAAAGACACAATTCAGTCTGTGGCAAAAGAGCGGAAAAAGAAGAAGCTACAGGAAGACTAATGACTCGTGTGTCCTCGAGCTTCAGTGACGACGCTCGGCCTCGCCGAACAACCGCTAACCACCGCTAACAACCGCTAACAACCGCTAACCACCGACACACAGGAGTTTTACTAAAGCAGAATCAGGGAAATTTACTCAGTGGGAAAGAAAAGGACGAATGTTTAAGAAGCAGATCCTTCGAAAAACCACAGAACCATCATCTCCAAGAATAAACGTCTGGATTGATTTCAGATTTACAAATTATAACACTAAAAAAACAGTTGGACAAAATTCTGTCTCTGTTAGCGTTAGTCTTCCGAATACTCTAGTAACACGTTTTCATACTCCTAACAACAATAATGTAGTCAGAGTGCTCTATAGTAAAACATTGGCTTACTCCTAACAACTAAGCAGTAATGTGAGTAGTCTAGAGTAGCATGTTAGCTTACTCCTAAGAACAAAAAAGTGATCCGAGTACTCTGGAGTAACAAGTCAGCTTCCTCCTCACACCAAAAAAGAAATCTAAGTACTCTAGAGTATCACGTTAGGGTACTCTAGAGTACAACAAACAACAAACTCACTTGAGTACTCTAGAGTCGCGCATTAGCTTACTCCTAACAACAAAAAAGTAATCAGAGTGTGCTAGAGTAATGTCTTAGCTTACTCCTAACAACAACATAGTCATCTGAGTACTCTAGTGTAACGGCTAACAACAAAAAAGTAATCTAAGTACTGTAGAGTATCACGTTAGGGTACTCTAGAGTACAACAAACAACAAACTCACTTTAGTACTCTCGAGTCGCATGTTAGCTTGCTCCTAACAACAAAATAGTCATCTGAGTACTCGAGAGCAATGCTTGCGCTTACTCCTAACAACAAAGAAGTAATCTAAGTACTCTAGAGTAACGGCTAACAACAAAAAAGTAATCCGAGTACTCTAGAGTCGCGTGTTAGCTCACTCCTAACAATAAAAACGTAATTTGGGTACTCTCGACTAACACGTTAGCTTACTCCTAACAACAAAAGAGTAGTCAGAGTACTCTAGAGTCGCGCGTTAGCTTACTCCTAATAACAAAAAATAATTGGAGTGCTCTAGAGAAAACGTGTTATCTTACTCCTAACAACAAAATAGTCATCTGAGTGCTCTAGAGTAACGCTTGAGCTTACTCCTAACAACAAAAAAGTAACCTGAGTACTCTAGAGTAACATGTTAGCTTACTCCTACCAACAAAAAAGTCATTTGAGTACTCTAGAGTAACGGCTAACAACAAAAAAGTAATCCGAGTACTCTAGAGTCGCGTGTTAGCTTACTCCTAACAATAAAAAACGTAATTTGGGTACTCTAGACTAACACGTTAGCTTACTCCTAACAACAAAAGAGTAGTCAGAGTACTCTAGAGTATCGCGTTAGCTTACTACGCGTCACTAAAACCTCCCTAAAGAACCCTCAGAAGACGACGTCAGTTCTTCTTGAAGCTGAGCTGTGTTTTGATTCTGGTGTAGGTCTGAGGTCTGTAGTCTTAGAGTCACACTCAGTGAATAATTATTAAAGCCTCGGCAGAGACGCCGGCGCCTGTTGATCCTCGCCTCGGAATCAGCCGCTGTCTGTTTTACAAATTACTCGCCTTCCTCCGCGAAAAAATAATTGGCCGGTTTCAATTAGCAGCTGTCGGCGAACGAGGAGACGACTCCTGTGGCCGAGCGTCATGAAAGTGAGGCTGGAATTTTAATGATCAAAATATGTTATCACTGCTGTTTGCTCACGACTGTCACCTCAGGAAAAGCAATTACACAGAGTGTGTGTGTGTGTGTGTGTGTGTGTGTGTGTTTCATTAATGATTAAAACACAAGAGTTTTTTATTTAAATCACTTTTCTTGACTGTCACGGTCGTAGTTGTACGAGGTTATGAGTGAAGGAATCAACAAGTGTCGTCATAATAATCATAATAATAATAATAATAAGATAATGTTGGACTCGACCCTCTCTCAGGTCACTTTAATGTCTTTTATTTGCCGTTTAATTCGTATAAAATGTAAAACAGTGGCCTTTGTTGGCAGAGAGGATGTGACTTTAATGTCGTCGCGGTCTGTAAATTAGATTTAATGACGACAGCGGGTTAAATAAAGGACATTTGTGGAATTAAACGTACAAAGACAGGATGGTGGAGTGTTTACTCTGTTAAAACATGCTTGTGTGTGTTTACATGTACAGTAAAAGTGGGTCAAAGGTCATAACAGTGGTTATTAAATATGGTGATGAGATTATGTCAAAGGTCATGAGACAGATGATAATCTGATTGTTAGATTTGAAGTTAGCATCGTACAGACGAGTACAGACACGTCTCTGTTCTCTGAAGAGTCATGAGCTCCAACAATGTCCAAGATTAACGTGAAAAAGACGGAAGAATCCCTGAAAATATGAATGAGTGAGTGAGTGAATGAGTGAGTTACTAATGAGTGAGCTTGTGGGTAAGAAAATGAGTGAGTGAGTTTGTGAGAGTAAGTAAATGAGTGAGTGAGTGAGTGAATGAGTAAGTAAATGAATGAGTGAGTGAATGAATGAGTAAGTGAATGAATGAGTGAGTGAGTGAATGATTGAGTGAGTGAGTGAGTGAGTGAGTAAGTAAATGAGTGAATGGGAAAGTAAATGAATGAGTGAGTGAGTAAGTGAGTGAGTGAATGATTAAGTAAATGAGTGAGTGAGTGAGTGAGTAAATGAGTAAGTGAGTGAGTGAGTGAGTGAGTAAATGAGTGGGTGAGTGAATGAGTGAGTGAGTGAATGAGTGAGTGAATGAATGAATGAGTGAGTGAATGAGTGAGTGAGTGAATGAATGAGTGAGTGAATTACTTATGAGTGAGTTAGTAATGAGTGAGTAAATAAGTTACTAGTGAGTGAGTGAGTTAGTAAATAATTGAGTAAATGAGTGAGTAAGTAATGAACGTGTGAGTGTGAATCAATAAACAACAATAAAGTTATCTGAGTACTCTAGAGTCACGTGTTAGCTTACTGCTAACAACAATAAAGTAATCTGAGTACTCTAGAGTCACGTGTTAGCTTACTGCTAACAACAATAAAGTAATCTGAGTACTCTAGAGTCACGTGTTAGCTTACTGCTAACAACAATAAAGTAATCTGAGTACTCTAGAGTCACGTGTTAGCTTACTGCTAACAACAATAAAGTAATCTGAGTACTCTACAGTCGTGTGTTAGCTTACCGCTAAGAGCAAAACAGTAAAACCTGCTGTTAAATCGTACATTTCTGAAACAGCTCATTAATTCACGGTTTTAATCAGGTTTCATTCTTCAAGTATAAAAACACAAATTTCCTCCCTTTTCACTTTCTAATTTTGACGTTTTTTTTTTCCCTCCTGAGTTCACCGTTAATCAGACAGCTCGTCCTGTTCTTCTCCAGAGTTGTGTTGTTCTTTTTCTTCTTCTTCTTCTTCTTCTTCTTCTTCTCTTTTTTTAAAAAGCTGTCTGCGCGCTGTCAAAAACCTGAAAGCAGACGATTCTAATAAAATAACGTCTTTTGTTCAAAAGTGACAGCGACGCTCAGGTTTTTATTAGACGCTCATTTATCTTCACGTGGACTCGGACCGACTTATCTGTCACAGGACAGTAGTGGCGTCGCCGCGTCCGTCCAAACGCTAAAATATATATTTTGTCGTCTTTTGTGTTTTCGTGTCAGGGCTCAGAGGAAGTGGTTTAAAAATAAAATAAAAAATAAGACTCCACTCTTTGCTCTAATCCCTGATAGCAGCTTTGTTTTCATCCCCGCGGCGAGAGTTTGTCCGTTGGTTCGTCGTTGGCGGACGAACGACGACGTCTTAAATTCTATCTCGCCGTCGCAGGTGTCTTTGATCACGCGCGCTCACGTTTTTCCGCCGTTGAAAACTCGCCAAACTCGCGTCCCGCGTCGCTTTAAAGGCGACAGGCGGCGAAGGACATGAAAGACAAAAAGACGCTCTCGCCGTCCTCCGACAATCTGCCGCGAGACCGAGCTTCAATGACAACGTTTGACAACGAGGAAGCGAGAAAAAACACGACCGTTTGAAAGGGTTTTACTGAAGATTTGACTCCGTTTTTATTGCTACTAACAGAACTGGCTTTTAAAGGTCCAGTGTGTGAGTTTGAGGAGGGTTTAAAGGTCCAGTGTGTAAGTTTTAAGAGAGTTTAAAGGTCCAGTGTGTGAGTTTTAAGAGTTTAAAGGTCCAGTGTGTGAGTTTGAGGGGAGTTTAAAGCTCCAGTGTGTGAGTTTTAAGAGTTTAAAGGTCCTGTGTGTGAGTTTGAGGGGAGTTTAAAGCTCCAGTGTGTGAGTTTTAAGAGAGTTTAAAGGTCCAGTGTGTGAGTTTGAGGAGGGTTTAAAGGTCCAGTGTGTAAGTTTTAAGAGAGTTTAAAGGTCCAGTGTGTGAGTTTTAAGAGTTTAAAGGTCCAGTGTGTGAGTTTGAGGGGAGTTTAAAGCTCCAGTGTGTGAGTTTTAAGAGTTTAAAGGTCCTGTGTGTGAGTTTGAGGAGGGTTTAAAGGTCCAGTGTGTAAGTTTTAAGAGAGTTTAAAGGTCCAGTGTGTGAGTTTTAAGAGTTTAAAGGTCCAGTGTGTGAGTTTGAGGGGAGTTTAAAGCTCCAGTGTGTGAGTTTTAAGAGAGTTTAAAGGTCCAGTGTGTGAGTTTGAGGAGGGTTTAAAGGTCCAGTGTGTAAGTTTTAAGAGAGTTTAAAGGTCCAGTGTGTGAGTTTGAGGGGAGTTTAAAGCTCCAGTGTGTGAGTTTTAAGAGTTTAAAGGTCCAGTGTGTGAGTTTGAGGGGAGTTTAAAGCTCCAGTGTGTGAGTTTTAAGAGTTTAAAGGTCCAGTGTGTGAGTTTTCAGGGAGTTTAAAGGTCCAGTGTGTGAGTTTTAGGGGAGTTTAAAGGTCCAGTGTGTGAGTTTTCAGGGAGTTTAAAGGACCAGTGTGTGAGTTTTAAAGGATTTTAAAGGTCCAGTGTGTGTTTTAAAGGAGTTTAAAGGTCCAGTGTGTGTTTTAAAGGAGTTTAAAGGTCCAGTGTGTGAGTTTGAGGAGGGTTTAAAGGTCAAGTGTGTGAGTTTTAAGGGAGTTTAAAGCTCCAGTGTGTGAGTTTTAAGAGTTTAAAGGTCCAGTGTGTGAGTTTTAAAGGAGTTTAAAGGTCCAGTGTGTGAGTTTTAGGAAGGTTTAAAGGTCCAGTGTGTGAGTTTTAAAGGAGTTTATAGGTCCAGTGTGTGAGTTTTAAGGGAGATTAAAGGTCCAGTGTGTGAGTTTGAGGAGGATTTAAAGGTCCAGTGTGTGAGTTTTAAGGGAGATTAAAGCTCTAATGTGTGAGTTTTAAGGGAGTTTAAAGCTCTAATGTGTGAGTTTTAGGAGGGTTTAAAGGTCCAGTGTGTGAGTTTTAAGCAAAAAAACAACAATAAATAATCCAACAAAAATCTGATTTTTTAATGATTTTAAGAAGGATAAATTGTGTTTTGTTTGCTACAAATAAGACTCTGAGTGTGTGTGTGTGTGTGTGTGCGTGTGTGTGTGTGTGTGTGTGTGTGTGTGTGTGTGTGTGTGATCTCCGAGTCTCAATCAGGTTCCTAATAACGACTCTTTGTGATCAATATTAAACACACAGCAGCTCATCAAGGAGGTAAATGCCACAATAATCAATGGTCATATTATTATCTGAGCACAAACCACAGGAATCAATAGAAGCTCAGTGGACACTGAAGCCTTCAGACCTCCTCTCTCTCTCTCTGTGTGTGTGTGTGTATTATGGGATGTTTGTGCTGTTACTTGTTGTGATCCACAGTGAGCTGATGGAGGTTCACTCCACCGCTGTCTCCAGACTCCGCTCCACGTCTTTGTGTCAGCGTCGTTGCTCCTGGAAACAGAAGTTCGTCCTTGAGTCGTGGACAATAACGTCGAGAAGCTTCACACGAAACGACACAAACCGCTCTTTTGAAATGTGCCTCTCATCTTCTATATATATATATATATATATATATATATATATATATATATATATACTTATATATTCATGTATTTGTACGTGGAGATGGTTTCTGTGGCTGGAACAGAACGTGTTCTCCGTCTGAATGGATCCACGTCCCACAAACATCTTCAACTCTGAGTTCTCTACTTGAACTCACTGTTGAACCTTCGTCTTCTTTTATTTTTTACCTGAGTTTATAACAAGGTCAGAAACAGAAGCTTTAAACTCTGGCTTCATGAGGACGTCTGCTCGTACCTCCAGACTCAGGCTTCACACACATCTGTTGACATCAAAATCCAGGACCAATTCCCTCAAATTCAAGTTCTAAGGCTTTCCAACAGTCCTGGAAATCCTTGAAAGTGTTTGAAAGTCATTCCTAAATAGACCTGGGTCATTGAAAGTGCTTGAAGTGAAGCTGATGTTTAGTTAAACGTCTCCCATGTGCTCTTCAGGCTTTCCATGGGTCCTGGAAATCCTTGAAGGTTTACTTAGTTGACGCCAAATTTAATGACTTTCCAGGACCATTCAAGGACCTTTCCAGGAAATCCTTGAAAATGTTTGAAGGCCGTTCCTAAATAGACCTGGGTCAGTGAAAGTGCTTAAAGTGAAGTTGATGTTATATCTCCTGCCACTGGTGTTCCCTTGAGTCTTCACAACGGTCCTGGAAATCCTTGAAAGTGTTTGAAAGTCATTCCTAAATAGACCTGGGTCATTGAAAGTGCTTGAAGTGAAGCTGATGTTTAGTTAAATGTCTCCTGCCACTGATGAGCTCTTCAGGCTTTCCAAGAGTCCTGGAAATCCTTGAAAATGGACCCAAATAGTCAGGGGGCATTGAAAGTTTGTGAATTTGAAAAAAAATTCAAGGCCCTTGAAAGTTTATGAAAATTGCTCTAAATAGACAGGTCATTGAAAATGTGTGAATTATATATTTTTATCAAGGTCCTTGAAAGTTTTTGAAAACTGTCCTAAATAGAAATGGGTCATTGAAAGTTTGTGAATTTGATTTTTTTTAAGGTCCTTGAAAGTTTTTGAAAACTGTCCTAAATAGAAATGGGTCATTGAAAGTTTGTGAATTTGAAATTATTTTCAAGGTCCTTGAAAGTTTTTGAAAACCACCCTAAATAGACTTAGGCCATTAAAAGTTTGTGAATTTAATGTTTTTTCAAGGCCCTTGAAAGTTTTTGAAAACCAGCCCAAATCATTGAAGGTGCTTGAATGTTGATATTAAGGTAAATGTCTCCCTCATTGGTTACGACGCCACCTGCTGGTTGATGCCCCGTGTCGCTTGCTGTCCGCTGTACGTTTACCGAGACTCCGTTGCAGAACAACGAGCGAGTAAAGCTAAGACAAGAGCCTGGTTCCTGATCACAGCGTGATCACATGACGCGGCCTGATGATGATGATGAAGATGATGAGTCATTAGCGTATCGCTTACCGCGAGCCGCCGACGCCGCGGCGCACGACGACGACGGCGCTAACTTGTCGTGATGAAAGGGAATAAAAATCACGAAAGGCTCAAAGAGTAGAGAGCGAGGATTTTCACAGACGCGCTGTCAACCTCCCGTCAGCAGAGGTCAGCGGCGAGCGTCACCAGCCTGTGATTATTCACCGTCGTTTAGACGCGGAGACAAAAGCCCTGCAGGCACTTTTATTTCAAGACTGTGACGAAGGAAAGTGTCGTTCCACGCTGCTTCAACAGGAAGAAGAAGAAGAAGAAAGAATAAGAAGCAAAGCACGTCTCTGAGGGTTTGAAGACTTTGACACTTTGAGCGGAAAAGAAAAGGAAAACGACGGCAGAGTGACATCAATCTGTTAATCTGACACATTTGATCGTTTAATCTGCCTCAAAGAACACGTTTGACTGAGACTCTGAACGTCCGACTGGATCCAGTCTGAGAAAACTGACGTCTCCCCACAACAAACCTCATAGAGAAAACCACTGATTTTAGCTCACGGGGACACAGGAGCTGCTGGTCTAACTGCTGCCTCGTGTGGTCACTTTGTGTCACTGAGTTAAGTCTAAATGAAATATTTTAAAAGCTGAATTCACTAAAATCAGTCATTGTAAGTTAGTGATGGAGGCAGCAGTGGATCAACAACTCCTGTGATGCTGTGATGTTAAAATCACTGGTTTACTCTATGGACTTTGGTGTAGGAGAGTGAGTGACTTTGGTGTGGGAGAGTGAGTGGTTTACGAACTTCAGTTTCCTGTTGTTAAAGTCTGTCTAACAGTGAAATAAAGACATGAACGTGTTTTGAAGACATCGTAAAATTAAACTGATGTAGATTTTCTCAGGTAAATTTTGACTCAGTGGCTAAAATGTGTTTTTTCACTCTCCCACACCAAAGTCACTCACTCTCCCACACCAAAGTCACTCACTCTCCCACACCAAAGTCCATAGAGAAAACCAGTGATTTTAACATCACAGCACACAGGAGTTCAGGTGTAATGACATTACATTATGTATTTTAAATCGTAATATTTAAGTAAAATGTGATTATTAAATCAAATTACATTATTATAATATATTAATGTAATTTGATGTAAAAATAAATAAATAACGTGAAAATAAAACTCCCTAAAAACTTTTTATTAATTATAGAGACATTTTAATGTATAACATTTAAAAAAAAACATGTATATTTTACATTATAATGTAGAAAATAAATAATATAATGATGTATTTTTTACAGTTTGACATGATTTATATAAAATATATGCACTATAGTTTAAAGAGTATGTACATCATGTATGTTTGATGTAGTTAAATAACGTAATGACCTAACAGATGTATTTTAAAGTTTGACATTAATAAAAAGGACCGTTCTTAAAAGTCCTTAAAAAGACCCTAAAAGACAACATGTCCTCACTTCCTGTATATTTATATGTTTATATGTTTTTCCACACACACACACACACACACACACACACACACACACACACACACACACACACTGATGTGCTGTAACTGTAATTGAAAGCAGAGTAAAGTGAAGATGACGTCTGTGTCCATGGAAACGCTCAGGTCAGGTCAGGGTGTCATGGCGACCGCCGACAGCAGAGAGCTGTCCACACTGATATTTACAAGCAGAGTGTGTGTGTGTGTGTGTGTGTGTGTGTGTGTGTGTGTGTGCGTGTGTGTGTGTGTGTGTGTGTGTGTGTGTGTGTGTGTGTGTGCGTGTGTGTGTGTGTGTGTGTGTGTGTACGTGTGCGTGTGTGTGTTTTTGACTCTAATTGGCAGAACCTCCTGTCAGTCATGAAGCAGGAAAGGTGGTCACACCTGACTTCACAGGAGTGATTGACAGGCCCAGGGGACCAATCACAGAGAGGCAGACGGGCAGCAGAGCACCTGGAGAACACACACACACACACACACACACACACACACACACACACAAACTTCAGCTCCTCCTCAAACTCTTTTCCTCCTCTTTATAGTTTTTAAACGTATTTCTTCAACTTTTATCCGTGTCATCCGTCTGTCTGTCTGTCTGTCTGTCCTACGTCTGTCTGTCTGTCCTCCGTCCGTCTGTCATCCGTCCGTCTGTCTGTCTGTCCTCCATCTCTGTCTGTCCTCTGTCCGTCTGTCATCAGTCCATCTGTTTGTCCTACGTCTGTTTGTCCTCCGTCCGTCTGTCTGTCCTCCGTCTGTCCACTCTGCATTTAAAATAGGAGAAGAAGAAGAAGAAGGAGGAGACATGATGGTGGACTTCCTGTTTCCTGAACACAGCACTAAATGAAATCTGCCACGTCCTTAAAAGGCTCTTCCTGTAATGTAGCTGTAATGACCTCAGTGTGTGTGTGTGTGTGTGTGTGTGTGTGTGTGTGTGTGTGTGTGTGTGTGTGTGTGTGTGTGTGTTAAGGTTAAGTGGTGGAGGATTGTGTTTGACGTCCAGGATGAAGAAACACTCCTGTGTCTGATTGATTAAAGGTTTCCTGTGGATCGATGAACAGTTATAAGACGAGTTATTACTCTGAAGAAGAACAATAGGACAATAGTGGAGTGGGAGGAGCCAAAGAGAGAGAGAGAGAGATGTATCGAGTGATCGAATCAATGAGCCGATAAATCAACGAGACGTTGATAAACGAGTGTCACGGACGAGGGAAGTGGACAGAAGAAGAATCACTCTGCCACACCAAAGTCACTCACTCTCTCACACCAAAGTCAATCACTCTCCCACACCAAAGTCACTCACTCTCACACACCAAAGTCACTCACTCTCTCACACCAAAGTCAATCACTCTCCCACACCAAAGTCACTCACTCTCACACACCAAAGTCACTCACTCTCTCACACCAAAGTCACTCACTCTCACACACCAAAGTCACTCACTCTCTCACACCAAAGCCACTCACTCTGCCACACCAAAGTCACTCACTCTCCCACACCAAAGTCACTCACTCACTCTCCCACACCAAAGTCACTCACTCTCCCACACCAAAGTCAATCACTCCCCCACACCAAAGTCACTCACTCTCCCACACCAAAGTCACTCACTCTCCCACACCAAAGTCACTCACTCTCCCACACCAAAGTCCCTCACTCTCTCACACCAAAGTTACTCACTCTCCCACACCAAAGTCACTCACTCTCCCACACCAAAGTCACTCACTCTCCCACACCAAAGTCACTCACTCTCCCACACCAAAGTCCCTCACTCTCTCACACCAAAGTCCCTCACTCTCCCACACCAAAGTCCCTCACTCTCACACACCAAAGTCACTCACTCTCTCACACCAAAGCCACTCACTCACTCTCCCACACCAAAGTCACTCACTCTCCCACACCAAAGTCACTCACTCTCCCACACCAAAGTCCCTCACTCTCTCACACCAAAGTCACTCACTCTCACACACCAAAGTCACTCACTCTCTCACACCAAAGCCACTCACTCACTCTCCCACACCAAAGTCACTCACTCTCCCACACCAAAGTCACTCACTCTCCCACACCAAAGTCCCTCACTCTGCCACACCAAAGTCACTCACTCTCCCACACCAAAGTCACTCACTCACTCTCCCACACAAAAGTCACTCACTCTCCCACACCAAAGTCCCTCACTCTCCCACACCAAAGTCACTCACTCCCCCACACCAAAGTCCCTCACTCTCCCACACCTGATTCTGTCAAATTCGGCTTTTAAAATATTTAATTTAGACTTAACTCAGTGACACAAAGTGACCACACGAGGCAGCAGAGGACCAGCAGCTCCTGTGTCCCTGTGAGCTAAAATCACTGATTTTCTCTATGGACTTGGTTTGTGGTTTACAAACCACAAAAAAAAAAACAGTCTGAGGTGTGGTTTGAATCTTGTTGTTATTATTATTATTATATATATGTATATGTATTTATATGTAATATATATATGAATATATAGACACACACACACATAAACACAGGAGGAGCTGCAGGCCAGAGTGGGAGGAACACACTTGTTTCTCTCTGTAAAGCAGATTAGTGACAGGGAAATGAGATTAACAAGAGGAAACTTCCCCTACACACACACACACACACACACACACACACACACACACACACACACACACACACACACACACACACACACACACACACACACACACACACACACGCTGTTCGTCTCTCAGGACTCATTTAAACACAATAAACGACCGTGTTTATCACAGAAACATGTTCCAAACACACATTTTTGCGTCTCAATAAATCAGAATCTGGTGGAAATCTTCACTTTTGTATCTTCATGGTGTCACGTGTCAATCAGCTGATCAACTCAAAACACCTGCAGATGTTTCCTGAGTCTTCAAAGTGTTCTCTCAGTTTGATTGACAGGACAAAACAAACATGGAGAAGAAGACTGATCTGATCTGATCTGATCCAAAAGACGAGGGTAAGCCACAAACATTCATGTGTTCACAGACAGCTGTATCAGCTGTGAGTGTTTCGTTGTCGTATATTTTCACAAATAAGCACGATACAAAATGTAGCTAGCTAGCTGCTATTTGCCGTGTGCTTCGAAAGAGTATGCCCGTCATGTAGAGCTGCGTGGTGGGTGAACTCTCTCAAAGCACTCGGCAAATAGCCGCCAGCTAGCTAGCTAGCTCTGCTACATCTGGGAATACCCTGTCGAAATGTGTTGGAATATGTTGGTTTGATATACATCCAAAGGACGGTTGAGCTTTGAACACTAATGTCAGAAAATAACTGACGGTTTTTAGAAGCAGCTAGCTTAGTAGCTAACTAGCTAGCTAGCGGCTATTTGCAGAGTGCTTTGAAAGAGTATGCCCGTTATGTAGAGCTCCGTGGCGGGCGGACTCCCTCGAAGCACTTGACAAATAGCCGCTAGCTAGCTCTGCTACATCTGGGAATACCTTGTCGAAATGTGTTGGAATATGTTGGTTTGATAAACATCCAAAGGACCGTTGAGCTTTGAACACTGTCAGAAAATAACTGACGATTCATGAAAGCAGCTAGCTAACTAGCTAGCTCGAAAGAGTAGATAGCTAGTAAGCTAACTAGCTAATTAGATAGCTAACTAGCTAGTTTCGAGAGAGTTTGTCCGCCATGTAGCGCAACATGATGGACGTACTCTTTCAGAGCACTCGGCAAATAGCCGCTAGCTAGCTAGCTAGCTGTGGGTAGTTTAGTCAGTGTTTTGGATGTGTGTTGAATCTTAACACTGAGTATGTGACAGTTTGAGATCCAAACACATTAATCTTAAATCAAACTCATTAAAACCAGGTTATTGTTGTTTATATTTGACATATTTGTTGGACGTGTCTCGTCTTTTTTAATCATGGACTGAGCTTTAGACGGAAAAGAGAAGAAAAAGCTCATTTGGACACAAAGAGTCAGAGCTGATGAAACATTAATGACAAACAACTGTGAGTAATAAACTCTAAATCGCTCTCCATTAAAAACAGCGAGGTGTTATTTTTTTATGACGGAGGCGTCAGAGAAGAGTCCGCTCCGGCGTCTCCGACACTCCGCTCCACGCTCGGCCTCCACCTCCTGACACTTTAATTAATATGCATTAATGCTTTGTGAAAACCTTTTTTCATTTGGCGTGGAGTAATTGCAGCGAGTGATAGCGTTCACTCGCTCGCTCGCTGCCGTTTAATGGAGTCGCCGCCGCCACAGCAGTGTATGAATTATAGATGGTTCCGGCTCCGCTGAACCTATTTACTCCGTCTTTGTGAGGAGGACAAAAGACGCCGGGGTCAAAGGTTGAGTCTGAAAAACTGTGGCTTTACTTTTTCAACGTGAGGCGATTAACGTTTTAACCTTGAGTTTGTAGACAAGACGAATACAGTCAGAGAAAGTCTTTAAAAAAACACTTAAAAACACTTAAAAACCTTTAAATGAACTTTTCTACTTATAATACCGACATCTACTTAAAGTGCCTAATTCTACTTAAATTTCCCAATTTTACTTAGAATTCCAAATTCCATTTATAATTCTAAATTCTACTACACTACTACAAATTTCGAATTCTACTTATGATTTCGAATTCTACTTATAATTTTGAATTCTACTCATAATCCCAAAATCTACTCATAATCCCAAATTTTACTTAAAATTCCAAATTTTACTTAAAATTCCAAATTTTACTTAAAATTCCAAATTTTACTTAAAATTCCAAGTTTTACTTAAAAGTCAAAATTTTACTTAAAAGTCAAAATTTTACTGAAATTCCAAATTTTACTGAAATTACATTTTACTGAAAATTCAAAATTTTACTGAAAATTCAAAATTTTACTGAAAATTCAAATTTTTACTGAAAATTCAAAATTTTACTGAAAATTCGAATTTTATAATTTCGAATTCTACTCATAATCCCAAAATCTACTCAAAATTCCAAATTTTCCTTATAATTCCGAATTTTACTTATTATTCCAAAATCTACAACTAAAGGAAGCATATTTAAATCCATACTACTAACATACTACGGCTGTGTTTTTGCAGTATACTTTTAAATGTCCCAGTTTATATCATTAATATTTATAAAAGTATTGACGTTTTGTTTGTCTGTAATATTTGTATTTCACGTGTATTTTGTCGTATTTCTTGTGTTTTTGTGATAATTTCAGACTTGATGTGATATAAATTCTGTCGTCATTGGAGCCAATTTGTTTAGTTTTGATGGAAAATGTACGTTTATTTTCCCTCAAAGTCCCTTAAATACGCAAGGTCGTCGTAAAGTTCATTTAATTTGATATGAGTTAAACGGTGTCGGGGATTTAAATCACGGCTGATTTATCTCGTTTTTAATGATTTAATTTAAAGCCGTAAAACATCTGGAGACACATTTAACTTAAATAAAGAAGTCGGGGCTCAGTTAAGGTTTATTTTTAACGACGTTACATTTAAATGTTTGATATCAGGAGGCAGATTGAAGTGTGAATGAGGGGGCGGGGCTTAACTCAATTAGTTTTTCTATAAAATCATTGTTACGTTTGAGAAAACACAGAGTTTTCATTCAAAGATCCATAAAATGAAGTGAAATTTGAAAAAATATATTAATAATAAAATAATAATAATAATAATAATAATAATGAGGTCTCCACGGGGAGAAAAATCAAATCTGTGAATGTGATGAGAGAATTTATTTCATCAACACAAAGGTTTCACACTCACAGCTTCATTTTAATGACTTTTCTCTTTCTGCGTCTCCATGAAGATTCTTTTCATTCTTATTGTTTCACACCTTTTATTTCTTTATTTCTTTCTTTATTTCTTCTTCGACCAGTGATGGAAACTAAAGTTTGAATTATATCACATTTAAAACATCGAGAAAAACCGGAGGAAAATATCATAGAGAACGTAAAAAAAACACTGATGGTTTTATTTTGAAAACTCAACAGGAAATTAAAGTGGATTCATGAGTTAAAAGCACAGATTTATCCACTTAGTAAAAGACTCTACGATATCTTTAAGAACATGTTCACGTCTTTATTTCACTGTTAGACAGACTTTAACAACAGGAAACTGAAGTTTGTAAACCACTCACTCTCCCACACCAAAGTCCATAGAGAAAACCAGTGATTTTAACATCACAGAGACACAGGAGCTGTTGAATAATATTAAGAACAGTAACTTAACAAGCGTGAGTTTAAATGTCTTATTTCGTAAAATTCATTTAGATTTAACTCAGTGACACAAAGTGACCACACGAGGCAGCAGAGGACCAGCAGCTCCTGTGTCCCTGTGATGCTAAAATCACTGGTTTTCTCTATGGGCTTTGGTGTGGGAGAGTGAGTGACTTTGGTGTGGGAGAGTGAGCGACTTTGGTGTGGGAGAGTGAGCGACTTTGGTGTGGGAGAGTGAGTGACTTTGGTGTTGGAGAGTGAGTGACTTTGGTGTGAGAGAGTGAGCGACTTTGGTGTGAGAGAGTGAGTGACTTTGGTGTGAGAGAGTGACTTTGGTGTGGGAGAGTGAGTGACTTTGGTGTGAGAGAGTGAGTTACTTTGGTGTGGGAGAGTGAGTGACTTTGGTGTGAGAGAGTGACTTTGGTGTGGGAGAGTGAGTGACTTTGGTGTGAGAGAGTGAGTGACTTTGGTGTGGGAGAGTGAGTGACTTTGGTGTGGCAGAGTGAGTGACTTTGGTGTGGCAGAGTGAGTGACTTTGGTGTGGCAGAGTGAGTGACTTTGGTGTGGGAGAGTGAGTGACTTTGGTGTGAGAGAGTGAGAGTTGTTAAAGTCTGACTAACTGAAATAAGGACCGTGTTTGTTAGTAAATGATTTGTGTTTTAATTTAATTCAGGTGTGACGGACAGAGGCCACGCCCCCTCTCTGTCGTGATTGGACTCTCAGAGTTTTCTGGACCAAAAGATGGAGGACGAGCGAGGTAGATGACGAGTGGAGGATGGTGGAGAGAGAGAGAGAGGAGGTGATGATGATGATGATGGTGATGATGGTGATGATGGTGAGTAAGACAAGAGTTTTAATGCTTATGTCAGCAGGTTGAAAAATGATTATCTTGCTGTCTGGTTGTGACGCTGCGTATGGAGCTGACAGCAGCCGGCGGCTGCGCTCATTAATAAGGTGTGTGTGTGTGTGTGTGTGTGTGTGTGTGTGTGTGCGTGTGTGTGTGTGTGTGTGTGTGTGTGTGTGTGTGTGTGTCATCTGGATCCTGACATGCCCTTTACCGTCTGACTGCAGGCTGAGCAGCAAACGCACAACTTTTTGTCACATTTTAATATTTCATCACATTTCCACTGTTCTGCATCACACTATATTTTATACACTTCTATTTATACACATATATATATTTATATTCAAACACACACACACACACACAGCAGCTAACTCACATTATACATCCCATCATATATATATATATATATATATATATATAATAATATATAGCGTCACCTGTTAAATTACATTTCTTCTTCTTCATTAATTGCTTCAGGTTGATTTTTAAAGAATTAATCAGACTTTTCTCCAACAGTGAGTCACAGATAAAAGTCTTTACTTTACTTTAAAACTTTTCTCTCTGTGTTTTTTATCTATTTTAATTCAGCCCTGGTGTATTTTTATCATCTATGTAACCGACACTATATTTAACACAGGTAAATGTTAAAGTCTGAGCTGTTAAATCACCTAAAGGAACTGATTTAAAAACGGTGTGTTTTTTACTCTTTTCATAAATGATATGATCCTTTATTTCATAAAAACAACAAAAAGTCGAGAAATAATTCACATTTTCTTTCAAAAAATGGACTCAATCAATTAGTTTTTTGCAAATAAAAGGCTTAAACGACGTTAAACGCGTCTTATTCCAGTTATTTAAAAGTCTTTATCTTCTGCCTTTTCACAATAATTGAATTTAAAAGAACATTAAACTTTACATTTACTCACATTTGGTTAAAACATCGACACAAAAGCCATAGAAAACTAAACTTTAAATCAAATTAAAGTCTTTATTGTACAGTGATATGAATAAAAGTCAGGATTTAGTCCGGATTACTCGTGCACTATTTAAATTAAGAGTAATAACTTCATCGTAAGTGATTAAAAAAGCAGAAGAGACATATTTATATTATATTCCATGTAATAAAACCTTGTAATAGTAAAACACTGGAGCTTTAATTCACTGATTTAATTGGATTTTTAGGAAAAATGATGAAGTCTGAGGTAAAAATTAAAGACTTTGTTCAAATTCATGCATCATAAAACGCAAACACACACACGCTAGCACAGAGTTAGCTGTTAGCAAAAGCACAGCAAAAAAACTCCAATTCAGTTATTTAATCATTTTTTATTTCCATATTGAGTTTTTCTAACTTTATTGATAAGATTCTCATTCATCAAACATATTTGACTCTTAATCACGTGACGAACGTTTGTCTTTTTCCTTCTCGTCGAGTAAAATCTCTGTGGAAACGTCTCACACACGCACACACACACACACACACACACACACACACACACACACACACACACACACACACACACACACCCTGCAGTCACTTGTTTAAGTTTAATTACTTTCACTGAGAATTCATCAAATCATTCGACTCCAGTTTTAATTAAAAAACTCACCTTATAACCGTTTTCCCAACGGTCGAAAGTGATCGTCCTCAACTGATCTGAGAACAGGGGGCGACGTTAGCCGCGCAGCAGCATTAGTAACATTAGCATCAGCAGCATCATCAGCAGTAACATTAGCAGCAGCAGCAGCAGCATCATTAGTAACAGCAGCAGCATCATTAGCATCAACATCAGCATCATTAGCATTAGTAGCAGCATTAGCATCAGCAGCAGTAACATCATCAGCAGCAGTAGCATTAGCATCAGCAGCAGTAACAGTGGCATCAACATCAGCATCATTAGCATCAGCAGCAGTAACATTATCAGCAGTAGCATCAGCAGCAGTAACATTAGCAGCATTAGCATCAGCAGCATTAGCAGTAACATTAGCAGCAGCATCAGCAGCAGTAACATTAGTAGCAGCAGCATTAGTAACATTAGCAGCAGCAGCAGTAACATCAGCAGCATCAGCAGCATTAGCGTTAGCAGCAGCAGCAGTAGTGTTGGCAGCATCAGCAGTAACATTAGCAGCAGCAGCAGCATTAGTAACAGCAGCATTAGCAGCAGCAGTATCAGAAGCAACAGTTACATCAGCATCAGCATTAGCAGTAACAACAGCAGCAGTAACATGAGCAGCATTAGCATCAGCAGCAGCATTAATAGCATCAGCAGCAGTAGGGTTAGCAGCATCAGCAGTAACTAGCAGCATTAGCGTTAGCATCATCAGCAGCAGCAGTAACATCAGCAGCAGCATTAATAGCATCAGTAGCAGTAACATCAGCAGTAACATCAGCAGCAGCATCAGCAGTAACAGCAGCAGCAGCATTAGCGTTAGCAGCATCAGCAGCAGCAGTAACATCAGTAGCTAATAGCGTAGCTTGTGTGTAACCTTTCTAACACAATTTCACAACAGAGCGCTCTGTTTGTTCTGTTCTCAGAAATAAAGCTAATTACATAAAGTCGTTCAAACGCCTCGACCTTTTCCTTCTGGGTAATTACAGCTGCTTCTTCTTCTCTTTTTACTCTTTTCTTCTTCTTACTTTTCTTTCTTTTCTTTCTTCTCTGTGCTGCGTTCATGTTCTCTAAGAGGAAAATGCTTATTTTTACTGTTATTAACGTCAAACGTCTGATGAAACTGCACTTTTTCACCGTCTTAAAGGCTTAAATATTATTTATTATTCACTTTAATGAACTATAATAATACAAATACATAATAATACATACAAAAAATTATACTTTTAACGTTTCTGTCATGGTTATATATATATTATATATATGTTCTTAATGCTAAAATATAAATATTACTGTTTTAGAAAAAGTAAATCACATTTTTAATTCTTAATTAAGATGTTAAATTATAATTCTGGTGAATTCAGTTTGTTATTTGACAAATAAATTAGGATTTTCTTATTTTTATGACTAATAAATGTGTGTCTATATTATATTATAAATATATATATAAGTATAACCAAGATAAATAAACTGTATAAATATTGGTAAATTTAATGATTTTATAGATTTAAATAATGAAGGAAAACATTGGTAATTAAAGATTATGTTTAAATAAATAAATAAATAATATAATTAATGATTTAATACAGACTTAAATAAGATGAAGTCTTCCTTAAACATTCCATTATTGTCACAACTCCTCGTTTTTTTTAAACTTCTGGTTTCCTGTTTCACTTTTGCCCCTCTTTTATTTTGTAGCTCTACTTCCTGTCCGGTCTTGATTGCTGGCTCCGCCCCTAATGCGTCTCGTTACGTCCTTTAAATTCACAGCTCAGTTCATCAGTTTCTCTCCAGCTTCAGTTTGACTTTGACTCTTTTCTTGATTTTTGACGTTTTGAAGTTTTTATATGTTTTTAAAAGTTTTTAATGTTTTTAAAGTGTTTATACTTCTGTAAACGTCGTCGTCTTCTTGTTATTTTATTTGGACGCAAACATTTCCGCGGCTCGTTCTCCTCTCGTCTGTCGACCTCTGACCTCGTCGTCATGGAAACAAATGATTTATTCGCTGCTTGTGGATCAATAAAATATAATCTGAGTTAATCTAAAGCCGGGGTCACAACCTCACGTGACATCACATGACATCACATGACATCACATGACATCACATGACCTGGAGAAAAAAACACCCAGTTTTCTGTTGAATTAGTGATTTAAAGAGTGAAAAATCCACATTTTGACAAAAGCAGCAGAGAATTCCTTGTTTCTTCACCTCCACAAACCTGCGTCGTCCACATCTCTAATTTAAAATCTTGTCTCTGTTGCTGCAGGTGAGAATTAATGAGACATTAATGTTTGACTTTAATCTTCATCAGCAAATTAAAACTGTGACTCACGACTGAAACAGGTTTGTTTTTACTCTGTGAGAAATAAAACATGAACGTGGAGATTAGGATTAAAGATGAAGTCAGAGAGGAGCGAGGAGGAAGATGGACAGGTGATCTGATAGAGAGGAGGAGGAGGAGGAGGAGGAAGAAGAGGAGGAGGAGGAGGAAGAGGAGGAGGAAGAAGAGGAGGAGGAGGAGGAGGAGGAAGAAGAGGAGGAAGAAGAGGAGGAGGAGGAGGAAGAGGAGGAGGAGGAGGAGGAAGAAGAGGAGGAAGAAGCCTCAGGCAGAAGACAAAGACTCTTCAAATATCTGCTATTTTAGGCTCACACACACACACACTCACACACACACACACATATAATCCAGTATCTGCTAAAAACTCTATCTTTTAATACGTTTTTAGGTTTTAATCACGAGAAAAAACCCTGAAAAGTCAACATTACGTAAAGTGACTTTTTTCCACGTACTGTACGATATTCTGAGATATTGCATATACTTTAAATTTAGCCTATAATATAATATCAGAAATACACTGTTTACCATTCATTACGGTAGAAATATCAGTTTTACGTCGTACATTAATTTCTCTTATTACAGTATTTGTCGGTCATTTCTTTGTCAAAATGGGTCTGAATTTGTTCTCTAATTTCAAATCTAAAACTAATAAAAACATGTTATTTTAGAGTAAAATAACTTAACAATATCAGACGTACATGTTTTACACAGTATATATATATATATATATATATATATATATATATATATATATATATATATATATATATATATTAATACACGTATCGTAGTGATGGTGTCTATCGTACGTCGCGTTACGACCTCACGTTTCTGTTGTTTTTTTTTTCTCCTCAAATGTTCTGACGCCGCGGGAGAAAACTAATGAAATCACTTTGACATGAATTTACTTCCTGTGATGTTCAGCGGGTCGTACCAACGACAACGCTAACGCCGCCGCTGGCAGCTGCTGATGATGGAGCTGAAGAGGAAGAGGAAGAGGAAGAGGAAGAGGAAGAGGAAGAGGAAGAGGAAGAGGCCGCCGGAGTTTATGATCCGTGCAAATGGAGGAATCTGCATATTGTTCATATGAGTTTTGTCTAATGGACGACGCCACACTGAGGTGATGATGGAAACATGGGGCGCCACACACACACACACACACACACACACACACACACACACACACACACACACACACACACACAGAGGCTGAGAGGAAGGAGGAGACGAGGACACGAGGAGAGGAGAGAGGATGTGAGGAGACGTCAGAATAACCTAAAAACAAAGACACGAGTCGACTCACAAACTGACAATTGCTCAGTTTTCCCTTCAATCGTCAAACTTTATTTAAAACACACTTTCATTCACACAAGGAAACGCAAACGTCAGGTTCTTCACGGGAAAAAAATGGAAACAAAGAAAACAACAAACGACGACTGTTTCAGACGACAAACGACTGGTGTTGCGTTAAAAAAACACGGTTACTGTGTGCGTTATTTACTGTGTACGTTACTAACCGTGTACGTTACTTACCGTGTACGTTACTTATTATGTGCGTTACAGTAATATCTCATGATTGAAAGTTGATCAATCAATTAGCTGTGATTTAGAGCACGGAAACATCTAAAACGTGGAGGACAGAGTGTCCCTGAGGATCAGGACTGGTGAACTCTCTTCTAAAACAACGTTCCTTTTCCCTTTTATTTTGCCGTACTGTCTTATATTCCGACGCCTTCGCGGACCTCGATTCTAACGTCGCCTTTCGTTGTCCGAGACTTTGACACAAAGACATTTTTCATCAGAATCGATGGTTTTCCCCTCTTCCCTGCAGCAGCAGCAGCAGCAGCAGCAGCAGCAGCATCATCTGTGGTGGTCCTCAGACCTCTGTCCCACCCACCATCAGCAGCCCATAATAATTCACCACCTTCATCTTCATCGATTTCCACGGCCGTCGAACACTTCCCCTGGTTGTTTTGCGTCTCGGGCGCTGCTCTCTGACAGCTGAGGCCTCGCCGTAGCCCGCGGCGTTTTCCGTCTGGACGCGGCGGCGAGCGGACAATGAGTCGCCTCAGAGCTGCAGCAGATGTTCTCAGTGATTGCTGTGGACGTTTGTCTCTCTGTGGACAGTGGACTGAATGTCCTCCTCCTCCTCTTCTTCCTCGTCCTCCTCCTCCTCCTCCTCCTCTTCGTCTTCTTTAAGAGTTCAAGTGGCCGTTTGCACAATGTGAGCTATTCCAGGAAGTGGAAACAAAAGTGGTTTCATCGAAGGGAAACGAGGAGGAGGAGGAGGAGGACGTGGACACCAGGGACGCAGCTGTGGGACGACGATCATCATCATCATCATTTTAGCGAAGATAAAGTGGCGTTTTAAGCCCGGAGGCCGAGCTGAAGACGTTAATGTGAGACAATAACAAGGAAAACGCTCGTCTTTTATGTCGCATTAAAACAATAAAATCATCTTCTCCTCGTTCTGAACGGCAATTTTTTTGACTTTTCATTTTAGAAACGACTCAAAACGTCTTTGTTTTGTTTGTTTTTACTGAAGCCAAACAGGAGAGGGAAATATACTGAACAGCCACTAGGGGGTGAACCCATGTAACTGTTATTTTAACAGTTTTAATATTCAGTTCGATTATTTAAAGGGTCATTTCTTGTCGCGTTTATATTTGACATTATTATATGTGTTGATATCTAAAATTCATTTGATTGTATTGTTATTTAAATTTGCCTCCCATTTCCTCCCGTGATTTAATAAATATGAAATTGGCAGTTTTTTTGCTCCAAAAACAACAACAAAAATAACTAAAATGTCATCATTTTAGTTTGCGGACGAACGAAGACGTTATTTTTTAACATTTGCTTACATTTTCTGACCCAAACGTCTCACAATTAATCGATGCGATGATTACGTAATACGTAACTCAGACGACTGGCAGTTTAGTCACGATTTAGTGATCTAATTTAGTTTTTTTTTGCTCCATATAACAAATAAAAACATTAAAATGTCATCATTTTGGTTTTGTGCATGAAATAAGATGTTATTTTCTAACAATTGCTAACATTTTCTGACCCAAACATCTCACGATTATTCACAAAAAAAACCCAATCAACTGACGATTAAAAACCGATCATTTGTCGAAGACCTTTTTGAATATTGGTATTGTTATTATATTTGTGTAAACGTAGCTTAGACGGAGACACGGAGAAACAAACTCAACCTCGCGGGATTAGCCGGCGAGGTTAGCGTAGCTCTTATTGCTGGCGTAGCCGCCGAGGTTAGCGTAGCTCTTATTGCTTCTCCCGTGTGAGACTTCCTTGTCGGAGCTGCTTAACGTCCACTCCCACCTACGAGGTTTGCGGAGGACGTGAATAATTCATGCTAGCTGCGTTATTTATGGATTAGCTTATTCATGAAGACACAAATGTGTGTGTGTGTGTGTGTGTGTGTGTCTTCACTGTTACTGAGGACGATGAAGACATGAAATGGATCGCTTTGGAGTCATCGTTTCGGAAACTGAGCGTAACTAACGTGGACAAAGACGTTCTTGTTCTTTTTTTTTAAAGACTGAAAATCACTCTCACTTTAGAAGAATTGTATTAACCCTTTAACACCTGACCCTCAAAGTGTCCGTCTGGATTTATTTTACTTAAATTTAATATAAAAGTACCAGAAAAAGTCCTTTAACTAAGAGATTTTGACAATGTGTTTACAATATCTGTTATTGTTATTTTATCATTTACTGAAAGTTTGAGTTTATTTTATTTAAAGCAGGGACAAAACATGTTAATGAACATAGACATGACATAAATATGCAAGATTATAGCCAAACGACTAATTTCCATCTTTAGTCCCTTCGGCCCTAGTTTTTGCTAGTTTTTCCTCATTAAAGTGTGGTTTTGTTTGTTAGCTTTAGCCCTAGTTTTTGCTAGTTTTTCCTCACTAAAGAGTGGTTTTGTTTGTTAGCTTTAACACTAGCTTTTGCTAGTTTTTCCTAACTTAAGAGTGGTTTTGATTGTTAGCTTTAGCCCTAGCTTTTCCTCACTAAAGAGTGGTTTTGTTTCTTAGCTTTAGCCCTAGTTTTTCCTCTCTAAAGAGAGGTTATGTTTGTTAGCTTTAGCCCTCGTTTTTGCTAGTTTTTCCTCTCTAAAGAATGGTTTTGTTTGTTAGCTTTAGCCCTAGTTTTTCCTCACTAAAGAATGGTTTTGTTTGTTAGCTTTAGCACTCGTTTTTGCTAGTTTTTCCTCACTAAAGAGTGGTTTTGTTTGTTAGAGCAGGGACAATACATAATAATGAACATAAACATGTAAACATGCAAGATTACCGTCTCTTAAATCAATAATGTTTTTTTTGTTTACAGTGCAGTGCTAATATGGCTACATCAATGCTAACAGAGCAGCTTCTGTGATGTCATCGTTATCAACTTCCTGTCTTTTAAACCTCTTTTCCCTCTTCACTCGCTCATCTTGTCCTCATCAGTGTCTTCGCTCACAGTCGGAGGATCAGACGCTAAAATCAGATTAGCGACGGTGGCCGAGGGAAACCTCCCCCCGGCCCCCCGGCCCCCCGGCCTCCCCGTCCCCCTCTGTCCTCAGGCCATCACTGCTGAGTCGTCTTCCTTTTGTTTTCCAGGACAAAAACGTCTCTGTCTTCGTCTTTTTCTGGAACCATGACACGCACACGGCGCGATTTCAAAAATCTAAGATATTTATATCATAAAATCTTCTGCGTGTCTAGCGCTAACACAAAAAGTCAACATTTTTTAGCTGTAATTTACAGCTAAATTCACTGGATCAGCTTCATCAATCAGTTATAACGCAAAGAGGTTTTAGATTAAAAGTGCGTCCAGATTATTGCGTGTGTGTTAAACTTTAACTGTCTCTGTGATTTCACTTCAGCAAAAGATGAAAAAATAAAGACTTTATTTACGCGTTGTGACGCTAATGCGAGCGCTGCTGCGTCTCTGGGACTTTATTTTTATTCATATTTAATGAATCGATGACAGCGTCTCTGCCGCTCAGATCCTCCTTTAATAATGAAACGAGATCAAAGAAACGCAGTAAAAACCTGGATCTGGATCTGGATCCTCACGTGATTAAAACTCTGTGTGCGTTGGAAGCTAACGAAGCCTGAACGTTAGATTTGACGAGTTCATTCTCTCTGTGAGCGACTTTAGGTTCAGGTGACATTTACTACGTACGATATCAGTGTTTACGATGTTTACGAGAACCAGCGTAAAAAAAACCCGCGTCGTTGTTTTGTCAGTGTTAGCTCCATGCCCGTGTCGCTAGCTTTTCTACTTTTGATTGCTGCATTTTCAAACCCTCGTTTTTGCAAGTTTTTCCTCTCTAAAGAGTGGTTTTGTTTGTTAGCTTTAGCTCTCGTTTTTGTTAGTAGTTTTTCCTGCCTAAGATTTGTTTTGTTAGTTAGCATTAGCCCCAGTTTTTGCTATTTCCTCTCTAAAAAATTGTTTGTTTTGTTAGCTTTATCCCTCGTTTTTGCTCGTTTTTTCCTCACTAAAGAGCAGTTTTGTTTGTTAGCTTTAGCCCTCGTTTTTGTTAGTAGTTTTCTTCTCTAAAGAGTGCTTTAGTTTGCTAGCTTTAGCACTCTTTTTTCTATTTCCTCTCTAAAACGTGGTTTGTTTGTTAGCTTTAGCCCTCGTTTTTCCTAGTTTCAGCGTCTCGGCGGCGTCTCAGCAGTGTCTCATCGGTGGCACATCGCCGTCTCGCTCACCGCTGCTTTCCTAATATTTCTGCTTCGTCTAAAGTGAAAAGAGCAGCGGGAGAAAGAGAAGGAAACGTGACGGCGCGACTGATGGAAAGAACGGCGGGGAATCCGTCGTCTGAACGACGCCCGGTGATTCCAGAGTCTGTTGTTTTTCTGCTGAAGACAAACAGGAAGTGTGTTTTTACGCATCGCGTGACCACAGTCTGTCTGACAGTGAAGATAAAGCCGTGAATGTGTTCTGAAGATATCGTAGACTTAAACTGACGTAGATTTTATTAGCTAAGTCTTTTGCTAAGTGGCTAAAATATCGTTTCTTCCGCGTGACTCTTTTGGCAGCCATTTTTTTCCCACCGAGAGTGAGTTCAAGTGAGTGATTTACATGCTAACGTAAAAACAATAATGCTGAATGATAGCGTAAGTTGTTGGGCATGGATGCTAACATTAGCAGCTAGCACCAGAGGTGACACAGCAGCTCCTGTGTCCACGCGAAGCTAAAATCACTGTTTTTCTCTATGGGCTTTGGTGTTGGGGGAGTTTACGGTCTACGGAAATTCAGTTTCCTGTTGAAAAACGCCGTCTAACAGTGAAATAAAGACATCGTAGACTTGAAACGACGTGAATTTTATTAGCAGTGGTCGAAAATCTGGTCCTAACGAGGCCGGGAGCTAATTTCTGACAAACTGGTTAAAAGTTTGAATCGTGGTTATGGTTAAAGTTAGTGATGAGGCTTTTGTTTGAATGAATGGACATCAATGCAGTGTTCCTGTGTGTGTGTGTGTTTGTGTGTGAGGCCGTCGTCTCACAGTCGAACCCCGGCGGCGACTGAAGTCGACCTGAATCATTGACGCGTCCCCGAGGCCGCGTACGAAGAAAAACCACCGCCGCTAACCGCGGAGCTGCGTTTGCGTCCGCGAACACCCTGAGATAAACATAGCGGCGGTGCGTTTAAGGAGCGTCACCTGAAGGCATCGCGTCGGCGCGTTCACGTCTCGGCGGACGCCCGGCGATCGGCCGGGGAAAGAGAAGTCGTGCAAGGAAAAAAAAGCCAAACGAGGGATTATTTAACGCCGCCATTTTTCACAATAAGAGCAAACGGCTGCAGTTTTACTCATGAAAGATTAAAGCGGCGCTCGCTGCTGCAGGAGTTTAAGCCTTTAACGCTTTATTATTTCATTCTGCGTAGATCGTTCATATTTTATTCACGCCGTTGACTCACAATAAGTTTTTGTTTCAGCGGTGAAGTGGAAGAAGAAGAAAAAAAAAAGCCCTCAGGAAATTTTCAGAATACAAAAAAATCTTTATTTTCACCTGCGATCGATCGCAGGAACCGAGCTCGGGTCAAAACTGCGTCAAATCCTGAGCTTCGTGATCCGGATCAATTTGTGTGTTTGGAGAAAATCATTCGTTTATTTGTTTGTTTAAGTTTTGTGCAGATTTTTGGTTTTTTTCTGAACGCAGAGACACAACGTTATTCACAGAGAAGCCTTTAAATGTTTAAATACACGCGAGAAAACACACATTTATTTATTTTGCTGTCAAATTAAACCGCAAATATTGAAATGCGTCTTAAAAAATAACACTGCGGTTAATTGAGGTCGCGGAGAAACGGCAGCGACGACGACGAAGATGACGGGAGAATTCATAAAAGATTCTTATTATTGTTGTTATTATTATTGTCCAAAATGTCACAAATAAAGAGCTCGTTATTTTTCAATAATAAAAAGACAGAAAAACTGTGGAGATTCTATTATTAACACGGCAAAATTCCTTAGAATAAAAAGACAGACATAACATGGAATAAAAATACAGGAGTAAATAAAGAATAAATAGAACAAACTTAAAATTATTTTAAAAATCAAACATGAAGATTAATTATTAAATTTTCTGCATAGACCATAAAAGAGTCAAGAAAATAAAGGTTTAAATCTACAAAATGTTACAAACCGTCAAAGAAAAACTGTCGAATTTTATTCAAATTTCATCCTTTAACAGATTAACGATTGATTTTCACGCGATACGAAACATTTTTTAAAGACGTTTGTTTGTAAATCTTTGGAAAAGTATTTCAAATAATGACGTTTACTTTATATAATCTCTACAAATCCACGGTAATTCGTTGATTTTTGTTTCGTCTCGTCTGTAATTTGACGTCCTTGAACAGATTTATTTTCTCTGAAATCTAATAGACCAGCTCACTATTTGGCAGTCAGTGTCATGATGGATATATAGAATAGCTCCTTTTTTGATAGTCAGTCAGTCTTTTGGTGGATGTAGAGACAGCTCACAATTTGGCAGCCAGTCTCTTGGAGGATATATTGAATAGCTAATTATTTGGCAGTCAATCTGTTGGTGGATGTATGAACAGCTCACTATTTAGCAATCTGTTTCATGGTGAATGTAGAGAACAGCTCACTTTTTGGCAGCCAGCCTCTTGTTGGATATAAAGAATAGCTCCTTTTTTCGACAGTCATTTTGTTGGTGGATATACATAACAGTTCACTATTTGGCAGCTCTTTGTGGATATACAGAATAGGTCGTTATGTTGGTGCATGTAGAGAACAGCTCACTATTTGGCAGCCAGTGTCTTGGTGGAAATATACAATAGGTCATTATTTGGCAGTCAGTTTGTTGGTGGATATTAACAGCTCACTATTTGGCAGCCAGTCTCTTGCTGGATATCTATAATCTGAGCTTCAAAGAAATAGAAAATAAAGGTTTAAATGTACAAAATAGTACAAATTATTCAAATTTTAAGCTACGAAAGATTTATTGAAGACGTTTTCTGTGTTTTTTGTTTCGTCTCGTCCGTAATTTCATGTCCTTGAACAGATTTATTTTCTCTGAAATCTAAAATCTAAAAACGCCTCCTCGGGGGAAAAGCAGGTCAGACGTTTTCCCTCTAATAATCTGCTCTAATCCACAGTAATTCCTGCTGCACGACTTTATTTTTCACTCACTTTTGTTCAATCTCCGGGGCTTTAGTTCGTTCATTTCAGGGTTTTTTGTACGTGATATAAAAAAAAAACACAAGAGAACACGACGTTAACGCAGGAAATATTAGAGGCAGAAACAGATGTTTGTGCCGAGGTGAATGCAAATTTAAGATAATTTAATGATTTTTAAATCCGTAGAAAAAAAAGAGAAGTATAATACGTGTCTGCAGGCGCCGCAGCGAACGCTGTGAGATGAGAGGCGGCGGCGAGCGGCGCTTTTGTTTGCGTCTCATTATTCGTGGGCGTATCAGCTTCCCAACACAGCCGATCGCTCGCTGCCAAACCTTTTTTCTGGAGGCAGAGGCTAAGTAAGCTCCGGCGCCGCTGCCAGGCGCTTTGTTGGCAAACGCCGAAACGCCACCTGCTGCCGCCGCTGTCGAGGTGGAGTCGGCCGCGACCTGGCAACCCGCCGCCGCGTTTGGCAACCGCCGCCCGCCGCGGCAGCGACGTTTTCTCCCCCCGAGGGTTCGACGGCTCCGGCAGCGACGGCCAACATCCGTCAGCCGCTGTGGAGGATTTCAGCAGAAAGAGGCTTTTATTTTCATCTGGAAACAAAACTGAGGATTTTTATGAAAAAATAACAGCGACTCATGAAGGAAGAAGGAGTTTGTTTGTTTGTTTGTTTGTTTCCTCCAGCTTTAACAAACAACAATGAAAGAATTCACCTCCTCGTTTAAAGGTTAACGACGACACGTTCAATCTGACACAGGAGCTGATGTTGATGTTGGCGCCTCTTCTCCCTGTAGGGGGCGCCACAGCAGATCATCTGCCTCCAGTTTGTCCGACACCAACCAGGACAGTTTCTGGCACTCGATGTGTTGCGGATGAATGTATAGAAAAGCTCATTATTTGGCAGTTGATCTGTAGGCAGATGTATGAAAAGCTCACTATTTGGCAATCCATTGCATATAAATGGGATAGCCTGTATAAATAAAGGTTTTAAAAAAAATGGGCAGGCATTCTGTTGAACAGCTCACTATTTAGCAATCTGTTTCATGGTGGATGTATGAACAGCTCACTATTTAGCAATCCATTTCATGGTGGATGTATGAACAGCTCACTATTTGGCAGCCAATCTCTTGGTGGATATATTGAATAGCTCATTATTTGGCAGTCAATCTGTTGGTGGATGTATGAAAAGCTCACTATTTAGCAATCTATTGCATAATAAATGGGATAACCTGTATAAATAAAGGTTTAAAACACACAATTGGGCAGGTGTTCTGTTGAACAGCTCACTATTTAGCAATCCATTTCATGGTGGATGTATGAACAGCTCACTATTTAGCAATCCATTTCATGGTGGATGTATAGAACAGCTCACTATTTAGCAATCCGTGTCATGGTGGATGTCTGTTGGTGGATGTAGAGAACAGCTCACAATTTGGCAGCCAGTCTCTTGAGGGATATATTGAATAGCTAATTATTTGGCAGTCAATCTGTTGGTGGATGTATGAACAGCTCACTATTTAGCAATCCGTTTCATGGTGGATGTCTAGAACAGCTCACTATTTGGCAGCCAGTATCTTGTTGGATATATATAATAGGTCATTATTTGACAGTCATTTTGTTGGTGGATGTAGAAAACAGCTCACTATTTGGCAGCCAGGCTCTTGCTGGTTATATTGAATGGCTCATTATTTGTAAGTAAGTCAGTGAGTGGACGTATAGAACAGCTCATTATTTTCCTCACACCTGTCAGTGATTCATGTTTAAGTGAAATATAGATATTTTCACGAGGTTAATTTGTGTTAAACGAGGATCAGAGTCTGAGTCGTCTGTGATGTTAGAGACGTTTTTCCTTATTCTTCTTCTTCATCATTATCTGTGTTAACATCTGAGCGACGATCGAAACGATCTGTGAAAACATGATGATGGAAGAGAGAGAGAGAGAGAGAGAGAGAGAGAGAGAGAGAGAGAGGTCAGAGGTCAGAGGTCGTCATCACATCTCTCAGATTATCCTGAAACACACGGAACGTTAGCAACAAAAAGAGACGTCAGAGTTTTATTCTGAATAAAAACGATCAGGAAAACAAAACCCTAAGCTCGATGCGTTTGGTCTGAACGTGTTTTTACGTAGGGTCTGATCTTCTGATCCTCTGAGGTCTGAACCTCTGATCTTCTGAGGTTCCTCCTGAAGCTCAAACAGTGTCAACATCAGATCCACAAACAAAGAACAAAGACCTCGTGCAAACGTTAGAAACAGTAGCGTCTTGTTGCTCAGAGTTGGTGATAAATGATAGTTTTTGTCTTTCAAACGTCCTGGTTTCGTTATTCATTGTTGGCATCAGAGAAGAAGAAGAAGAAGAAGAGACTGAGACTGTGATGCTGGTTAGAGGCAGATTTATTAGATAATGGACCATCATGAGTCTGAGTTGACCTTAAATAGGTCACAAATATAACTCTGTACTGTGTTTATAATAATAACTGTTTGAACTGAGCAGGTTTTTATTCAGTTGTCAGGGTTTGGCAAACATTAATTTGAACAGAATCTTGGAAACAACAAACTCCTGCAGCCAATTGGACGTCGTCCATCGCGGGAGGTGAGGATTCAGAGAGCGAGTGATTTTAGCCACTTAATTAAAGCTTTATCAGATAAAGAGTTGTGTCAGTTTAAGGCCACGATGTCTTCACAACACGTTCACGTCTTTATTTCACTGTTTAACAACAGGAAACTGAAGTTCGTAGACCGTAAACTCTCCCACACCAAAGTCACTCACTCTCCCACACCAAAGTCACTCACTCTCCTACACCAAAGTCCATAGAGAAAACCGGTGAATTTAACATCACAGCACACAGGAGTTCACAGGAGTTGTTGATCCACTGCTGCCTCCATCACTAACTTACAATGTCTTATTTTGTCAATTCGGCTTTTTAAATGTGTTGTTCAGATTGACCTCAGTGACACAAAGTGACCACACGAGGCAGCAGAGGACCAGCAGCTTCTGTGTCCCTGTGAGCTAAAATCAGTGATTTTCTCTATGGGCTTTGGTGTGAGAAAGTTAAGGGAAATAACAGTTTTTAGCCACCTTTCCGATATATTTGATGCGTTATAATCACTGTAAGACCGACTTTTCTGACGGAAAGCGACCACTCACTCTCCCACACCAAAGCCCATAGAGAAAACCGGTGATTTTAACATCACAGAGACACAGGAGCTGTTGAATAACATTAAGAAAAGTAGCTTAACAACCATAAGTTTAAATATCTTATTTAGTGAATTCGGCTTTTGAAAAACGTTATTCAGATTCACCTCAGTGACACAAAGTGACCACACGAGGCAGCAGAGGACCAGCAGCTCCTGTGTCCCTGTGAGCTAAAATCACTGCTTTTCTCTATGGGCTTTGGTGTGGGAGAGTGAGTGGTTTACAAACTTCTGAAAAACTCTGTCAAACACTGTCTTTACCTTCAGAATTGGATGAAACTTCAACATTTTTCAGTTCAGTTAAATTTCTCTTCTTGTTTTATTGTTTTTTTTGTTTTTTTATCAGTCGAAGGCAAAAGTTGAATCCTTCACATTTAGATTCCGGTCCACGTTTCTTTCTCCTCGTGGGGAAAAAGCAGGTTGTGTTGACCCTGTAACTGGATTACATCAGGTCAGTCTTTACCTCCGGCCCCAAATCCTCCTCCTCCTCAAACACGACTCTGAGACTCTGACTGAGCGTTAGCTCGCGGCTCAGCAGACGTAGCAGGAGTTCGGGCTGGCGCCGCGTTAGCGTTAGCGCCGTCTGTGTAGATTCTGCCTCATCCGGGGTCAGAAGTTAAACAAAAGTTATTGAATCAGTAGAAAGTGGACGGCTGCAAAGAGACGGTGATCCGAGAACTGCTTTAAAGCTGGAGTAGGTGAGATATATTAGTGATTACTGATCAATGATTCCGTTATTGATTATTATTGGGGGGGGGGGGGGGGGTTAGGGGGCTGGAAACAAATTTGCTGAATGTTCCCAAACTTTAAAGGCGCCATATGTAAGAATGTGGCCAAAAACGGTTACTACATTCAAATTCAAAATACCGAGGTCTTTTAGGTTTGGTTTTCTGACGTAACTGGCAACCCGTGGTTGCTCGGCAGCTGAAACTCTACTGACTGCAATGATTGGTAGACGGCGGCAGGTGGCGCCAAAACATGATTTCAAAACATAAACATGATTTGCAGTCTGCAAAAGATTTATTTTAATGCAAATATTTTGCCTGTACTGTTGTTCTAGTACTAGTACTACTAGTCTCTGTGACATAGTAGGAGGATTTTATGGCCAGTTGCTTTAGATTTATTACATAATGCACCTTTAAGGTTAAATTGATGTGTAAATCTTTTTAAATAATATTTATAAATGAAGTAATTTTCCCAATATCTCTTGGAAATTAATTGTTTTTAAGAGAGTCGGTGAAAACCTAAGGGTCCCGACAGTTGAGCCTTGTGGAACACCACAACTAATGGATAGCTTTTGTATACCTTTCTCTCATAAAAATTGTGTTAATTGTGTTAATTATTAGATAATTATATTTAGCCAATCATGTACAAAGCTCATAAGAACAATTTGTCATCCAATATTATTTTTAAAATTTGAAAAAATAGATGAAATTCTGAACTAAAACAATGGAACGATGCGTTCTGAAAACCAATAAACTTATTTAAATCACTTGTTGTGGAAGAAATATTTAAACTTTCTTTCATTTTGTCCAGTTTCGTCTGATTTTTGTCCAGTTTTCCCTTGTTTTAGGGCAGATTACAGCGTGAAAGAGGGTTAATTTAAATGCTAGCATTAAATATTCTTAGCCACATTTGGATATTAGAACAACTTGGGTTATTTGTACAGCGAAATTATACATTTAAAGCCTCCTGCAGGGAAATATCACTGTAAACGACACCTGGTTACTCCTGTATCGACCTCTTTGAGATGATTGATTCACTGCCGTTCATAATAATGCTAATACATCATCATCATCATCATCATCTTCATGCTCTTGTGTCGGGAGAATATAAATCACGACAGATTCACGTGCTGTTCGATCACCAGAGTTTTTTGTGGATTTTTTTTGGAGACAGCGAAATGTAAAAATGTAAAAATGTAAAGACGATTCACTCACTCTCAGCCTGCGGAGTTAGCTGTCGATGAATTATTCACAGAGCGAATCAATAATGCATAATCAATAGAAACCTGGAATTCTTCCTTGGGCCACACACACACACACACACATACACACACACACACACACACACACACACACACACACACATACACACACACATACACACACACACACACACACACACACACACACACACACACACACACACACACACACACACACACACACACACACACACACACATATTGATGCAAACAAACACACATTAATACTTTATTTTCACAGAACTTTTCATAAACATATGGACTTTTGGCTCAGAACTACAGTATATATATATATATATATGTGTGTGTGTGTAAAACTACCATGATGTGGTTTTATACGCGACACAAACAGTGAAACACAGAAACCAGATCGAAACCTGGTTTATACCTAATATAAACACAGAAACTGGATCTAAATCTGGTTTATACCTCATATAAACACATAAACCAGATCTAAACCTGTTTTATACTTAATATAAACACAGAAACTTGATCTAAACCTGGTTCATACCTAATATAAACACAGAAACCAGATCTAAACCTGGTTTGTACCTAATAGAATCACAAAAATCAGATCTAAACCTGGTTTATACCTAATATAAACACAGAAACCAGATCTAAACCAGGTTTATACCTAATATAAACGCAGAAACCAGATCTAAACCTGGTTTATATTAATATAAACACAGAAACTGTATCTAAATATGGTTTATACCTAATATAAATGCAGTAACCAGATCTAAACCTGGTTTATACCTAATATAAGCCCAGATACCAGATCTAGACCTGGTTTATATCTAATATAAACATGGAAACCAGATGTAATCTGGTTCATACCTAGTATAAACCCAGAAACTGTATCTAAATATGGTTTATACCTAATATAAACACAGAAACCAGATCTAAATCAGGTTAATACATAATATAAACACATAAACCAGATCTAAATCTGGTGTATACCTAATTAAACCCAGAAACCAGATTTAAACCTGGTTTGTATTCATATAAACACAGAAACCAGATCTAAACCTGGTTCTTACCTCATATAAACACATATCTTAACCTTTAATATGATAATCTAAGTGTTTTTGGTTAAATCTTAACCCAGATTCTAAACTTTAACTTTGATGATAGAAAACATAACTTTTGTATTTTCACACACATTTTCTCTGTTTTTGGTATTTTTTTGTGTTTTTCTCGCACAGTTTTGTGTTAGTGTGTAAATAGAGTTGTTGTCGTGTGAAGATTCGTCCGCTCCATTTATTTATTCATGTCTCACGGTTCATTAGACTTGATAAAAATACACCAGGGTACATTAAACACTGTTGTTTGTCATTGTTTTTAAAAAAGAAAAAGACAGGTTCTGTCGTGTTAGTCTGTTATTTTAAATGATTAGTTTCACTGAACAACAAAATCTGAGCTTTAAATGAAGGAAAACAAACGTCCGGTTCTTCATTTAAATTCCTTTTAAATCAATAAAAACTATAATTTGGAGTCAGTGAGAAAGTGGGAAAGTGAAATAATCAAACTCCACACAGGAGTTCGTCTGCACTCAGACATTAAAAAGCATCATTTCATTCCTGTAAAGTCTGTTCTTTTGAATTTCCACCGTTTCAGGAAGTGAAAGCGTGTGAAAACCTGTAATCAGCCGGTGTTTTTCAGACGTCGGGGTCACAAACATGTTGTGCTGCAGTAAATAATCCAGTCTGAAATAGCAGGAGCCGCAGAAGCAGAAATAAAGAGTGAGAAAATACCAATTAAATATTTTGAGGCAGATGTTGTTGACCTCAGCGTTTTTCCTCTTCCTGCAGCGTTTCATCACCGCGTCGCCTCTCAAACTGTTTTAATAAGACCAACGACTTCTTATTGTCGCTGATGACGGCGAACGCTCGGTCTGAGAAACCAGCAGCAGCATCTGGAAACATCTGGAAACATCTGGACACATCTGTGCTCAGTCACGAGGAAAACAACACGTCAGCACTTTTACACACCGTAATCTAGGCGTTAGCTGCATTTCTGCTGCTTTTTTATCACACGTTTAATCCAATTTACAACCACCTACACCCAGAAACCACATCTAAACCTGGTTTATAACACAGAAACCAGATCTAAACCTGGTTTACATAACAGAAACCAGATCTAAACCTGGTTTAGACCTCATATAAACACAGAACCTTGATCTAAACCTGGTTCAAACCTAATATAAACAGAGAAACCAGATCTAAACCTGGTTTATAGCTAATATAAACAGAGAAACCAGATCTAAACCTGGTTTATACCTAATATAAACACAGAAACCAGATCTAAACCTGGTTTATAACACAGAAACCAGATCTATACCTGGTTTATACCTAATATAAACACAGAAACCAGATCTAAACCTGGTTTATAACACAGAAACCAGATCTATACCTGGTTTATACTAATATAAACACAGAAACCAGATCTAAACCTGGTTTATAACACAGAAACCAGATCTATACCTGGTTTATACCTAATATAAACACAGAAACCAGATCTAAACCTGGTTTATAACACAGAAACCAGATCTATACCTGGTTTATACCTAATATAAACACAGAAACCAGATCTAAACCTGGTTGTTAGCGGCTACTGTGGCCAGATTAAATTAGCGGCTAGCAGACGCGCGCTCGCCAAGACGCCACTGCATCTGTTTATTTTTATGTGTTAGCAGCGAGCGTAGCCAGGTGTCGTTAGCTGCTGTCACCGCAGTGAATCGAGCGGAGTTTAGCGCCCCCTGGTGTGCATTTAAGCTCGATTGTTGTCCACGTTCTGTCGTTTACGGGCAAAAAATCCGACAAACGGTTGCAGAACGCTGACCTCTGACCCCTGTTGTTCCTCGTCGTCTAATTCTGGACTCTGAGGTTTTGTGGGCAGACGCCTGCAGATGCTCAGCAGGAAGCAGATCTGGAATAATCTGGAATATTCCCGTGTTTTGCTGCTGCTGCTGTGGCGTTCCTGTGGCGTTCCTGCAGCGTTCCTGCAGCGCTGTCACTGCGGAGCGTTCCAAAGCCAAATAATGTTTTCCAGGAAACGTTGAAAGCTAAAAAAAAAAAATCTGATTCACCAAAAACACGAGGCTCCTGTCGAGCAGCGTTTCAGAGGAAAGTTTTCTAAACTGAAGCTTGTGTTTAAGTTTCTGTAGTTTGACAGTGACAGTATTATCATTATTATTATTATTATTATTATTATTATTATATTTAATAAACTATCAGCACCTTCTCCTTCCTGTCTGGCTGTTATTTAAAATGTGGCTGAAGAATGTGACGACTCAAGCGCTTCTTTTTGTCGTCGTGAAGCACCGTCGACAATCACTGAGGAGCATTTAAAATACCAGAGGCATAAAAATATAAGAAATAAGACGAGTCTGGATTTTGTATAAAAAACTGAAGAAAAGACTTAATAATAATTGTCGAGAATTTGTCCAAAATTGTTGCTTTTTCATAGCAGTTAATATTTCAGCGACTTAACAAAAACACTCGCCTTCAAAATATCAAAGTCTACGACGTCTTAAGAACATTTTAGTTCACGTCTTTATTTCACTGTTAGACAGACTTTGACAACAGGAAACTGAAGTTTGTAAACCACTCACTCTCCCACACCAAAGTCACTCACTCTCCCACACCAAAGTCACTCACTCTCCCACACACCAAAGTCACTCACTCTCTCACACCAAAGTCACTCACTCTCCCACACCAGTCACTCACTCTCCCACACCAAAGTCACTCACTCTCCCACACCAAAGTCACTCACTCTCCCACACCAAAGTCCATAGAGTAAACCAGTGATTTTAACATCACAGCACACAGGAGTTCACAGGAGTTGTTGATCCACTGCTGCCTCCATCACTAACTTACAATGACTGATTTTAGTGAATTCAGCTTTTAAAATTTTTAATTTAGACTTAACTCAGTGACACAAAGTGACCACATGAGGCAGCAGAGGACCAGCAGCTCCTGTGTCCCTGTGAGCTAAAATCACTGGTTTTCTCTATGGGCTTTGGTGTGTGAGAGTGAACCGAACTATCCCTTTAAGAAAAAAAATATGAGTATATGTAAATATATATAAAGAGAATATAGAGTAAGACGCTGTGTGTGGTTGGTAGTACGATTCTCTCCCCGTTGACTCCTCCCTCTCATTTGCTTCCATTCATCTGCAGAAAGTATAAAGTGTTTGACAGCAGACAGAGTGAGTCGCTGATGTTTGCCGACAGCACGGCGGTCGATGGGGCGAGCAGGGGAGTCTCACTTCCTCTGGCTCCGCCCCCTTTCTGACCCACATCTCCACCGGTCAGCGGCTCCATCGCTCACCGCTCGCCGTCCTGATCGATGGGTCATGGATTTTCCTCCTCGTCGTCTCTGAGACGCAGGTATGATGACATCTGATCGCACACACACACACACACACACACACAGAGCAGAGGTGCAGATCAATCAGAGTGTGTGTGTGTGTGTGTGTGTGTGTGTGTGTTGTCTTATCACAGTCGCAGTTCAATAACACTTTGAATGGCGGGTGAATCCACGAGGGAGGAGACACTTCCACTGATGTCAAACACAAAACAGAAGAGATTCACTGTCAGAAAATCACCAAAATAAATCCTGTCAAAGTCTTAAATTCAGGTTTTATTCATTGTTGTGTTAAATATCTGCGATTAGTCAGTTTGCCAGTACCTCATGACTCCAGGTGGTGGCACTCACTCTCGAGCATCAGTACCTCATGATTCCTGATGGTGGCGTTTAATCTCTAGCACCAGTTCCTCATAATTCCAGGTCTCAAGCATCAAGTATCTCATAATTCCATGTCTTTTGCATCAAGTACCTCATGATTCCAGGTCGCTAGTATCAAGTACCTCATGATTCCATGTCGCTAGTATCAAGTACCTCATGATTCCATGCCGCTAGCATCAGTATCTCATGATTCCAGGTCGCTAGCATCAGAACCTCATGATTCCAGGTTTCTAGCATCAAGTATCTCATGATTCCATGTCTTTTGCATCAAGTACCTCATGATTCCAGGTCTCTTGCATCAAGTACCTCATAATTCCATGTCGCTAGCATCAGTACCTCATGATTTCATGTCTTTTGCATCAAGTACCGTATGATTCCAGGTCTCTTGCATCAAGTACCTCATAATTCCATGTCGCTAGCATCAGTACCTCATGATTTCATGTCTTTTGCATCAAGTACCTCATGATTCCAGGTCACTGGCATCAAGTACCTCATGATTCCGGGTTGCTAGCATCAAGTACCTTATGATTCCAGGTCTCTTGCATCAAGTACCTCATAATTCCATGTCGCTAGCATCAGTACCTCATGATTTCATGTCTTTTGCATCAAGTACCTCATGATTCCAGGTCGCTAGCATCAAGTACCTCATGATCCCAGGTCGCTAGCATCAAGAACCTCATGATTCCAGGTCGCTATCATCAAGTAACGCATGATTCCAGGTCTCTTGCATCAAGTACCTCATGATTCCAGGTCTCTTGCATCAAGTACCTCATTATCCCAGGTGGCTAACATCAAGTACCTAGTAATTCCATGTCTTCTGCATCAAGTACCTCATGACTCCATGTCCTTTGTATCAAGTACCTCATGATTACAGGTCTCATGCATCAAGTACCTCATGACTCCATGTCCTTTGTATCAAGTACCTCATGATTCCAGGTGGTGGCGTTTACTCTCTCTCGAGCCATTTTTTCCCCGTCTTACGTAGATTTCCGAGTTCTTCAGGAGTTCCCAGAGTTCCCAGAGTTCGCAGACTCCTCGGAGCAGAAGTTTGATCGTTGCGGTCAAAGTTACGAGGTCTCGTCGTCGTCGTCGTGCGACTCGTGATGAAGCATCTGAGGATGTTTATTAATGACCTTGGCTCGACGAGCGCTGAAGATTTTCTCTGGCAAACGCTGAGCTGTGGCAGAGGACGAGGAGCCTGGTGGACATCCATATTAATGCCAAACCACTCTGTGTTCTGCTGCCATCGACCACAGCTGAAGTCCAGACAGAGCAGCTCCGTCCCTGTGGACACACACACACACACACACACACACACACACACATACACACACACACACCTTTATCTTCATACCAACACACACACACACACACACACACACCGTCACTACAGTGTCCAACACCGTCCTCACTGTCTTCACATCTTCCAAGAAGACGTCTGAGGCAAAGTTTAGGAGAAAAACTTCAGAAGAATAAAGTAAAAGTACTTCGTACACAGACGTCTGTGAGTTTTTAGAATATAGTTCTTATAATTCTTCTAATCTCTTGTGGATTAAACTCATTAAAATGTCACAGTGAATGATTCATAACAGCATTAATAACTCATGTCTTAATGTTATTTATAAAAAATAAAATAAAGTCATACTCACTCAAAGTTTAAATATTTTAGTTATAAACACGACTCTGGACAAGAAGTATATTCAAATTTAAACAACGCAGAATTAAAAACTACGAACTGGAAACTGGAGCGAACTCTGATGATGTAACTGCTTACATTTAAGATTTAAATTCACATGAAGACGATTAAAAATATTCAAGATTCAAGAGCGATAATATTCACGAGTACGGAGGCGGCCATTTTGTGTCTACAGATGAGGCCATCTTGTGTTTACAGCGGCAGCCATCTTATGTTCACGTAAGCGGCCATCTTGTGTTTACAGTAGCGGCCATCTTGTTTTTACTGAGGCAGCCATTTTGCGTGTAGAAAGGTGGCCATCTTGTTTTTACAGAGGCAGCCATCTTGTGTTAACAGAGGCAGCCATCTTGTGGTTACAGTGGCGGCCATCTTTTGTTTACGGAGACGGCCATCTTGTGTTTACATCAGTGGCCATCTTGTGTTTACAGCAGCGGCCATCTTGTGTCTACAGAGGTGGCCATCTTGTGTCTACAGTGGCAGTCGTCTTGTGTTTTCAAAGGTGGCCATCTTGTGTCTACAGAAGCGGCCATCTTGTGTTTACAGAGGTGGCCATCTTGTGTTTACAGAGGTGGCCATCTTGTGTCTACAGTGGTAGTCGTCTTGTGTTTTCAAAGGTGGCCATCTTGTGCTTACAGCGGTGGCAATCTTGTGTCTACAGAAGCGGCCATCTTGTGTTTACAGCAGCGGCCATCTTGTGCTTACAGCGGTGGCAATATTGTGTCTACAGAAGCGGCCATCTTGTGTTTACAGCAGTGGCCATCTTGTGTTTACAGCGGCAGCCATTTTGTGTTTACATATTTCCTGTATTTTCCAGAGAGACAGTGGGTCTTAATCTGTAATGTTAGTATTTTACTTTATTTCCTGTGAGGTCATTTTAAAAAAGACAGATTTCTCCTTTAACTTAAAGCAGCGATGGAATCAGTTCCTGATCCTCGTGTGATTCTCGTGACGCAGCAGCAAAGACAAAAAGGTCAAACAGCTTCAGCTTCATCTTCTCTCTCTAATGACCGACGTGAGTTCAAAGCTCTGTCTAATCCTAATCCTAATCTGCTTCCACAGGTGGATTCTCTTTCATCTTTACGTCATGTTTTTTTTTTCTTTTTCTGACGTAAACTCCACGAAACCAAACGTTCATTCACAGATTTTTCTCTCGCAGAAAAAGAAGAAGTTGAAGAGTTCAGGTTTTTTAGATTCATTCATGAAAAACGTACGTTTAAGACGTCTGTGTCACAGCTGCTAATCCTGTGATTTATCTCACAGATTATTGGCTTCAGTTTAGCTCTTTTCTCGTCTTTTTGCCTCATTTACTACGAACAATACTTACTTTTTCCAATCTCAGTAGTATCTCTGTAGTATTTTCTGATTTCTGTGTAACTCTGAATTATATCAACATATCTGAAACCTGGGGATTATTCACTGAAATGAAGACGTCCTCATTTGCCTTTTTTTTACAAAACATAATTGTTTCTAATGATAAACTGTGTGAAGTTTCCTGATTTAAAAAAAAAACTGTAAATTAACGCAGTTAAAGTGATATTTTGAACTCTGAACGTTCACAAATCCTTTGATTTTTAAAGACTTTTCCACTGACGGCGACTAAATTTGGAAAAATCCTTCACAGGGGTGTGTGTGTGCGTGTGTGTGTGTGTGTGTGTGTGTGTGTGTGTGTGTGTGTGTGTGTGTGTGTGTGTGGGGGGGGGGTTAGCTGAGCGTTGATATCGTGCTAACAGCGGCAGCAGATGGCTGCGCTCTCAACGCCAAGCCCTGCAATTACAGAACAAACCAAACGTGATTCATCCACTTTCTATTTCCAGCGCACACACACACACACACACACACACACACACACACACACACACACACTCACTCGCTCACACACTCGACACCTCCGGCGCTTCCACGTTTTGCCACTTCCTGTTTTGCCACCTCCGAAGCTACGCCGCTAACGCCACATACGACGGTAAAAAATAAAAAAACGCGATTCGATGACAAACGAGAGCAAGAACCGAGCGCCGCGACCTCGGGGCCCTTCTGTGTAACAACCGGCGCCGTTAGCTCGTCATAACGGATGCTTCGCGGCCGACGAGCCATGCTAATGGCTAATGGAGGGGGGTTGTGGGTAATCGTAGTCGCCCGGTCGCGGCGGTGAGGAATGTACGCGCGAGAGACGACGGGGGGAGAAAAAAAAGGACTTTATTGTGAAATTAGCGGCAGACGCTCCTGTCCTATTATGTGCTAATTAGCAGCCGCTTGGGACGTTTTCAGCTAACGAGCCCGGGATAATTTTAACCCCGCGTACAGTGAGGACGCCAGCATATGGCCGGGATTACATGAAACAGATGCACACACACACACACACACACACACACACACACACACACACACACACACACACACACTGTCTCTGTCACACACACACACACACACACACTCAAACATGCTCTAGCTTAGCCACCGCTGTGCTAATTGCCTTGATGTGCTCCTGAAAATAGTCTAATCTACAAAATGGTGCTCCTTTATGGTCCCGGCAGGACGTCAACGGGAATAAAAAGAAGAAGCTTTTAAAGGTGTATTTCGCTTTATTACACACACACACACACACACACACTTTAATGAGTTTCTGACAGGATTAGATTTTCTCTGGTTTTAATATCAAAAACACTTCAGAGACGAGACAACGGAGACTTTATCGTAACCAGCGCCGTCGTAATTATCACGTCGTGTTATTAAAAAACAGAAAGAGAGAGAGTTTTTACAGCTTTAAAGAGCTCACGCGACTCCTGTTTGTTTACGGCCGCCATGTTGGCAGGAAAAACTGAGAGTTTACTGATCTTTACGCTGCCCCCTGGTGGTTTTGGAGAGTGAGTTAACACCCGGGGGAGGACATTATTCCCAATTTTTCTGGTTTATTTTCCCTTATCTTACTCCAACATCGCAATAAAAGCATTACTTGTGTTTTTTTACGCCGCCATGTTGGCAGGAAAACCGATCCTTGCGCTGCCCCCTGGTGTTTTCCGTGAGTATGGAAACAGCCAGAGCGGACATTATTCCCGTTTTTCTGTTGGAAAAGTCCGTCTAACTGTTGAGATATGATGACAAAACATATATTTTTTAATACATTTAAGAACAAATATACAAGTTCGTAGACCGTAAACGTCTCCCACGCCAAAGTCACTCATTCTCCCACACCAAAGTCCATAGAGTAAACCAGTGATTTTAACATCACAGCACACAGGAGTTCACAGGAGTTGTTGATCCACTTCTGCCTCCATCACTAACTTACAATGTCTTATTTTGTCAATTCGGCTTTTAAAAATCTTAATTTAAACTGACCTCAGTGACACAAAGTGACCACACGAGGCAGCAGAGGACCAGCAGCTCCTGTGTCCCTGTGAGCTAAAATCACTGGTTTTCTCTATGAGGTTTAGTGTGACAGAGTTCCTTCAGTCTTTAAAAGCCTTTGTTGAAATTTCACTTAGAAACTAAAACATATTTCTGATCCAAATCTGCGGCACAAAATTAAACTTTACATATTCATGAGCTGTTTTTTAATTGACGGGCAAGGAAGAGAAAGACGACGAAATGAACTCACTCTTGACTTTGTTCTTCTCATGTCGGAGAAGATTATTTGTCATTAAATTAGAAACTAGAGAGTGTAACTGGGTCTCACTCACACATCGAGGGGGAAATTACAGTAATCCGTCAATGGTCATTCCAGCAATTTGGTGTAAATTTAATGGATCATTTAACATTAATCACCCGCTAATAATCCTGTGAGCCGCGCACCTTTAATTATAACGTTCCTCTGTGAAAAATCTAAAATAAAGCAATTATATGAAACGTGGTTGAGTTTGTCAGAAATGTAAAACGTAAAATATTTACAATTTACAACATTTCCTGTGACAAACAACAACCTGTTAGCCAATTAGCAAAAGCCTCAACAAGGCTACGACAGGAAACTGAAGTTTGTAAACCACTCACTCTCCCACACCAAAGCCCATAGAGAAAACCAGTGGTTTTAACATCACAGGGACACAGGAGCTGCTGCTCCTCTGCTGCCTCGTGTGGTCACTTTGTGAGACCGCGAGTGAGATTAGGTGTCTCAGGCTTCAAAGTAAGTGTCTTATATGCTAAAATGCTAATATGGCATTTTAAAAAAAAGTAATAATAATGCTGAATGATAGTATAAGTTATTGGGAATGGATGCTAACATTAGCAGCTAGCAGCAGACGCGACAGAGCAGCTCCTGTGTCAATGTGAGTTAAAATCACTGGTTTTCTCTATGGACTTTGGTGTGGGAGAGTGAGTGGTTTTTACAAACATCAGTTTCCTGTTGTTAAAGTCTGTCTAACAGTGAAATAAAGACGTGAACATGTTCTTAAGATATCATAGACGTAGATTTTATGGCTAAAGAGTAGCTAAAATTAGCATTTTCCTGTATTTATGATGTCATTTCAGGCCGATACTGAAAATACTCGCCAATTTAAAAACAACCAAGGGAACCATGTTTCTGTGAAGGATTGTGGGTACTTCATACACCTATTTTTTGAAATTAAATCTTCTTCATCTTTTTTATTTTATTTTTTTAATTTAGTACCAGTAATCTCAGTGAGATTCAGGGTCTCTTTCACAACAAAAGACACTTCACACTTTAGCCTTCACACTTCAGACTGGTGTCCAAAGAGTTCCTTTTAACGCTCTTCAAATCACCGTGAAAATCACCTTGTGTGACAAAGACGGACACTTTTAGATCGCGATGTCGCGTATTTTCAGCAGAATGTGACACTGACTGTTCCACACTGAGACTAATGAAGCTGTAATCGCTGTAAATAATGTCATCAGGACGATGGTCAGAAGGTGACGCTTCCTGGACCTGGAGAGGAAAAAAAACTCTCTGGTTCTTTGAAAACACGATCAACGAGGGGATTTAAAGTGAAATATTTCATAGATTAATTAGCCTTTATACAATATTTCTGAGAAAACGCTGATTTGCTGCATGTAAACGATTAGAAACAGACGTTTGAAAACATCACATCGGTCCTAAAGCGGAGCCTTGTGGAACGCCACGTTTGTACGTTTTAGCCGTTCGTCCCTGACACGTCATTCTTACACAGATTACTGTCGTGTTTTTAATTCAGAAACAAATAATCCGTCAATGAAGGAAAGCAAATGTGTCTCAGAACATTTACAACTTGTCGTTTTCAGGCTGGAATTTGCCTTAAAACGAGGAAAAACTGGTCCAAAAATGGACGAAAGTGACGGAAATTGTTCTTATTACAAGCAAAGAAAGCGCGTAATGTAAGGAAATGTTGACTTAAATGAGTCTTTGGTCTGGATTAAGCTGAATTTAAGAATAAATAGTTTAGATCAGTGGCTCTAAAACCTGAGTTTTTAAAACATTTGCTTTCTTTTATTTAAAAAAACAACGTTGTCATGATGAATTCAGTGCCTTTTATTCTCAAATAAAACATTTAAATGAGTCAAAGAGACAAATTTAAGTTACCTTTAAAGCAACAAATCTCTTAAATTTACCATTTTTCTGCCAGATTGAATATTTTAATTCAGATTAAAGTAAATTAAATGGAAGATATGATGTCCTGACTTTATTATATTTACACACAAACCAAAATTTCATTAAAAAGACCGTTTCAGTTTGAAAGTGTCCGTGTTTGTGTGTGTTTGTCTGAGCCCCTGCAGAATGGCCAGAGAAACCCCTTTAGCTGTTTTCCCTCCAGTTTCTCTGATTGTTTCGCTATATTTGAATATTGAATATTTTAATTAAGATTAAATTACATTAAATTAAATTTTCCTTCTCCACTGAACACATATTTAAACACACAAAGGAGAAAGAAGAGAAAACACTGTGTTTTTCTGTGTTTTTCTCTGTTTTTGTCTCGACAACCTTTTGCTCGTCCGAGGACAAATCCCATTATCGTCTGTACAGACATGAGTAATGGTGAGTGTGTGTGTGTGTGTGAGTGTGTGTGTTCTTGTACTTGCGCCATACTGAGGACCAGTGAGGGTTTTTAACCAACAAAGTGAGGACATTTTTACGGATTGAGGACATTTTGGTCGGTCCTCACTTTGTTTTCATTGAAATCACTTCCTTAGGTTGCTATAACATGCTATACCCTGTTTGTCAAAAAAAAAAATCAAATTTTGGACGACATAGTATATAGTATGACTTTTTTTGTCAAATTTTGGACCAAACATTTTGCGTCAAATTTTTTTTCAAATTTTGGACCAAACATTTTGGGTCAAATTTTTTTTCAAATATTTGACCAAACATTTTGGGTCAAATTTTTTTTCAAATTTTGGACCAAACATTTTGCGTCAAATTTTTTTCAAATTTTGCACCAAACATTTTGGGTCAATTTTTTTTTTCAAATTTTGGACCAAAAATTGTGAGTCAAATTTTTTTTCAAATATTTGACCAAACATTTTGGGTCAATTTTTTTTTTCAAATTTTGGACCAAAACGTTTGCATCAAATTTTTGTCAAATTTTTTTTCAAATTTTGGACCAAACATTTTGGGTCCAAAGTTTTTTTTTCAAATTTTGGACCAAACATTTTGCATAATTTTTTTTTCAAATCTTGGATGACAGTATAGTATGACGTTTTTGTCAAATTTTGGGTCAATTTTTTTTTTAAATTTTGGACCAAACATTTTGGGTCAAATTTTTGTAGATGTCATTCATGAAGTAGATATTTGTAATTGTGTTGATTTATAAAGTGGAAATGCTGGTCCTCACTTTGTCAGCTCTTTTACCCGGTCCTCAGTATGCAGCAAGTACAAGAATGTGTGTGTGTGTGTGTGTGTGGTTTGATTCCTCTGAAACAATTTGATGAAAGTGTCTGTTTGACTCGATTCAGAGACGAAAAAGCTCGGCTACATTTGCTTATCATTCCCTTTGAAGTCCACAAACGCGGCGACGACAACGATGCTGCTTCCTGGAGTCACGTCGTGTTTTCATCATCGTCATCTATACGTTATTTGAAATGAGCGAGAGGAGGATGAGGAGGAGGAGGAGGAAGAAAAAAGAACGATCCAGGATCTCATTACGCTCACAATTATTTTAGTGGCTGTCAGAAAATACGAGCTAATCACAATCAAAAAAAAAAAAAGAGAGGGAAAATGTTGTTCTTTGATTGGATTTTGATCTGCAGCATCTTCATCATCGTCTTCTTCTTCTTCAAAACGAGCCTTTCATCTGCAGGGTGCCCCCGCCCCCCCCCCCCCCCCCCCCCCCCTGCCTGACTTGGTTTGTTCAGAGAAATGTCAGTGAAGGTAAAACACGAAAGTCGACATTTACTGCCAGAAGTATCCGTCGTTTAATCCTGCACCGACTCATGAAAAGACTCCTTTATCCTGAGAAAACAAGTGAAAAACAGACGCCGCCGCCGCTGGGACGCTAACGGCTTCAAACGCTCGTTAATTAACGAGAATCAAGGATTTCATTTGACTGAGCGGATTCTGAATCTGAGACGGAAAAGAGGCTGAAAAAGTGACACAAACACAAAGAACAATGTGATATTTTTAATTAAAACCGTGTCTTTCTTTGTGTTGTTTTTTTTCTCATTTCCTTTTGTTTTGATGCTCGTCAGCGGTAAACGTAGATCGCAATCGTTGCTGCTAATGTTGTTAGCTCTGTCTGAACTATTCATCATTTTTGAATTAAATCACAATCAGCAGTTTCACCACACTGCCAGTAGGTGGCAGTGCACCCTTGACTCATTTTTAAGTGGCAGAGTCTCAGTGACACGCCACTTCCTGTTTCATGGTGAAGGATGCAATGGTTCACCACCAAAATGGTGGCTAATTTCAAAATGGCCGCCCTCATGTCAAGGCAACATTCGTTGATGTGTTCAGGGTAGAACACTTAACTCACGTGTGAAGTTTCACTGAGATCGGTCAGTGTACGTCCGATCAGTCAGTGTACGTCCGAAGGCACTTCCTGTTTCGCGGCGCCAAAATGGCGGCTAAATTCAAAATGGCCGACTTCCTGTTGTGACATCATGGCTTGTAGATGTGTTCAAGGCAGGTCTCTTATCTCACGTAGGAATATTCGAGCAGATCAGTTGATGTACGGTGAAGTTCCTCAGCACTTCCTGTTTCATGATGCGGGACGCAAAAGTTTGGCCACCAAGATGGCGGCTAGTTTAAAAATGGCCACCTCCCTGTCAAGGCCACATTCGTAGACGTGTTCAGGGGCGGGTCTCTTGTCTTGCGTATCAAGTTTTGAGAGGATCGGTTGATTTGAGTTTGTCCGAGTTACAAGGCACTTCCTGTTTCGTGGCACCAAAATGGCGGCTAAATTCAAAATGGCCGACTTCCTGTTGAGTTGCGAACATGGTCCCCGGTGACTTTTTTGTCTGTCTTGGGCTGTTACACGTTTCCACCGAGTTCCATGAATTTTGGTGTAACGCAGTTTTGGCTTCGTTTTACCGCGTTTCAGGTTAGGGGGCGCCACTGAGCCATGCGTGCTATACTTCCTTTATTTTATATTAAAAAATATATTAAGTTTCGCGTGGCAATGTACATGTACCTTCACCTGTCAATCATACTTTAATAAACATGTAATTTTTTTGATTCTTTACTAAAATAATATGTGTAATAAACATGTAATAAACGTGTAATAAACATGTAATTAACATAATGTGCAGATTGTCGTTAGCTTGTCACGTACAGCTCACGTTACAGCAGGCTGAGGATGGAGGTGAATATAATTAACATACAGAACGCGTGTATTATTCATGTGTTGTGTGTTTAAAGGCAGAAGAAGAAGAAGAATGTTGTGGAACGTTGTGCCGCAGTGAAATGAATCCCCTGAAGAACGAGTGCCGGTGAACTCTGGAGGTTCCCTGGCCTCGTCACCTCGTTACAGATCAGCGCAAAGTGCTGCTTAATTATTCCTCGCCACAGGGCCAAATGTTCATTATGCCACAGCTAATTACTGCAACTCTGCTGCTAATCCTTTACAGCCAAACGGACACAGCAGTGTGTGTGTGTGTGTGTGTGTGTGTGTGTGTGTGTACAAGGCTGTGATGACGACGTCTGATTCAAACCTGACTTTGTACTACACTTTCTTTTTGTATTGTTGCTAAGCTAGGCTAAATATATAGGCCCAACGGACATTTGTATCATCTTTATGCTAAGCTAGGCTAAATATGTCACGCCTACTGGACATTTGTATACTCGTTATGCTAAGCTAGGCTCAATATGTCATGCCTACTGGACATTTGTATAATCCTTATGCTAAGCTAGTTTCAGTATATAGGCCCCATGGACATTTGTTATAATATTTATGCTAAGCTAGGCTAAATATGTAATGCCTACTGGACATGTATATACTCTTTCTGCTATTCTAGTTTAAATGTATAGGCCCAATGGACATTTGTATAATCTTTATGCTAAGCTAGGTAAATACGTCAGGTCTACTGGACATTTGTATACTCTTTATGCTAAGCTAGGCTAAATATGTTGGACCTACTGGACATTTGTATACTCTTTGTGCTAAGCTAGGCGAAATATATAGGCCCAGTGGACATTTGTATAATCCTTATGCTAAGCTAGGCTAACTATGTCATGCCTACTGGACATTTTTATACGTTTTATGCTACGCTAGGCTAAATATATATGTATAGTAAGCTATTGTAAACATGGGCTGCTGAATATTCTCCTGTCCTGATGCTAAGCTAGGCTAAGCAGAATGTTTTTCACAATCTTCAGCTCGTTTATTTTGCTGCCTCTGCTGAGTCATAATTCCATTATTCTTATTCTTATTATTATGGTCTGTTCCTGAGGAGCGCGGGGTGAAGGTGTAGTGAGGCGTCTGTCTTTTGTGTGTGAGTGGCTCAGCTTTTCTCATTACTGCAGGATTTGTGTGCAGCTAATGGACAGTTGTGTTGTGTGTAACAGTTGTGTTGTGTTGTGTTGTCGCTTCACTCCTTCAGGTTATTACACATTCTTCAAATCCTCGTTTCTGAGCACAGAAACGAGAGCGCGGCGAGCTAATAACCGCTGCCGTCGCTACACTGTGAGGAAACAACGTAAATATAGCTGTTATTTAAAGATGAACATGAACTTCAATGTTCTGAGATATTATTATGTTTTATTGTGTTGTTGTTTTTTAAAAGTAAAGCTGATCAAATGTTCACAGATAGACAGACAGGTAGGATTTTATCAAAATATTTATTTATATCTGGGAAATTGTTCTTACACAAAAAATTATCTTAATTTCTCAAAAAATGTAACTCTCTAAACTCTCGATCGTCACTTTATTACACTGTAAAAATGTGACTTTTCAAAACGGTAACATTTGCTTTTCTAATATGTGTTTTTTGACCAATAAAGAAGAAAAATAATCTTGTTTTTTTTAGTTTTACACCAGAGTATTTCTTTTAATTTAAAGAAAAATGTTGTATTAATAAGACGTTTTCAGATTAATTTAAGCTTCTGACGCACTTTGACAGTGAGGTGGCTTAATTCATAAAAACAAAAAGTATCTCGGAATGACTTGAAATTCACCATCATAATAGTCGGCATCTCCCTGAACAAGGATCCGTTGAAAATATTTGCAAACCTCTTAAGGAATATTTTTTATGAATTTTTGAAATTGAGGAAATGATCCATTTGCCCTGATGCACTTTGACAGAGAGCTGATTCTCTTGATTGTCACTTTATTACACTGCAAAAATGTGACTTTTCAAGAAAGTAAAATTTGCTTTTCTTAAATTGTGTTTTTTGCCAATAAAGACGAAAAATAATCTTGTTCATAAAATTTCAATTAATTTAAAGAAAAAATGTTGCATTAATAAGATGTTTTCAGATGAATTTAAGCTTTACTGATAAATTTTACTTCTGTATTAAACGTAAAAGTCACAACCACAGATTGAATTCTTTAATTCAGCTTAATGAAGTCAACGAAAAGTCATTTTAAGTCAACATTTATTAGTTTTTTTGATTTTTGGCGAATTGAGTAAAGAAACAGTTGAAGATTTTTCAAGTGGTCAAATTTTTTACATTAAATTCTTAAATTCAGCTTAATAAAGTAAAGAAATACTCATTTATTACAGGATGGAATTCCTTTCAACTTTCTCCAATTTTTGTCCAGTTTTTAAATTTAAATCCATTTCTTTTAACAATATTTGACCCTTTTTTTTTTTACAGTGCATTGAGAACATTGAGCTTTATTTTCTAACTTTTTCTCACAGAATCAGAATATCTGAATATATTTGTACGTACAGATGAACTCACAACACAAAACACCAGAAAAACACATCAAACGAGTCTGTGAACGTGTGAAAAACAACTAATTATCGTTATATTTCTGATTTATATTATATTTATGGTTCTTAATCGTATGTATTTATATATATATATATATATATGTGTGTGAGTGTGTGAACATATGGTCAAACAGCAGGTTCATCTCTGGTTTTAGACGCGTGTGTAAATCAACAATATTCCTGCATATAAACTACATTTAATTGTGATGATGTCTTGAGTGAACCTGTTCACCTGCAGTGAGAGGACGACATGTTTGCTTTCTGTGAAACATGAGGATTATTAGTGTTATCACTGTGGAGAACGTATGCGCCGTGATATTGTTGAAGGGAAACGAAAAACGCTTCGTTTCAAGTTGCAGCAGAAATAAAAGCTGAGAGGAACTCAAGGTCAGAGCGGGCGAGCGAGAGAAAAATATATCTTCAGCAGAGAAAAGAAAATAAAGTGACATAAGAATAATAAATACTTAAGAATAAGCAGAACTCTTCAAGCTGCTGCTGTGATGACGACGTGAGAAAGTTTACTCTGAGGAAACTTTTATATTCAAACGTTTGAGCTGAAAAAACAGGAAGGAACAGGATCGACAGGAACATTCGCCCTGATGCACTTTGACAGCGAAGTGAGTTTAGTCTCAAAATCAAAAAGTATCTCGGAATGACTTGAAATTTAACGTCATAATAGTCTGTGTCGCCCTAAACAAGGATCTGTCGGAAATATTTGCAAAACTCTTAAGGATTTTTTTAATGAATTTTTGAAATTGAGGAAATGATCCATTTGTCCTGATGCACTTTGACATAGAGCTGACTTTCTTAAAAAAAAAAAAAAAGTATCTCGGAATGACTTGAAATTCACCATCATAATAGTCGGCATCGCCCTGAACAAGGATCAGTTGAAATTTTTTGTAAACCTCTTTCGGAATAATTTTCAGGAATTTTTGAAAATCAAGAAATGATCCATTTGCCCTGATGCACTTTGACAGTGAGCTGACTTTCTTCTCAAAAAAAAAAGTATCTTGGAATGACTTGAAATTTACTATCATAATAGTCAGCATCACCCTGAACAAGGATCTGTTGAAAATATTTGCAAATCTCTTAAGGAATATTTTTTATGAATTTTTGAAATTGAGGAAATTATCCATTTGCCCTGATGCACTTTGACAGTGAAGTGAGTTTAGTCTCAAAATCAAAAAGTATCTCGGAATGACTTGAAATTTAACGTCATAATAGTCGGCATCGCCCTGAACAAGGATCTGTCGGAAATATTTGCAAAACTCTTAAGGAATTTTTTTTATGAATTTTTGAAATTGAGGAAATGATCCATTTGCTCTGATGCACTTTGACTTAGCTGAGTTTCTTCAAAAAAATAAAAAGTATCTCTGAATGACTTGAAATTCACCATCATAATAGTCAGCATTGCCCTGAACAAGGATCAGTTGAAAATATTTGCAAAACTCTTAAGGAATATTTTTTATGAATTTTTGAAACCCAGATTTTTGGCTCTAGGACGAAAAAGTTCCAGATAAAGTTCTGAAGCTCACATTTACATCTTCACGTCGTCTCAGTCCCTGAGGACACGTCCAGTCCACCTCTGAAGACACATACGTCCACTTTAAAACGTCCGATGGAAGCAGATTATCGATGAATCTGTGAAAGTTTCATGAAGAACCGTTTGTTTTCTTTGCTTCAGAAATGATTTTCTCATCAACTCAAATAAAGAGAAACCACCTGAACCTTGAGAGAGGAGGTAGAGCGAGCACTGGCTCACATAGCCTCGGGGCGTCCTCGTCTTGTGGGGGGTGGGGGGGGGGGGCTCGGTGCAGCCTCGCCTCCTCCCCCTCCGGCTGGTTTGCGAGTGCCGCTTTGTTGCGGTCAGCCGGGAGCCTCCGGGATTTTACCCACAAACCCCGGCGGCCCGTTGGTATCTGTGCAGTCCGGGGCGCGCGAGGTCAGGCGCCCGCCGGCCATGACCACCCCCCCGAAGACGTTAACCCAAACATGTCCGCGCTGCTCTCGCTGGAGAATGTGGTGGAAAATAAAAGTCAATGTGAAAGTTTGATTTCCTTCAACAACAACAACGACGAGTAAAACCTGCCGTCGCTCAAATCTGCCGCAGATTTACCGTTAGCTGTAAAGTTCTGTGTTTGTTATCTCGTCTATAATGTTTACGTCTTTATTTCACTGTTAGACAGACTTTAACGACAGGAGAATTGAGTTTGTAAACCGTAAACTCTCTCACATCAAACCTCATAGAGAAAATCAGCAATTTTAGCTCACAGGGACACAGGAGCTGCTGGTCTACTGCTGCCTCGTGTGGTCACTTTGTGTCACTGAGGAATGTCGAAATTAAATATTTTAAAAGCCGAATTGACAAAATCAGTCATTGTAAGTTAGTGATGGAGGCAGCAGTGGATCAACAACTCCTGTGAACTCCTGTGTGCTGTGATGTTAAAATCACTGGTTTACTCTATGGACTCTGGTGTGGGAGAGTGAGTGACTTTGGTGTGGGAGAGTGAGGTACTTTGGTGTGTGGGAGAGTGAGTGACTTTGGTGCGGGAGAGTGAGTGACTTTGGTGTGGGAGAGTGAGTGACTTTGGTGTGGGAGAGTGAGTGACTTTGGTGTGGGAGAGTGAGTGACTTTGGTGTGAGAGAGTGAGTGACTTTGGTGTGGGAGAGTGAGTGACTTTGGTGTGTGGGAGAGTGAGTGACTTTGGTGCGGGAGAGTGAGTGACTTTGGTGTGGGAGAGTGAGTGACTTTGGTGTGGGAGAGTGAGTGACTTTGGTGTGGGAGAGTGAGTGACTTTGGTGTGGGAGAGTGAGTGACTTTGGTGTGAGAGAGAGAGTGAGTGACTTTGGTGTGGGAGAGTGAGTGACTTTGGTGTGGGAGAGTGAGGTACTTTGGTGTGTGGGAGAGTGAGTGACTTTGGTGCGGGAGAGTGAGTGACTTTGGTGTGGGAGAGTGAGTGACTTTGGTGTGGGAGAGTGAGTGACTTTGGTGTGAGAGAGTGAGTGACTTTGGTGTGGGAGAGTGAGGTACTTTGGTGTGTGGGAGAGTGAGTGACTTTGGTGCGGGAGAGTGAGTGACTTTGGTGTGGGAGAGTGAGTGACTTTGGTGTGGGAGAGTGAGTGACTTTGGTGTGGGAGAGTGAGTGACTTTGGTGTGTGGGAGAGTGAGTGACTTTGGTGCGGGAGAGTGAGTGACTTTGGTGCGGGAGAGTGAGTGACTTTGGTGTGGGAGAGTGAGTGACTTTGGTGTGGGAGAGTGAGTGACTTTGGTGTGTGAGAGTGAGTGACTTTGGTGTGAGAGAGTGAGTGACTTTGGTGTGGGAGAGTGAGTGACTTTGGTGTGAGAGAGTGAGTGACTTTGGTGTGTGAGAGTGAGTGACTTTGGTGTGGGAGAGTGAGTGACTTTGGTGTGTGAGAGTGAGTGACTTTGGTGTGAGAGAGTGAGTGACTTTGGTGTGGGAGAGTGAGTGACTTTGGTGCAGCGTGTTGAAAAACACATTTTTTCCCACTTTTAGCCAATAAAATCTACATCAGTTCAAGTTTCACGATGTCTCACGAACACATTTAAAGTCAGAGTTTGAGTTTCTGTCGCTCAGTGAAGACACAAACACGTCTTTAAACGTCATGTCTTCACTCTCTTTTCACCCTAGTGTTCATGGATGGACGATGACGACGAGCACCTGAGTCTGCTGCTGTCACACCTGTGTGTTAATGAGCTCGTCGTCAATCAACAGCAACGCAGCTCATTAAACACCGGAGAGACAACGACGATGAGGAAGAGGAGGAAGAGGCAGGATTTAAACGCAGAGATGACATTGAAGCCGAGAAGGTGAGAAAACAACGACAAACTTTCAAGACGGAAACTTTCAGGTTAATATCACTGTTTGTCCAAGTGTTGTTTCCCTGAGCTGCAACTGGGAGTAATGATGTTTCTGCTGGCAGCCATTTTGTTTTCACTGAGAGTGAGTTAAAGTGTGTCAGGCTGCAACGTAAGTTGTTGATTTATACGCTAATGTGCTAATATGGCATTAAAAACAATAACGCCGAATGATAGTTTAAGTTGTTGGGCATGGATGCTAATGTTAGCAGCTAGCACCAGAGGTGACACAGCAGCTCCTGTGTCCACGTGAAGCTAAAATCACTGGTTTTCTCTATGGGGTTTGGTGTGGGAGAGTGAGTGAACTGTCTAACAGTGAAATAAAGACGTGAACATGTTCTTAAAAACGTTGTAGACTTAAACTGACGTAGATGATGTTAAGTAGCTAAAATTCCGTTTCTGCTGGCAGCCATTTTGTTTTCACCGAGAGTGCGTTTTAAGAGCGTCAGGCTGCAAAGTAGGTGAGTTATACGCTAACATGCTAATACGGCATAAAAAATAATAATGCCGAATAAATGTGTAAGTTGTTGAGCATGGATGCTAACATTAGCAGCTAGCACCAGAGGTGACACAGCAAGTGCGTAGATTTTATTCCTCATGAGCTAGCTTTTGTTCGTCTTCCTGGATATTTGTCATTTTAAAGCCACGCGTTTATTTAAAAACACGCTTGAGTGGCCTTTCTGCATTCAATATACTCAATATATATTATATATATTTCTATATTATATACTATACTATATATTCTATATACATTTTTTGCAGATTAGCATCAAGTATATTCAGATCATATGTGATTAAACGGCATTTTCCAGGCATTTTTCACATATTTCAAAGTGGCTGTCGCGTTAGGGAGGTTTTTGACCTCTGACCCTAAACCGTCAGGACACTGAGAGGAAAAACCTGAGGGTCAGATTGACGAGGATTAGCCGCTGCCTCTGTAATTTGCTGCAGCTTATTTTCATTTCAGTTTGACTGACGGCTAAAATGTTAGCACAGGATTATCTTTGATAATCTCTGTGTTTCCTGACGCCGTGGAGTGATCTCACAAACACTGGGTCAGGGAGTGGATTATTCAGGTCCTCTAATGTAAGACGTAAAACAAACGTAGGCATTTGCGTGAATTAGCATCGAGTCTGTGACGAGGCTAAAGTTAGCGGTTCGCGTTTAAGGGGAAACTTAAATTATTCTTTGTCAGACAGAATAAATGTTATAGTTTATCATCTTAAAATACTCAATTACGCAATTTCCTTGTAAGTCACGTTGCTTTTCCCTTAGTGCACTCGCACATCGCAATAAAAACACGTAAAATGAACATAGACATTTCCGTTAATTAGCATTTAGTCTGTGACGAGGCTAAAGTTAGCTCCTTAACTTTGTCAGATAACAGTTTGTCATTTTTAAATACTCTTTACGTTTTATTCCAACGCAATTTCTACGTAAGTCACGTTACTTTCCCCTTAAGTTTCCCCTTAACTGCCATGTTTTTGGCTACGAATGAACGTCGGTGAATTTAACGTGATCGCACTCGCACATCGTGATAAAAACACGGAAAATAAACATAGACTTTTACGTGAATTAGCATTGAGTCTGTGACGGGGCTAAAGTTAGCGGTTGGCAGTTAAGGGGAAACATAAGGGAAACTTAAATGAACTTTGTCATTGTTTATCTCAAAATAGACAATTTTATTCCAACACACTTCCACAACAATAACACACAATTTCCTTGTAAGTTACGCTACTTTTTCCCTTAAGTTTCCCCTTAACTGCTGGTGTTTTTGGCGACGAGAGCACGTCGGTGAATTTAACGTGATTTGAAACCTACTTTTTTTTAACACTTTACAACCTTTTTTTAATAATTCAAACATGGAAAAAATTAAGATTCTTACATATACAAACTTTAACATCAGTAAAAATTGTCATATTTATATTAGAAAATTTATTTTCCTGCCAAAACGGAGTTGTTTTGTCACTGAGACGTCGTCGACTGAGCTCTACACTCTCATTATTGGTCATTTTTAAAGCCAGGGTCATGAAACCTGACATTTAAAATGTTAAAATCTCAAAAATGAATTAGTATTTGACATGTTTAATTTGATCAGATGTAAGTTAAAGAGAATTAGATCAATGAAAGTATAATATAATCATGTATAATACTTGCTATAGCTTGTTTTTTAAAATGGACATTTTTGTCCTGAAGGCAAAGAGTGTGAGTAATATTTATTTTTAGGTTTTTTTTGTTGGTGTTTTTGTTCTTGTTTGTCTTTGTTTCTTGTACAGAGACTTTGGGTTTAGTGAAAGACTCTTTAGAAATAAAAGTTATTATTATTATCATTATGAGCCACTAAAATCCCACTGTGTTCATGAGTATATGGCGTTCATGTGTATCGTGTATAAACATGGGTTTTATTCCATTTTTGAACACGTGATAAATCTAAAAAATGTTGTTAAATATAAAATTAAATCATGAAAAGACATAAATAATAATAACGTATATGTTGTTTTGTTTATAAATTGTGTAAGTGAGAGATAAAGTTTAAAATAACACTAATTTAAAGCAACACAATGAACTGTTTTCACACTGTTTTTACTGAGCTGTCAGAATATTCCCGTACAGTTTTATATATAAATATATATCATTATATACAGTATATATACATACATATATTTGTGCCAAGGTGAAGAAGGAGACATTATTTAATCCATTATTTAAATGTTAAGTAGAAGTTTCTGGACGTGTTTAAGAAGAAGAACAAAGAACAAAGAAAACCCAGTGTTGTGCACGGGAGCGACGTCAGGGCCGTAAATGAGGGATTAGCGTTTATCAGGGATTACGCTGACATGACGGCTGTTATCTGTCCACACACTAATATTGACAGACGCCGCCGCCGCCGCCGCCGCTGTGCTTTTAATTGTGCGGCTCGTATTGTTGCGGCGTCGTCACCTCTCGCCGCGGCGTCACCTTATTAAATCTGAATGTCTGTTTTTCTGCCGCCGGCCAAAAGGTCTTTAAACGCTTGTTGTTTAGCGCTGACAGCGAGAAGTAGATTAACGCTCGCACTTAATCCCGCCACGACGACGAGGGCGGCGGCGGCTATTACAGCCACGTGAAGAGAAAAAAAAAGTGCGGTGGAATCAAATGTGCTGGATTAAAGCGGGATTAACGCCTCATCTGCACACCGCCACCGCAGGGATGATTAATCCAGCTGCTCGTTTAGCCGGAGGTCAGAGGTCGGTGGACGGGCGGGGGCAGGGGGCAGGGGGCGGGGCCTCGGGGGGTAAAGGGGATGACTGACAGGTCAGGAAAATATTAGATAAGAATGAGAGCGTCCTCACTGTCCTAACTTTCTAAAATTGTCCTCACTTCCTGAAGATATCCTCACTTTCTGAAGATATCCTCACTTTCTGAAGATGTCCTCACTTCCTGTAAATGTCCTCACTTTGTAAAGATGTCCTCACTTCCTGAAGATATCCTCATTTCCTGTAAATGTCCTCACTTCATGAAGATGTCCTCATTTTGTGGAGATGTCTTCACTTCCTTTAAATGTCCTCACTTTCTGAAGATGTCCTCACTTCCTGAAGATATCCTCACTTCCTGAAGATATCCTCACTTCCTGAAGATATCCTCACTTTCTGAAGATGTCCTCACTTTCTGAAGATGTCCTCACTTCCTGAAGATATCCTCACTTCCTGAAGATGTCCTCACTTCCTGAAGATATCCTCACTTCCTGAAGATATCCTCACTTTCTGAAGATGTCCTCACTTTCTGAAGATGTCCTCACTTTCTGGAAATGTCCTCACTTCCTGAAGATGTCTTCACTTTCTGAAGATGTCCTCACTTCCTAAAAAATGTCCTCACTTCCTGAAGATATCCTCACTTCCTGAAGATATCCTCACTTCCTGAAGATATCCTCACTTTCTGAAGATGTCCTCACTTTCTGAAGATGTCCTCACTTCCTGAAGATATCCTCACTTCCTGAAGATGTCCTCACTTCCTGAAGATATCCTCACTTCCTGAAGATATCCTCACTTTCTGAAGATGTCCTCACTTTCTGAAGATGTCCTCACTTTCTGGAAATGTCCTCACTTCCTGAAGATGTCTTCACTTTCTGAAGATGTCCTCACTTCCTAAAAAATGTCCTCACTTCCTGAAGATGTCCTCATTTTCTGTGAATGTCCTCACTTCCTGAAGATGTCCTCACTTTCTGTAAATGTCCTCACTTCCTGTAAATGTCCTCACTTCCTGAAGATGTCCTCACTTTCTGTAAATGTCCTCACTTCCTGAAGATGTCCTCACTTTCTGGAGATGTCCTCACTTTCATGGACATGTCCTCACCTTCAAAAAATGTCCTCACTTCCTTAAAATGTCCTCACTTACTAGAAATGTCCTCACTTCCTGAAGATGTCCTCACTTTGTGAAGATGTTTGTCCAAACCCAACATTTCTGTTGTTTTTTGTTTAAAAGTGTAAATAAATGTTAGTTTAATTCAGAAACACACACACGCACGCACGCACGCACGCACACACACACACACACACACACACACACACACACACACAGAATGTCCTCCTCGTCCTCATCCATGTTTACCTGAAGTCTCTCGTGTTGTTTTTACAGCAGCTGTTTCTTCACATGTCAAACAGATGGAAACTTTAAACAATGACAACTATTGTTCATCCCACGTGTGTGTGTGTGTGTGTGTGTGTGTGTGTGTGTGTGTGTGTGTGTGTGTGTGTGTGTGTGTGTGTGTGTGTGTGTGTGTGTGTGTGTGTGTGTGTGTGCGTGTGTGTGTGTGTGCGTGTGTGTGTGCAGCACATAATCCAAGTATTTCCAAGGATAAATAAACTTCATCTTCACAGGAAACTGAAAGTTAGTCAGTGTGTGAACGACGTTTGACCTGAAACACAAAAGAAATGTGAGATTAAATATATATGAATATATATATATATTTATGTGTCGACGTGTACTTGTACTTGTACTAAATACTGACAAAAACCTGGTCCGAGAACCAGAACCTCTTAAATTTACATTTTAATGTGTGTGTTCTTGTACTTGTAGCATACTGAGGACCAGTGACGGGTTTTTAACCAACAAAGTGAGGACATTTTTGGTCCGTCCTCACTTTGTTTTCATTCAAATCACTTCCTGAGGTTGTAATCATGCTCCAGGTTCTCAATTTGGTACAAAAACCCGTTTTCCAGCCCTGGTGTTTCACACACGTTTTGCTCTAGGGCTCCACCTACAGATATGTTACGGTACTGCACCCAGATGTCATTCATTCATGAAGTAGATATTTGCCTTTCTGACAAATGTGATGTGGGTCTCACACACACACACACAGAGCTTTGCAGTTGTTGTGTGTGTTTGTGTTTTTCGTGTGTGTGTGTGTGTGTGTGTGTGTGTGTGTGTGTGTGTGTGTGTGTGTGTGTGTGTGTTGACTTCCTGTCTAAACTCAGTCACTTAAAGCTGAAAACTCTGGGAAAGAAGAGCTTTTTTTCATTATTTTTTTTATATAAAAAACTCCATCTTCAGCGACCTTAAGGTCACACAAAAACATTTCCACATTTCTAATCATCTACGTTACGTTACGTCCGTGACTTCAATCAGATCAAACTCATGTTTAATATATTTATGTTTGTTGTCACAAGATTGAGTTTTAATCGAATCACTTTTATTTGATTAAATATAAAATATGTCTGAGTGGGATTCACTATGTGTATGTTAGGACATTGTCCTTAGACCATATTTAGAGTTTAAAAGGTTAGAGCTAGTCTTAGTTGGACGTAGAGGTTTCAGGAGGACGTGGAGGACGTAGAGGTTTCAGGAGGACGTGGAGGACGTAGAGGACGTAGAGGTTTCAGGAGGACATAGAGGATGTGGAGGTTTCAGGAGGACGTGGAGGATGTGGAGGTCTCAGGAGGACGTGGAGGACGTGGAGGTTTCACGAGGTCGTGGAGGATGTGGAGGTCTCAGGAGGACGTGGAGGACGTGGAGGTTTCACGAGGTCGTGGAGGACGTGGAGGTTTCATGAGGACGTGAAGGACGTGGAGGACGTGGAGGTTTCAGGAGGACGTAGAGGATGTGGAAGTTTCAGGAGGACGTGGAGGACGTGGATGTTTCAGGAGGACGTGGAGCTTTCAGGAGGACGTGGAGGACGTAGAGGACGTGGAGGACGTAGAGGTTTCAGGAGGACGTAGAGGATGTGGAGGTTTCAGGAGGACGTGGAGGTTTCAGGAGGACATGGAGGACGTGGAGGTTTCAGGAGGACGTGGAGGTTTCAGGAGGACGTAGAGGACGTGGAGGTTTCAGGAGGACGTGGAGGTTTCAGGAGGACGTGGAGGACGTGGAGGTTTCAGGAGGACGTGGAGGACGTGGAGGTTTCACGAGGACGTGGAGGACGTGGAGGTTTCAGGAGGACGTGGACGTTTCAGGAGGACGTAGAGGACGTGGAGGACGTAGAGGTTTCAGGAGGACATAGAGGATGTGGAGGTTTCAGGAGGACGTGGAGGATGTGGAGGACGTGGAGGTTTCACGAGGTCGTGGAGGATGTGGAGGTCTCAGGAGGACGTGGAGGACGTGGAGGTTTCACGAGGACGTGGAGGACATGGAGGTCTCAGGAGGACGTGGAGGACGTGGAGGTTTCACGAGGTCGTGGAGGACGTGGAGGTTTCATGAGGACGTGAAGGACGTGGAGGACGTGGAGGTTTCAGGAGGACGTAGAGGATGTGGAAGTTTCAGGAGGACGTGGAGGACGTGGATGTTTCAGGAGGACGTGGAGCTTTCAGGAGGACGTGGAGGACGTAGAGGACGTGGAGGACGTAGAGGTTTCAGGAGGACGTAGAGGATGTGGAGGTTTCAGGAGGACGTGGAGGTTTCAGGAGGACATGGAGGACGTGGAGGTTTCAGGAGGACGTGGAGGTTTCAGGAGGACGTGGAGGTTTCAGGAGGACGTGGAGGTTTCACGAGGACGTGGAGGACGTGGAGGTTTCAGGAGGACGTGGAGGACGTGGAGGTTTCAGGAGGACGTGGAGGACGTGGACGTCTCTGGTGCAGCTGCAGATTCTCACTCTTCAGAAGAACTTGGTCTCAGTGATTCTTCAGATGGTCAGAGTCAGGTCGGTGAATCCACCAGAGTCTCCTCCTGCTGCTTCAGGTCAGTTCTCAGCTTTTTGCCGTTAGCGCTGAAGCTCTGTGGTCTCTGTAGATCCACAGGTGGCGCCATCACTCACGCTGCCAGACTCCAGCCAAACGCTGTGAACCGTCGTTAAAGATTCAGAGGAGCGTGTCAACGTGTGTGTGTGTGTGTGTGTGTGTGTGTGTGTGTGTGTGTGTGTGTGTGTGTGTGTGTGAAGTTTGGAAATAAAAGTAAAGTTTGATTCATAATGAATGAAATCCATTGTACGACAGTGAGTTTTGTCAGAGAAAATCACTGATATACAGTTTATTTATTTGATATACAGAAGAAAAAAATACCTCTAAATATGATTAAAGTTTCACATGATTTTTGTTAAGAGAAGTAAAAAATAAATATAAGTAAAATAAGTCAAAAAGAATCTGCACAGCTTTTCCAAGTATTCACATTCTGGCTTAAACATCCTAAATGTCCTCACTTTCTGGAGATGTCCTCACTTTCATGGACATGTCCTCACCTTCAAAACATGTCCTCACTTCCTAAAAATGTCCTCACTTAATAGAAATGTCCTCACTTCCAGGAGATGTCCTCACTTTCTAAAAAAAAATGTCCTCACTTCCTAGAAATGTCCTTACTTTCTGAAAATGTCCTCTTTCTGGAGATGTCCACACTTCCTAAAGATGTCCTCACTTCCTGGAGATGTCTTCACTTCCTGGAGATGTCCTCACTTTCTGGAGATGTCCTCACTTTGTGGAGATGTCCTCACTTTGTGGAGATGTCCTCACTTCCTGGAGATATCCTCACTTTCTGAAAAAGGTCCTCACTTCCTGGAGATGTCCTCACTTCCTGGAGATGTCTTCACTTCCTGGAGATGTCCTCACTTCCTGGAGATGTCTTCACTTCCTGGAGATGTCCTCACTTCCTAAAGATGTCCTCACTTCCTGGAGATGTCTTCACTTCCTGGAGATGTCCTCACTTTCTGGAGATGTCTTCACTTCCTGGAGATGTCCTCACTTCCTGGAGATGTCTTCACTTCCTGGAGATGTCCTCACTTCCTAAAGATGTCCTCACTTCCTGGAGATGTCTTCACTTCCTGGAGATGTCCTCACTTTCTGGAGATGTCCTCACTTCCTGGAGATGTCCTCACTTCCTGGAGATGTCTTCACAGTGGTGAATCACATGGTTCAAATCCAGATAAAATAATCAGTTTTACAGCAGAAATTTGAATAAAAACAATAAAAAGTCAAGTAAAAATGTAGTTTATTTATAAATAATACAGAATAAACATCGTGTACATATATATATATATATATATATATATATATATATATATATATGTAGTATAAAAACATGTATTTATGTCCAATGTGTAAAAATAGGACATTTAAATAAGATCAACGTATTAAAGTATATGAATAATAATCAGATTTTTACAGTGTTACTTTGCGTTCACTCCGTGTCGTCGTCATGTGACCGATCTCATCCGTGTTATTATGGCTATGAATTATGGGTAAAAAGCTCTGTCCGTAAATCAGCAGTAAACGTTAGCGTCGGCGATAAAAACACAAATACGCCGTCTGTAGATCTTCAATCTTAACTTTATTAACTACACTTCCTGATGACGAACGAGCCTCCGGGGGGAGGGGGGGTGGAGGGGGGGGGCGTCGGTCAAGAGTTCAGCCGCTCGCTCTGATTGGCTTCTGTGATGTTGTTATATGCAAATGAGGTTGTTGGGGTTTTTTTAACGGCATGAAACAAAAGATTTACAACAACGATAAAAACATCACAACTGTGTGTGTGTTTCTGATATTGACTCGATCAATCACACACAAGCTGTGTGTGTGTGTGTGTGTGTGTGTGTGTGTGTGTGTGTGTGTGTGTGTGTGTGTGTGTGTCCTGTTCAAGTGGTGATTGACTTTAATTACCAAGTGATGTGAGGAGCACAACAATATTCCCTCAGTCCCTTCACTGCTCATCCGCTTATATAACACTACAGTGTGTGTCTGTGTGTGTGTTTGTGTGTGTGTGTGTGTGTGTGTGTGTGTGTGTGTGTGTGTGTGTGAGACATAAAACAGCAGCAGAAGAAGACATGTCCATGTAAATGTGTGTGACTTTTATCTTTATTTTCTTTGTTTAATCGGACTAAGACTAGCTCTGTTTTAGCTTGGCTAAGTGTGGTGTAATCGGACTATGAGTCACATTGTCTAGGTACGTTAGTCTGACTAAGACTAGCTCCATTTTAGTCTGACTAAGTGTGAAGTAATCGGACTATGAGTTACATGATCCAGGTACGTTAGTCCGACTAAGACGAGCTCCATTTTAGCGTGGCTAAGTGTGGCGTAGTCGGACTATGAATCACATGATCCAGGTATTTTAGCGCTGCTCTTTAATAAACAGACTGTAGGCGCGCTAACGGTGCTAAAGGGCACGTAAACATGACGTCACCCGTGTCTTTTTCCGGTCTGTCGTCATAGAAACGCGGCATGCGCTAAAGTTAGCCGTTAGCGCCGTCAACCGCTGTTAACGTGCCCAGCACTAATCGACATATTGTGATTTGTAGTGGTTTACGTGGTTTTTCAAAAAGATCTCAGAACTTCACGCCCACCACCAAAAAGTTCTCGCTCTGGACTAAAGTTAGTCAGCTGACCTTGGATGATGCCCCGCCCCCCTCCCTCTCCGCCCCCCTCCCTCTCCTGAAACAGGAAGTAAACGGCGAGACAAGAGAACGACAGAGTGTCAGAGACAGAGCGTCTTTTGTCCGACTGAAACATGGAAATGAAACAATCAACACCAAACGCCTCCGAGTGTCAGCCGCACAACAATGGCAGCATTCATCTGTGTGTGTGTGTGTGTGTGTGTGTGTGTGTGTGTGTGTGTGTGTGTGTGTGTGTGTGTGTGGGGAAAGGTGTTAGAATGATTGTGTTGTCGTTTGTCAGAACTCTCTCAGTGTTCACAGAGTTCTTCAGTGACAGGAGAAGCTTCTCTGACTCTGACCACGGTTTCTGCTGATATGCTAATAGGCTAATATGTTAATACGAGGAGGCTAATATTTAAGCTAACTTATGCATCGGAGAGTGGAGACGACACAAGCTGTGAAAGAGTGTTGGTGATGTTTATGGACAGTGAGGTGGACAATGAGGTGGACAATGAGATGGACATGAGATGGACAATGAGGTGGACAGTGAGGTGGACATGAGATGGACCTTAGAGGGACATGAGATGGACAATGAGATGGACATGAGATGGACCTTAGAGGGACAATGAGGTGGACAATGAGATGGACAATAAGATGAACCTTAGAGGGACAATGAGATGGACAATAAGATGGACAATGAGGTGGACCTTAGAGGGACAATGAGGTGGACAATAAGATGGACAATGAGGTGGACCTTAGAGGGACAATGAGATGGACAATGAGGTGGACCTTAGAGGGACAATGAGGTGGACAATGAGATGGACAATAAGATGAACCTTAGAGGGACAATGAGATGGACAATAAGATGGACAATGAGGTGGACCTTAGAGGGACAATGAGGTGGACAATGAGGTGGACAATAAGATGGACAATGAGGTGGACCTTAGAGGGACAATGAGGTGGACAATAAGATGGAAAATGAGGTGGACCTTAGAGGGACAATGAGATGGACAATGAGGTGGACCTTAGAGGGACAATAAGATGGACAATGAGGTGGACAATAAGATGGACAATGAGGTGGACCTTAGAGGGACAATGAGATGGACCTTAGAGGGACAATGAGGTGGACAATGAGATGGAGACAGTGAGACCAAATGTGAAGACATTCTCCTCACATCCTCAGTTGCAGCAGCAGATGTTCATCTTTAAACGTGTTTGCTTTAGCGTCAGAGGACAGAGTTACGTCTTCGTCTCTGGACGCGTCCACCAAACACTTTAGTGTTTGGTGGACGTTAGTGTAAACAGTTTAGCAGCTGGACCTCAGAACATCTCCAAACATCTGCTAACCGTCAGACTCGCTGACCTAGCGTCGCGGTGGTGTACGTACGTTCTCACATCGCTTCCCTCGCCCGGCCCTGCTCTCCTGTCACGTCTCCGTAACCAACGACAACAAGTCAGCGTCGGCGTGTGTGAGCGCCTCCTCCTGGCTGAGGGTCAAATGTATTTACTAATGCTATTTCCTAATGAGTCACTAATTCTTCTGCCCGAGCGCCGACAAGAAGCCACTTTGAGTTCCATCACGCGACGACGTCACAGCCCTCACTCGTGGAATTGCACTTATTATTGGACTTTCTTCTCCTACAGCTTATTAATTAGAGCTGCTTTTACTTTAATTTGCCTAATTATTTGCCACCTGCAGCTCTTTGTGCGTCAGGCCCAGCTGTCTGTGTCGGCGAGGATCTCTGAGAAAAGAGCAGGTGTCGCTAAGAGCGTTTAACCATCGCCGGGTTCTCTGCGAAGACTCTTCACTGAACCGTGGAAACCAAAGATCGAGAGTCACCAAACAAAAGAGTTAGCTGATAAAAGCTACGTCGGTTCAAGTCTACGACGTCTGAAGAACGCGTTCGTGTCTCTATCTTTAACTGTTAGACAGACTTTGACAACAAGAAACTGAAGTTTGTAAACCACTCACTCTCCCACACCAAAGCCCATAGAGAAAATCAGTGATTTTAGCTCACAGGGACACAGGAGCTAATGTGTCACTTCTGGGGATAGTTGGATGGACTTTGGTGTGAGAGAGTGAGTTTACGGTCTCTGTCTCTGTTTCTCTGGATTATCTTGAACCTGATCGATGACATAAATGATCAGAAACGTTCTCGTTCTTCTAAAAACCAGAAGATTGAAGCAGATTCACGTCTTTCTTTAATCACCTTCTTCTTCCTGCTCCATCATCGACTCCCTCTTCGTCCTCGTCTTTATCCACTTTAATCTGCCGCGGTCGGACCAATCAATGTTAATGTGTTTTATTAAATGTTAACTCGCTGCCAGTGCCGCTCTTCCTGATTAAATATTGACGGTGGGGGGGGGGCTCTGTGTTTTGGTGAATTAAGGATCGATCTCACCTGAGACCTGAGACCTGGACCAGGGTCACGTCAGAGCTCCTGATGTCGGTTATCGATGCTGATGATGTTTCCTCGTGTCTGATCGTTAACAAACACAATAACGTCCTTCGTGTTTTCTGTCCTCCTCAAACATCACCGCGGTTTAGCTTAGCTTTAGCTTAAAGGGAAAGTTCACTTTTATCTCCGTGTTTGGTCTCCACCTCCTCCTCATGGAAACGTGTTGTACATTTTTAGTTATTCATACTAAAGCTAGATTTACGTAACACGTAAAAATATCTGTTGTGAAATCCTGAACGTTAGTTTTGTAAATTTGTAAAAAATTACACACGGCGCGACGAATTTCAACCATTCACCACGAAACAGGAAGTGTCCAATGACTTCGGCTTACGTTGAGTTCCACCGAATTTTCCGAAACTTGGTGAGAAGATGTTATCGACCAAGACAAACAAAAAAGTCGACCCTAACCATGGCCTCAACTCAAGAGGAAGTCTGCCATTTTGGAATCTTGGCGTCCGCTTTGGCGATTTGCACCCTACGTAAATGCGCAAACTTGTGCGAGTACGTTGAGTTCCACTGAATTTCCCGAAACTTGGTGGGAAGATGTTGTAGACCGAGACGAACAAAAAAGTCAACCGTAACCATGGTCTCAACTCAACAGGAAGTCGGCAATTTGGAATCTTCACGTCCATTTTGGCGATTTGCACCCTACGTAAATGCGCAAACTTGTGCGAGCACGTTGAGTTCCACTGAATTTCCCGAAACTTGGTGGGAAGATGTTGTAGACCGAGACGAACAAAAAAGTCAACCGTAACCATGGTCTCAACTCAACAGGAAGTCGGCAATTTGGAATCTTCACGTCCATTTTGGCGATTTGCACCCTACGTAAATGCGCAAACTTGTGCGAGCACGTTGAGTTCCACTGAATTTCCCGAAACTTGGTGGGAAGATGTTGTAGACCGAGACGAACAAAAAAGTCAACCGTAACTATGGCGTTAACTCAACAGGAAGTCAGTTGTTTGGAATCTTCACGTCCATTTTGGCGGTTTGCACCCTACGTAAACGCGCAAACTCCTGCGAGCGCTTTGAGTTCCACCGAATTTCCCGAAACTTGGTGAGAAGATGTTATCGACCAAGACGAACAAAAAAGTCAACCGTAACTATGGCGTTAACTCAACAGGAAGTCAGTTGTTTGGAATCTTCACGTCCATTTTGGCGATTTGCACCCTACGTAAATGCGCGATGTCGTGCAAGCACGTTGAGTTCCACCGAATTTTCCCGAAACTTGGTGGGAAGATGTTGTAGACCGAGATGAATAAAAAAGTCGACCGTAACCATGGCGTCAACTCAACAGGAAGGCAGCCATTTGGAATCTTGGCGTCCATTTTGGCGGTTTGCAGCCTACATAAACGAGTTGGACATGAAAAGTGAGGGCTGGGCTGAACTCCCTGACCTGTGTGGGCTCACCAGGATCCTATCGTGTGTTTTTTCCCCTAAAAGAATAAAGAACGTTTCCTCAGCCTCTCACAGCGTCTATGATATCAGGACATGAAGAGGATTTCCACAAATAACACAAAGTGTTTCAGGCGGTAATTACTGACCTGAGCTTTTAATAAAAAACCTTTCTCGCCCAAACACAAATTCTCTTTTCTCTTCTCCGTACTCGATGCCAGAGTTCAGACAAACAGCTTTTTAAAAAACACTCTCAGAGAATCAGAGACTGAAAAACACGACAACATGTTTGAGAAGAAGCTTCTGTTTTTCTGATGAGAAACAAACGACCACATGGTTTAATCCAAATCCACAGGATTAAATCTGTCCTTCGTCAGGAAAGAGAAGAGATTTTTACTCTGCAAATATAAAATAAATGAATAAAATATTCAGTCAATCAATAAAACTCATATTTAACGTTTTGTTTTAAGATTTAAGAGTGAATTTATGCATAATTTACATTTATTTACCTGTTATTTTGTTGTTGTTGTTGTTAAACAGGATTGAGCTGAGTCATGTTGAGTTTATTGTACTGATTTTTTTTAATTGAATTTAAATAAATTAAAAGCAAAAATCTTCATATTTACTCATTTATTAGCTGTTATTCGTCAAACTGGAATCACGTAATACGTCAAAATACTGAACACTAAACAAAATATAAATAAAATCAACATAAGTATAAGTTAAAAAAAACATTATGTTTACTGAATTATTTAATACCTGAAATATCTGATTAATATCGTAAGTTTATTATGTAGATTTTTTTTCTAAAATTTAATTAAAATCTACCAAAATAAAAGTAAGAAACTAAGAAAATATCATCATAGTAGAAAAAATATTTATATTTACTTTTACATTATTAATTATTAGTGAAACCAGAATGAAATAGAATATATTCATAATAATGATGATATTCTGTTGTTTATATATATATATATATATAAAAATCATTTTAAAATAATTAAAATCTACCAAAATAAAAGTAAAAATGTAACAAAAAAAGAAAAATCATCAAAGCAGAAAAAATATTAATATTTTCTTTTACATTATTAATTATTGGTGAAACCAGAATAAAATATAATATACTCATTATAATGAATTTATTATCTAGATTTTTTTTAATATATATATATAAAATGTTAAAATAAATTAAAATCTACCAAAATAAAAGTCAGAAAGTAAAACAAAAAATGTCATCATAGCATAAAAAATATTTTAACGTATTTTCTGACGTTTTTAATTATTCGTAAAACCAGAATCACGTAATACGTAAAATGTAAAACTGTCCTTAGCTCCGCCTCCTCCTCTGGTTGCCATGGGAACCGTTTTCAATATCTCCAGCTTCTTCTTCGTCTTCATCATTCTGCTGTAGTTTCCGTGGCCTCTGAAACAGACGAGTGTCAGTGAATCCCAGCTCATCCATTTGTGATGAGGGTCATCAGTGAGGAGGAGGAGGAGGAGGAGGAGGAGGAGGAGCAGCGCTGTGATTTCCCAGTTCTCCTGAACACATCTCAGACCTCTTCATCTTCTTCTTCCTCGGCGGCGGCGAGCGGCGTCCGCTTTAACCCCGTGTGGGAGTTTCCGCGGCAAGCGAGCTAGCGCGGCTAATTATTTATCCATTCAGCGGCCGGGGCGCTGTGTTTACCTCGGCCCCGCCCACTCAGTCGCGGCCTCGAGGTCGCGGGCGCTAACGAAAGGCCCGAAAAGAGGAGAGCGAGCTTCCTGTTTCTGTGTGTGTGTGTGTGTGTGTGTGTGTGAAGCCTCCCTTCATGTTCCGCCGCGCACTCAGAGGTCAGAGGTCAACCGCGGCGTCCCGGCGCAGCCATTACCCAGGACTAATGCGTGCGGTGGTGTTTTCGCGGCCGCTCTCATTACGGCAACGCACAACGAGCTCAGGGGTCAAAGGTCAGCTCACCGGGCCCAAGGCCCCGCCCACTCTCCGCCCCCCCCCCCCACCTCCACCACCACCTTTTTGCCTTCATCTCTGCTGTTTTTCTACGTTTAAACTAACAGAAAACTTTCAGTTAAAAACCAGAATATTCATCGTTTTGAAAGTGTTTTAGACGGAAAGGAAATCATGATTTCACCACATTTGTTTCTCTAAACCTGAACATCAGCGACTGTTAAAGGATTGTTTGGGTATTTTTGAAGTCTGTTCACTTGAAATCGGAATCTCGGAATGACTTGAAATTTACCATCATAATAGTCGGCATCACCCTGAACAAGGATCTGTTGAAAATATTTGCAAAACTCTTAAGGAATAATTTTAATGAATTTTTGAAATTGAGGACATTTGCGTTTTTTATGAATTTTTGAATTTCAGGAAATTATCCATTTGCCCTGATGCACTTTAACAGGTGACTTAAAAAAAAAAAGAAAAGAAAAAAGTATCTCGGAATGACTTGAAATTTACCATCATAATAGTCGGCATTGCCCTGAAAAAGGATCCATTGAAAATATTTGCAAAACTCGTAAGGAATATTTTTTATGAATTTTTGAAATTGAGGAAATTTTTGTTTTTTATGAATTTTTGAATTTCAGCAAATTATCCATTTGCCCTGATGCACTTTGACATAGAGCTGACATTCTTCTAAAAAAAAAAAGTACCTCGGAATGACTTGAAATTTTCTATAATAATAGTCGACATCACCCTGAACAAGGATCCTTTGAAAATATTTGCAAAACTCGTAAGGAATATTTTTTATGATTTTTTGAATTTCAGGAAATTATCCATTTGCCCCGATGCACTTTAACAGGTGACTTCAAAAAAAAAAAAAAAAGTATCTCGGAATGACTTGAAATTCACCATCATAATAGTCGGCATCGCCCTGAACAAGGATCTGTTGAAAATATTTGCAAAACTCTCAAGGAATAATTTTAATGATTTTTTGAAATTGAGGACATTTGCGTTTTTTATGATTTTTGGAATTTCAGGAAATTATCCATTTGCCCTGATGCATTTTAACAGGTGACTTAAAAAAAAAGAAAAGAAAAAAGTATCTCGGAATGACTTGAAATTTACCATCATAATAGTCGGCATTGCCCTGAACAAGGATCCATTGAAAATATTTGCAAAACTCATAAGGAATATTTTTTATGAATTTTTGAAATTGAGGAAATTTTCGTTTTCTAAGAATTTTTGAATTTCAGCAAATTATCCATTTGCCCTGATGCACTTTGACAGGTGACTTAAAAAAAAAAAAAAAGTATCTCGGAATGACTTGAAATTTACCATCATAATAGTCAGCATCACCCTGAACAAGGATCTGTTGAAAATATTTGCAAAACTCGTAAGGAATATTTTTTATGAATTTTTGAAATTGAGGAAATTTTCGTTTTTTAAGAATTTTTGAATTTCAGCAAATTATCCATTTGCCCTGATGCACTTTGACAGGTGACTTAAAAAAAAAAAAAAGTATCTCGGAATGACTTGAAATTTACCATCATAATAGTCAGCATCACCCTTGACAAGGATCTGTTGAAAATATTTGCAAAACTCGTAAGGAATATTTTTTATGAATTTTTGAAATTCAGGAAATGACAGTCAGAGCTGATAGTTGAGTTGTACGCGATACGAGACGATCAGGATCAGGAAACGAATGAAGTTTGTAAACCGATCACTCTCCCACACCAAAGCCTATAGAGAAAATCAAATCTTTCAAATGTGTAGAAGAAGAAGAAGAAGAAGCATTTAAATAAAAGTCCTACACTTTGAATTTTAAATATAACATATATAACATGTTGTTGTCATGTCAAGAATTAAATTATAAAATTGAAATAATGTAAAGTTAAACACAATAAAAAAAAAATCACCTTATGATTAAATGAAAGCAAATATCGTAGAATATCAGTGTAAATGTTCTGGGATCAACGATCGACGTCCGCTGAGAATAATTAGACGATAACGAAGAGAAAAAGCAGATTTAATGTAAAAGAACTCTGCCCACGTTTTTGGCAGCGTCTGATTATTTCACTTCATAAACTGTTTAAAAATCACAAACACACAAATGTGAGGAAATGACTTTTTTTCGGGTTAGGGTTGAAAGTAAAAAGTGCAGATTGAGAGATTAAACACAGCATCTGTGCTGAGGATTACTGAGGAGCCCCAATCTGACACTTAATCCAGAATAAATACTTAGTATTTATAATATTACCATGATTACATTAATGCTGCTGTTAACCTACATATTTGTACATTAACACGTTATCTCCTCTTCTGTTTGTTTGTTTGTTTGTTTGTTTGTTTTTGGTGGAAACTGATTTTTGTTGTTGAGTGAGTGACTTTGGTGTGGCAGAGTGAGTGACTTTGGTGTGGGAGAGTGAGTGGTGATTTACATGCTAACATGGCTAATATGGCATTAAATACAATAATGCCCGAATGATAGTATAAGTTGTTGGGCACGGATGCTAACGTTAGCAGCTAGCTCCTGTGTCCACGTTAGCTTAAATCGCTGATTAAAGTCTGTCTCACAGTGAAAATAAAGACGTCGTTTTTATTAGTTTTTTGGGATGTTTCTGACTTGTTCGTGTGCAGGAAAACTTTAAATCGTACAAGTTTGTTATTATGGTCTGTATTTCAGCAGCAGATAGAGACGGTACAGTGTTTCATCAGAGCGTTGACAGAAGTGTGAGATGAACGAGCGACTGAGAGTCAGAGTCTGCGTCGTCTGTCGCATCAAATACAAATCTGGAATTTTTCTCTTATTTTTTTTTTTTTCCCTCAAGGACTCCGGAGCAAAAGCGACGCGTTCTTTTTCTCTTTTGTTTTTACTTTCGCAACTGAAAAGGTTTTTTTTTTTTTTTTTTTTTTGTCGCTAATAAGCTTCGTGAAATGAAAGCGGCGAGCGAGCGAGAGGGAGAGAGGGAGGGAGGGAGAGAGAGAGAGAGGGAGAGAGGGAGAGAGAGAGAGAGAGAGTCGCTGCGGCCTTGATGACGACTCTAATCTTTTTGTTCTGAGCTTTAATTACAGTCGTGTTGATGAAGCGTCGACGTGGAGAAACTTTTGTTTCTGTCAAAACGGTGAGAAAAACATTCCAGCGCTCGCTCTTAAAGCCAAGGATGAAGAGGAGGAGGAAGAGGAGTCACTCACTCTCTCACACCAAAGTCACTCACTCTCTCACACCAAAGTCACTCACTCTCCCACACCAAAGTCACTCACTCTCACACACCAAAGTCCCTTACTCTCCCACACCAAAGTCACTCACTCTCCCACACCAAAGTCACTCACTCTCCCACACCAAAGTCACTCACTCTCTCACACCAAAGACCCTCACTCTCCCACACCAAAGTCACTCTCTCACACCAAAGTCACTCACTCTCTCACACAAAAGTCACTCACTCTCACACACCAAAGTCACTCACTCTCTCACACCAAAGTCACTCACTCTCCCACACCAAAGTCACTCACTCTCCCACACCAAAGTCACGCACTCTCTCACACCAAAGTCACTCACTCTCTCACACCAAAGTCACTCACTCTCCCACACCAAAGTCACTCACTCTCTCACACCAAAGTCACTCACTCTCTCACACCAAAGTCACTCACTCTCTCACACCAAAGTCACTCACTCTCTCACACCAAAGTCACTCACTCTCTCACACCAAAGTCACTCACTCTCGCACACCAAAGTCACTCACTCTCCCACACCAAAGTCACTTACTCTCTCACACCAAAGTCACTCACTCTCCCACACCAAAGTCACTCACTCTCACACACCAAAGTCACTTACTCTCTCACACCAAAGTCACTCACTCTCCCACACCAAAGTAGTCACTCACTCTCTCACACCAAAGTCACTCACTCTCTCACACTCAAAGTCACTCACGCTCACACACCAAAGTCACTCACTCTCCCACACCAAAGTAGTCACTCACTCTCTCACACCAAAGTCACTCACTCTCTCACACTCAAAGTCACTCACGCTCACACACCAAAGTCACTCACTCTCCCACACCAAAGTCACTCACTCTCCCACACCAAAGTCACTCACTCTCACACACCAAAGTCACTCACTCTCTCACACCAAAGTCACTCACTCTCCCACACCAAAGTCACTTACTCTCTCACACCAAAGTCACTCACTCTCCCACACCAAAGTCACTTACTCTCTCACACCAAAGTCACTCACTCTCGCACACCAAAGTCACTCACTCTCCCACACCAAAGTCACTTACTCTCTCACACCAAAGTCACTCACTCTCCCACACCAAAGTCACTCACTCTCACACACCAAAGTCACTTACTCTCTCACACCAAAGTCACTCACTCTCCCACACCAAAGTAGTCACTCACTCTCTCACACCAAAGTCACTCACTCTCTCACACTCAAAGTCACTCACGCTCACACACCAAAGTCACTCACTCTCCCACACCAAAGTCACTCACTCTCCCACACCAAAGTCACTCACTCTCTCACACCAAAGTCACTCACTCTCTCACACCAAAGTCACTCACTCTCTCACACCAAAGTCACTCACTCTCTCACACCAAAGTCACTCACTCTCTCACACCAAAGTCACTCACTCTCGCACACCAAAGTCACTCACTCTCCCACACCAAAGTCACTTACTCTCTCACACCAAAGTCACTCACTCTCCCACACCAAAGTCACTCACTCTCACACACCAAAGTCACTTACTCTCTCACACCAAAGTCACTCACTCTCCCACACCAAAGTAGTCACTCACTCTCTCACACCAAAGTCACTCACTCTCTCACACTCAAAGTCACTCACGCTCACACACCAAAGTCACTCACTCTCCCACACCAAAGTCACTCACTCTCCCACACCAAAGTCACTCACTCTCACACACCAAAGTCCATAGAGTAAACCAGTGATTTTAACATCACAGCACACAGGAGTTCACAGGAGTTGTTGATCCACTGCTGCCTCCATCACTAACTTACAATGACTGATTTTAGTGAATTCAGCTTTTAAAATATTTCATTTAGACTTAACTCAGTGACACAAAGTGACCACACGAGGCAGCAGAGGACCAGCAGCTCCTGTGTCCCTGTGAGCTAAGATCACTGATTTTCTCTATGGACTTTGGTAGGAGGATGTAAACACAGACGTACACATGATCTTCCTCCTCTTCCTCTTCCTCCTCCTGCTGGAATCAAAGCAGCGTCGATGTCGTCTTTGAAGTCGAGATGAGGAGATGAAACAGAGTGTGACCTCCTCTCCTCACTTCACTCATCACACCCCCATTTTTCCTCATCATCATCATCATCATCATCATTTTGCCTCCACTGTGGTGAAAATATCTCATATTTATTGTTTGGTCTGAGTACGTACACACACTCGAATCCCGCAGCCTTATGCTAAGCTACGCTAATGTACGTGTCTATCTCTGGCGGAGGCGGAGCTTCTGTTTCCTGTGATGCCCCGCCCCCCTGCCTGGCAACACCATTCCTCTGATTTATTTCATTTTATTCATTTATTTTTTTGCTTCGCTCACAAACCACATTAGCACCAGGAGGTTGACCTCTCTATGTGTGTGTGTGTGTGTGTGTGTGTGTGTGTGTGTGTGTTAAAGAGTGTTAGCGCGTTAGCCGCTGTCGGCTGCTGTGTGGGCGGGACCTGTGTGGGACTGTGGGCCAGCGTCTCATTGGCTGCAGGCGCCTGTGGTTTCTGAGTGGCGGATCTGTAATGAGCGCCCGTGGGAATCGGACTACAGACCTTTGCGCCCTCGCATGGCCGCGGG